>NW_027286625.1:4327500-4927500 GCF_022747635.1 Hetaerina americana | reverse complement strand
CTTAGGGTAGTTTAACTGATGAACTATCAAGGGAGCAATTTAAAGTTATTTATAACGTATAACAGTTTTATTTAACTGAGTAGTAGGCTAGATTTAATTATTTTATTTGTTTAATTATGTCACAAGATAAAAATCACGTGTAAATATGGTTTCCATACATGTAAATCTTCGTATATCTGTCAGTTTGAGATACACTTCTATTATGGCAACGTCCATCGCCATCGGAGATCATTCCGCTCCCATACAGAGGACGCGTTTAATGGATCAAATTTGAAGAAATTTAATTTATATCTTAAAAGCATTTGTCATTTTCCAAATCTCTATTATAGGGAAAAGTAGTTTAAATGTTAACCTAAAGATTTGGTCAAATCCAGCACCGGGGTGCTACGAGGAATAAGGAAGGTAGCGGAGCACTGCTTTCCAGATTTTTAATCGTTTGTGGTTCCTATTGCTAGAGCTAGATCATTTAAAGTCCCGTCGCATAGAATTATATTTTGCTCATGCATTTAATACAATGAGCAGCAATATATGATTAAATATAGCTATAGAACGACTATAAACAGC
The DNA here is from genome assembly GCF_022747635.1 of Hetaerina americana. NCBI lineage: Eukaryota > Metazoa > Arthropoda > Insecta > Odonata > Calopterygidae > Hetaerina > Hetaerina americana. Next base: position 4,926,936 of record NW_027286625.1, on the reverse strand, counting down.
ACTCCAAATACCCAATTGAACTGCTGCGTATTGATAATAGGTAAGAACATATGATGCAGTTTTCACAAAGTTTAATATTGTGTCGTAACTTATAGTGATGTCTATAACATAAATATGGATGATCTTAAAATTAATAATATATTGTCTGAGGGAAAATAGTTATGCATAAAGCTGAAGAATTACAATTAAATAAAATTCCATTTTTTGCATTGAATCTTTGATAAAAGCCGTCGTTCTGTGATATACTTGAAACTGATGTCTTCTGGACAGGACGTGTCACAGAGACACGCAGGAAAATAAAACAAAAACATGCGTAAATTTTCGGGCTTCTCGACCCAGTCAGCTGTAGTTAGAAAAAATAAACGTAACACTTACATATGCTTTCCTTAAAATCAACTTCTTAAAAATATATGCGTTTATGTAAGTAAAGGAAATAAAATACGCTATATCGATTTAAATTAAAGGTCACGTAAAAATCGATTTATAAATTGCATCCGTATTCATAAGATACTACCATTTTCATATCAATATATAGTGCGTAACCCATTTTAAGCATTTGTTTTTCAATTTATTTTCATTTGATGCGGTTAAGTTTCTTCGGCTGAGCAGGTCGAGTAAACGATCACGGATCCATTTTTTCCTGGAGAAAAGGCTACTTTCCTTTGGAGTTTACTATATATGTAGCCACAATTTTTATATTTCTTTTGAAGTTACTGAAAAATGTCGATATTTTTTGCTTTGAATTTTGGAAAAATTGACAAAATATCACTTACTCTAATATACTGCAGAAGAAAACGAACTGTATCACCTGCTTTAGATTGTTTCCTCCCGTCTAAATACTTTACTTGGTCTTTCTACGAGACGAAGAGTCTTCCTCGTACTTCGCAAAAATCTCATTATGTTTGTTTTCTAGCGGTGAATCATAATCGCATACCTATATTGTTTTTTCTGTAATGCATATACTAATAACTGCAATCTCTTGACTGGCAGAAAGGTACCTCTTTCTATATATGTGTTAATTAAATTTCCCTTTTTATGTTTATATTTGTGACATGATGGATGTACATTCTTACAAGAAAAATCCGTGCGATCAGATAATCCCCAAGATAGTACGTATTGAGAATTAGTTTAAGCCTGCTTGCATTAAGTTTCATGCTCTGTCTTAGAGATATGTTCCTGCCGATACGTTCACCGGAGACCCATTCTCTCTTGGTCTGAATTTTCAATATGACGGGCCGGGTCAGGTCCGAGCAACCCATGGGTTAACGTTATCGACGCGGATGGTCCATTCGGTAGGAAAGCGGCGCCCCCTGATGCTCGTCGTCTAAGTGGTCGAAAACAGCAATCGTCTAGCCGCTTACATTTACTGATTTCTGGTGACCGCCCACCGCATAGTCACCGACGTGGTCAGAGAGCAGAAGAGGAGCGAAATAAAAAAGATGACGGCGAGAGATATAAAAAAAATAACACGTTTTATGACGGCGAACCCTCTGATGTAAGGAAAAACTCCCTTTATCTCCCGTTCCCTCGGCTATATCGGGAGAATACTTTTCCGTATGCGAAGAATGAATCCGTCATCTCCTCACCCTTCCCTCAAGTTCGCCAATGGCATCGTCATTATTAGTTATCCCGACCCCTGACGTACCCTCGGACGGGGTCTGCGTCTCCGGAGAGTAGTGGCGTAACGATGGGAGCGTATTAATCGAAGTGTAGAGCCAATCACGCGGACCGAGTGAGATCGGAACGCAAACAAAGCCAGACACCGCAAAGAAATAATAAAAATACTATCGTTTCCTCTTTCGCCGCCTATGTCTTTTTATCATCCCCCTCAACCTCCCACCCTCTTTTTTCACCCCTAGCATTCCCGTATTATATTTATTTCATCTTTTTATTATTATCATTTTTTTAACTTGGCCTTATCGCTCCTCTCTTGTCTAATCTGGGCTTATTTACGGCGACGCCCCCTTCTTTACTGCTCTCAATTCCCCGCGACTCCTCCCGTGGACCTCTTCGGCCCTATCTGCTCTTTTCATCTCGTTCCCGTTACCCACTCAGCCCATCCAACCTCCTCCCCCCAACCCCAACCCCCCAACCTCCTTTCGCTCCCACCCTGCCTCTTATACACCCCCCCTCCTCTCCTCCCATTCGCGCTTTATATCTATCGTTCTTTCTCTCTCTGTTTCTCGAAGCCTCTCTCGCACCGCATTGAGCCTCAAGAGGGGAGTGTTGCGGGTCACCCTCCTCAACCGTCTCCCGTGGGGACCGAAGGGAATAAAATCAGGGTCCCTAAACTCCCTCTGCCTGCCACTTTCCCGCCTACGTACTCCCTCTCCCCCTTTCCGCTTCTATCGAACCTCCGCCCTCCCCTCTCCCCCTCTGTTTCTTCCACCTCCCACCCCACACACACCGATACGTCCCGCCATTCGATAAAAAGCCTCTCTGATCTGCTCGTACGCCGCCCCGTTCTTTTTACTGGTCGTTCATCTGTTACAACATCCCCGCCGCACCCCTTTGCCCTATCTCTCTCTCACTCTCTTTCTCTCTTTTTCCCTTGACGCCACCGGTTTGCTCGTTCCCTCCTCGCGATTGTTTTCACGCCCGGGCGTCGGTCGACACAGGTCGTTTTTACCGATCCGAGTCTTTCTTTTAGTCGGAGGATCATTCCCAGTTCCGAGTGCTTTCCCTCTCCCCCCCCCCCCTTTCCATTCGTAATTGGGGCGTGTTCCCGGAAAGTACGGGTCACGACACAAATACATGGAGGAGGGATTTTAGAAGATTCCTTCCGGAGTGGGGATCGTTGGAAAAGCTGCACATCAAAGTTCATTGATTCAAATGAAGCTCTTGAGGTATTCCCAAAAGAACAAGTTTTTCTTGGTGCAAGAGCACTAATTTCTCAGATACTTGAAAATCATTATCTGAGGAATAATTACTATTTCGGCAGTCGTTACGACTGTTTCAAAGTTAATCGTTTCTAAATTCCACGTCCAGGGGAAAACTAATCGATAAAAGTTTAAATGATTGCATTTTAGACAAAGCCGGTAATGCACATGGATCATGTTCATATCGTGCATGTATGTACTTGTATTCATAAATATTGACATAAAATCCATGAAATATGGTCATAAAAGTGGTGGCATACGGAATAGAAATTCACTAAATAAATCGCCATTTTACGCTTCGTCACTTTCCCTTAAATACGAATCACCCCTATTGACATGCTTGAAATTAAATATTTAAATGCATTAATGCTTGAATCGCAATTACGTACTATCCATCCTGAACAACTATAGTTAATGAATTAAGACAAGTTCAGGCAAAAATAAGCTTCATACATGACTAAATAACATACGTAGAATATAAATTGTCTCTTATGTATACACAGAAAATTAATGTAATTTCATGGAATATGATTTGATTGCCACGCTCATAAAAATCTTGCATGTAGTATATAAGAGAGTTAATTTAGGAAATATAACGTCTTTATGCATTGGATCCTGTAATGTTAGTTGGTTTATTCCTAGATTGATAAATGTTGACAAAAATAAAGAAGACACGGAGATACGGCGAGATGTATTACCTATGTCGCTAAATTATTCAAGAATGGAGAATGGATGGAAATGAAAAAAAAGAGAAAAATGACGAAGGGTGGAGGCACAGGGATTAACTTCCCCTAGTCTAAAGGCACGAGAGGGTTTTGTTGTTCTGAGTTGGGAAGACCGCGATATTCCTTGCAAGCAATATTCGGGCAGAGTGGAGTGATCTACCTTCTTATCTTCTGTGTGATATGCTAGATAAAGCTGTCTTTAAATTCATAAGGGGTTTATGAAGTTGGGAGTTTAGGATGTAATATGGCTGGTATCATCCCGAACGCATGCTAATTAGCTGAGGTTTCAGTCAGGGAAATAACTCGTCAACATATGAGAGGAGGTTCAACCATTCTACGTTCCCTTGTGCTGTAGCGTTGTCAAGGACGATATGCGCGTAAACTTGAAATACATTCGTCTACATCTATGCAACTGCTAGACAAATGGGCAAATTTACGCTATGGTTCTGTGACCTAACGACGTTTGCCCTATCCACATCGAATTATGCCATGACATCGATATAGTTCATATAATTCATCGTCACTTCAATGTTTGAAGTTAAATATCGCTTAAATCATTTTTACGTCACATTAATCCATTGTTGAAGTGGATAAGTATCGATCTCGCAGTGAAATATCGCATGTAATTCGCGACGTACTTATGATATCACTCAGTTGTAAATATATCGTACAGGCAAGAATATCATCGTAATATTCTAGCGCTTTGGTTTTTCAGGATATAAACTCGTTTCATCATGGGAATCACCAAGCTAGTACCAAGTCGGTATTCCTTATTTTGTATTATGTTCAGTAATTAGTATAACCGAAAGCTCCATTCAAGCTGACTTCAGATTTAGTGAGTTGCTTTGCGTTTAAGAGCGGATATAATTGCTGCTGTAGGAATTGCTGTTATTTAATAATTTACCAAAGGTCACGGGTTCGATTACTGCAGTGGGGATGCAAATTATTCAGCGGTAAAGGTTCATTGTTTCAATTGATTCATTTCCACGATAGGAAAAATCTTGACTCGCGAAAAGGACTCGTAAATTAAAATTGCAAAAAAAAGATGTCGTCTTAAGTAATTCGCTCCTTGCACCTTTTGTAGGGATGGTTTCAAGAATGAAACTTTCTTACGAGTCCTCTACGTCCAGCCACCTTGCTATCTCCCTCTCTCTCTCTCTCTTCCATCTTCTTCTTCCTCAACCCTTCGCAACCTTTCTTATTATCTGCCTTGTACACACGCCGCACCTTGCTCCGCCATTTCCCCAACCACTCCCAAGACGTCTCACCGAAAAATATGACGCCTGGCTTATCGTGTTGCCTCCAACGATTCTCTCTCCCCAGCAATCTCAACAGAATTCTCCCGCCCACTCCTCACACTCCCCACCCCTCTCCCCCTCCCGTCATCCCTGCTGTTCCAGCACAACTACCCCCTCCAAACCCCCGGCAACTCTTCCTCCGTCATAGGTTAACCGTAGAGTCGTCTTCTGCTTCCTTTCCTTATCGGAGTTAAATGGGTTCAATCTTTAAGGAGCTCTTCCCTCGCGCCCTACTCCCCTCCCTCCATCCATACCCCCAAAAACCCCACTCCACCCTACCCTTCTTCCCCCTTTCCCTTCTCCCCGCGTGTTTTCATTACCCAGGGAGCATCCTTATTTAGGATTACGCTGACGGGATGTTTGTTGTCCTTCTCCCTTTATTCTCTCCTCCCTCACGCGTCCCTCGTTCCCTCTCTCCCAATCTCGTAAAACGAGGGGCCCACCCCAAACTTTTTTGATTGACTCCCTCCGCCATAAAAAGAAATTTTGTGCCCCTCTCAATCCTTGGGGTACCTTTTTTTTTAGCAAAAACAAGTGATGGACTGTGTGGAGAATGGTAAATTATGAAAATTAAACCGCTGAAAATGTATCTATTTTTAAGAAACACGTCAGGCATTGTTGGTTGGTCGTATGCGCACACTTCTACTACGTGCAAAACTAACCAGCTAATCAGGAAGTTCATTTTCGACAAAATTTGTCTAAAATAAGAGCTTGCGTGGTACTAATAGAATCTTGTCGAGTCTCGAGGTAATTGGAATGAAAAAAACGCACAAAAGTGAGAAGATGTTGGCATTTTCTTTTCAGATTCCTTTCCAAGAATGTGGGTAAGTCAATAGAAAAGTCGCAAACTTTATATTACCTTATATTTATATGTTTAAATTACGCACACATATTTTACCAGCAGATAGCAGCATATGTATGCTCGTCGTAGAGGCTGCTTGACATCTCGCGGACAGTCAGTCAGTCAGCAGCCAATGCGAGTGTGTTGCATGAGTGTACACGAGAAGAACAGCTGTTATAAACATTTAGTTGGAAACACTTGGAACAACATCCACCGTACAGTCCCGACTTAGCCCCCTGTGATTTTCATCTGTTCGGACCCATAAAAAACCATTTGGGTGGCCGACGTAATGAAAATGATGATGCCGTAGTCTCCTTGGTAGCGACAGCAAGCAAATAACTTCTTTACCTGTCGCCTTTCAAGGACATATAAAGAGATAGGATAGGTATCTGAATGTACAGGGTGAATATGTAGAAGGGATAAATAAATTTCAGGAAGTTACTTTGATTATTATTGCCTCTGCCTCTATCGGGTTTGGCGAATTATTTATTGAATTAACCTCGTATTTGACGATTCCCTTGATATATTTTCACGCCACTCCGTGGAATCATTGGGAATGCTCCAGGAATCCTTGCCTTAGACTATCCCTTAAAACTAAAAATGAATGTTTTATTTTAATAAATGCTTCCATTGCCAAGCCAGGGCATCTCGATATATTTCTTCAAAATAATATATTTCCAAACGGTAATAGTAACACTGATCACACACACAAGCTGACACAGTGCTTAAGGAAAAAATTAAGTCAACTGTATGAGGCTTAAAAAATATAGTTTTAATACATTTTATGATGTGCGTATTGTGTTGTAAAAAAATAATTAATTTATATAATACTGTTAGCTTGATGTTTGAAGTATATGTGGTTCAAATTTTATTGGTTTTAGTGCAGTAATGCCTAAATGACATCCGTGTTGAAACGTTTTGAGTTCGTCTCAGCCTGTCTGTTTCTGAAAACCCCTTTCCATGCATATGCTTGTTCAAACTGAGGAACGGAAAAAATCACATGGGGCCGTTTCAGAGATTAAAGTGGTTGAAGAATACACTTTACATTGACTCTCACGAAGTAATCGCGATTAATGAGATGTGGGTTTTGCGAAGCCCACCGCGCTCAAATACGTTTATTTTAATATGTTCCTATTACCAACATGTGTGAGTGGCACACCATGATAATTTTTGCATTTCTGATAGGAGCATTATTTGGGGATTGAACCTTGAGGATTCACCTTCCTCTGACATTGATTATCCTAATCTCTTTAAATATTTAAAACCATGTTTTAGCTGTACTTAGGGTAAAAAAAAGTCTACAGTGAAAAGCTTCTTGCGGTACTAGTCAGGTCTTGGACGAAGATTTTTTCAGGCGAAAGCTAAATGGCAATATAGCGTTACCTCCATCACTATCGCAGACGAATACACTATATTTCAACTTGCAGTGGCTGCCGCTGACGTATTCCTGAATTTTAAGTCGTTGAAACTTTGAGCAAACGTATATGGAATATTAGACTAACAATATAATATAGAAGTAAATTTTTGTATAAAATAAAATTTTCGTATAATGAATTTTGCGAATAAATAATTTGTGATCACTCTTCAATTAACTCCCCGAAAGTCATTTCATGGGCTCAGGACGCTTGGTGTTGAATAAGAGGAACGAAGAATGCAACAATATATAATTATGGTTGATTGTGTTGTCGTTTCCTTCTGACTTTTTTCATTTGTGAATTCCTGCAGGGAATAAAATGTTCCATTGGTCTTCTGGTTATCTTTTATCTCATTCTTATCCCATATCTGCTCTGTCGACATTGTAATCTCGAGGGCTTCCTCTGTTCTTCATCCCCTCCACTCCTCAGGCTCTCTTCAGACCCTCGGACATTACTCGTACCCCTGTCTTATTTTCCTCTTTTCTCCTACTACGAGTACGTCAAACTTATTCATTCTTTTTCCAACTTCTCGTACCTTTTTGCCATCATGGCTGGCCTTCTGATGTAGCAATTTCTTTTCTTAACCTTCTTTGCTACCCAAAAATTCCCCCTCAACGTCTTCATCTCAGCGATTTGCATCATTCACACCTATATTCTATCATTTGCTTACTCTATAAACTATTCCTTAAATTTTTTTTGTTCAGAAATGTCATTTTGGAGCATAAGATTTCAGCTATGAAAGTTAAAACCTTTGGTTTCACCATAGATTGACTAAGATAAGCCAGGATATAATTATTAAATTTGAGAAATACATCTGAAAATTCAGAATAGGTGCTGGAAGTCTTTGGTGCCATCCTCTGGCACTTCGACCTGAAGATACCCTTTGGAAAGACGACGTAACTCTCGTAATTCGAAGACACTTTCTAACAATTCATTATGAAACACAGCAGAAGCCTGCGCTAAAACAGTCAGAATATATTATTTGTCAGCGAACTCGAGGAGTGAAGGAGGAAATCTAAAATTCATTGTCTGAGAGCATTATAAAGGCACATATGTATTCATTTCGAGGTCATTTTCGCATATCTTCCAAATGAAGAAAATGTCTATAAAAATTAAGAATAACATTAAGGGGAACAGGATTTTAGAGGATTTATTTGAAATGAACTTATACTCAATCTCTATTGGTATTATTGCCATGTAATGGTTATTTTTAAAGCATCCACGTAGAGAAATTAGATCAAAGTTGTCATATTCACAAAAATAATATTGAATCGGTCACATAGGTGATATCTTCAGGTACCAATGTGGTGAAACCTGTAGTACCGTGTTAATAAATTTCTTATGGATTTACAGTCTATCTTATTCCTTAAGATGAATGTTCACTAGGGTGAGCCCTATACCATTGAAATTAATCCACAATCTTGATTGAAATAAAACATATATTAACTTTTTTTAGTTTTAGTTAGAATTATCAACACATAAGACACAAAAATGAATTTTGAACATCGATTGAGAGGTTGCAATCTGAAAATTTGTTCTGAATAAGACGTAAATTATTTTGAGGTACCATTTTACACACATCATCTGTCTCATTTATGTAATTTTTATTCCAATAATTCCTGTAATAGTCGCATCAATCCTAAAATACAATGATTTCAGGCACTGGAGTTGACGCAAGTAGTCTTTATGCTCTTAAACCGGAGAAATAAAATGCGTCCCCCCAGGACGTCGACTAATTGTCATCAATCCACTAGTTGTGGAATTGTCGTTTAGCAATGTGATCACTAACCGGTTTCTCTGTGAAAACGATTTGACTTGTTAGAAATACATATCGGTTCTTCTCAAAAGTCTTACGAAGGTCATACTGACAATAAAGCCATCGTAGATCTGTAACCCGATTTATGTTCACCATCCTTCCTTCTGTGGGTGGGTAATGAACATGATTTGTACATTGTTGTTGAAATTGAATGAAAAGAAAAATAATGGTTTCTCCCATTTAGTTGTACCGTCTACCAAGCAAAACTATGAGAGCTTAAACCGATAATTATATTAACTAAGCCGTTAAATACCACATTGCTGTGCACCTTTTTCCAATTAAAGCTGTGAAGGGAAGGAACATTTGTTTGTACTTATCCGGTACATTATTATTAGATTTTTAGTGGAATAAAGCAAGGTACTGCAGTTTGGCTTAGGGCAGAGAATGTGAACATCTCACGTGGAAAACAGTAAAATGTATAATGCATTAAAAGAATATACGTTTGCTTTCCGCACCGACTTGTTGTTCTAGAGTAACTATGATTAATTATACTCTTACACCATATTTAGTAAATTATTAATAACATTATAAATATTATTCAGAAAACTCGAGCTCTAGGAAATTGGAGACAACCGGCCGCATTCAGGCGAGCTACATCTACAATGATATCACTCCGATAACCACCAAAAAGGTTTGTGGCAGGGTCTGTAAGCACAAGATGAAAAGGATAAAGGATGAGGGAGGGTATCTAAGGGGAAAGAGAAAGAAAAAAATCCACTTAAAATGCAAATTAAAAACACAGAATTAACTGTTTAAGAATTATAATTTTGAAGAGACAAAATCATGAGGAAACAAGGACAAAATCAAGGGGAAAATTATTACGAGATAAGAATGGAGCAGAGGAGTGAGTGGAGAGTGAGTGTTCTACGGAAGGAGAATAAGATTGGACTGTATTGATCAGCTAACGCGGGTGAGCCAATGCAGTTTAATATCAGTTGGTAGAAATATTAATATATTGATTTTTAGACGTACCAGTCATGGTATCCTTTGATCAATAGACACTGTTTTGTACCAATTCATAATCATTAATTCTGAATTGTGATAGGAATATATAGTTTTTTTTTTAATAATATTTGCTTTTCTCCCTTCAACTCATGAAGGGTTGTTTCTAGCGCAAGTGGATATGCAAAATGCATATATAATTATTGGAGTGGCGGGGAAAAAACGGAAATTGTGAGACAGGCATCCTCTTCATTTGTATTTTGATTAATTTGATGAACATTTGAGATTACGTATTTTCGGTCGCTCCATAATGTGACACGGTCAATGGTCATAAACATTAAAAATTCTATTGAAAGAAATAAATCGGTGATTGAGGTCTTCCGTTCGTGCTTTTTCGTGAAATCGTCACACCGTTGGCCTCAATTAAAATGTGTTGAGTCGCTATTGTCCGGATATCATAAATCAAATGGCAATAAAAACTGTTGAGTCCAATTTGCTCTGGAGATGAGAATTTATCTCGTTAATCATTCTTTTACGACTCACTCAATAGGAAAGGATGCGCCGGTTATGTTTTTATTGCTTGGAACATGGTCATTGTTTGAAGCAGAGATTTTACTGCCCATGTTTCCGAATAATTACCCTAAGGGCTTTGAAGTGAATGGACGATGATTTCCGCCTCAAGTTTCAAAATGACCATTTACTTTCGCGAAAAGTACTCTCTTTCCTCGGGGGAAACTTCGGACAAACTCTAACCGAATCTTTTGATGTAAGGTCTAGTTTAACGATGAGTATGAACGAATCTAGCATTTGAGGATTAATGGAATATTTATTTAAAATTCTACATCCTACCTTGTATTTATTATTAGGTAATCTACCGGTTAAGGTAGGCTTTTGGATTGACACTACCATGTATATAGGTGTTAATTTTGTATCAGTTACGGTGTGCGTTTTTCTTAATTCACCGAAAACGATGGCAGAATAAATATTTTTTCAAATAATATAAAACACGATGTTACACTTCGTACAGCGTATTATCCACAATCAAGGGAAGGGAAGTAAACAATGTGATCCATTTTTTACTTTATTTAAAACAGGTGTCCAAAAACTGTTAAAATTACGTTAAGGTAAGTTATGAGTGTAAGGATTATAGTGAAATTTTCCTTTCTTTCTTTTCCTTCATAATTAACATAATAAACTTAGTATTACTACGATAAAGATGGATTTACGTTTTTTCTGATGAACAAAGAGTTTTAAATAATATATGAAATATAACTAATGCGGTGTCCCAAACATGACATGAATCGGTACCATGGTTAAAGTTTAACCAGAAGAGGAAGGTTCAGGCCTGTTCTTTTCTACTGAAAAATGTTTTATAAAGTTTGATCAATGAACACTATATGGTAGCCTTATAAGTTGTGTCTTATATTCGCAGGGTTCGTATCAATCTTATTACCATTCACTCGTGCATAGAACTAATCTCTCTAACCAGTACTTACGGAAATGATTTCAGCGTGAACCGACGTTTTGCCAGATACATTCGAAATGCTCTCTTACAATTTGTGAAATATAACTTGTAGAAGTCATATGCATATAAAAATATTATTATTAATACTTCCAATTCTACTGTTCATTAGTGGGCGAATTATGTTTATAATTTAGTACCGACAAGTTAAAACATTCCTTGCTTAACCTACGTTTGATAATATACTGGTATATTTTTTACGTGAGCGTTTTTGTGGTTGTCTTAATAGAACTAGGAAAATCACGGCGTTAATCTGGTCGGCAAATAAATCTACGAGGGTCATCCGGAAAGTAGTACCCGTTCGTGAAATAAAGACACAAAAGTAAATATTAACAAACATAAAAAATTTTATTTGAAAGAGGATACTTTAAACTACTTCTCAACATAATCTCCAAGCAAATTAAGGCATTTGTCATAACGTGTGACAAGTTTCTGTATTCCTGCTGCATAGTCCTTCGCCGCCAGCTCATTGAGATACGCGAGGGACCCATCTTGCACAAATTTTTGCATAATGCAGATGGTGTTTAACAATTTCATGAACAATTGTTCGAGAAACATTGGGAAAATGCTCACAGATGTCATCAATTGTGACGCGCCGATCGTTCCTCACGAATTCGTCAACTGAGCTCACCAGTTGGTCTGTAATGACAGACGGTCTCTCCGAACGCTCATCGTCGTGTGTGTTCCCCCTCCCCATGTTGAAGTTGCGACACCACCGCCGAACAGACGACTCGTCCATTACATTGTCTCCATACACCTCCTTTAATTGGCGATGAATATCACATGGGCGAACGTTTCTTGCATTGAGGAATTTAATCACTGCCCTCACTTCACAACTGGCGGCGTTCTCAATTTTTTTAAACATTGTAAACAATCACAGAAACAACACAGGCAATGCTAGCGTCACGCAACTTGGCTCAGAGAAGGCAGACAAGCCACTGAAGCTATCTGACCTCGTCCAGCGGCTACTCGCGTCGTCAGCACTTCATGCGGCACGAACGGGTACTGCTTTCCGGATGACCCTCGTATATGAATAAATTTAAGAACATTACGACTGCTAGGGATCGTGCCAGGTGCTGTTAGAATACCAACCACTGTGTCAAATAGAAAATTTGTCATAAAATGTAAAAGCTTTTGAGAACTTCTTATCGTTCATGTACATTTATGTGTACATAGTTTTTCACTGTTGTCATTATGAAGTGTCCGAATGTAAAAGGATGCATTTTATGGGTTTTCAGGAAGTCAGTCTCCTTTAACTTCTCTTTGTGATTCCACCTACCATAATAGTGTGGTGTGGAATTATTTCATTTGAATCAGCATAAAATTTGAATAGATTTGTAATTATTCAGTATGTAAACTCACCAATGCAACTTTTGTGCTTCTAGCAGCAACAAACCCAGGTTTTCCAACAATCGTACTGCACTCAATGCTCGTCAGTAACGATATTTGAAAAACATTTTTTCTCATATGTGGCTCAATTCATGCATATAAAAATTTTTCGCAGGATCCCAAATGAATGACGCGTATTCAAGATTACTTCTACGAAGGCAGAGGGGATTATCATGAGAAGACTGCGTTCCGCGAGAATTTACATGTAGGCTTATTTTTCCCTCCTGAATAATGAGTTTAGAAGTATTGAAATTGAAATGAAAACTCTTAGCTTTTCCACATAGAAATTTTTTTATATACTACCCAGGTTTCGTTATGGTATAACATCATCAGGTAAAAATACAAGTCAAACACAGTATATATATCTCTGGACGGAGGGGAAGAGGAGGGAATTCGAGGAGGAATCATTGGAACAGTAGAGTTCCCTCTTTTTATTTTGAATCACAATGGAAGAGTTCCACGATTTGAAGCCTAGCATTATCATTAAACGTTATATGCATATCATCTTGAAGTAATTGATAGGATTTCCAGATCTTTTTAGTTAAATGCCTGACAAATCTGATGGAAACTTGAGGAGAAAGTGGGAAGTTTGGTCAAAAAAAAGGAAGCTTAATTAATATGCATGTGTGTATTTGAACGCGCGTGTAGAGTAAAAGCAGTCTTCACTATTGGTATTTTTCCGGAAAATTGTCAAAATCTCGCTGGAACGTCCCTGGGCAAATTTGCGCCCGGGATAGTTTGCGGTCAAAACTGGTTTTCGTGTTTTGACCCTATTCAGTGCACATAATTGGTTCTCCAAAGTGCGCGGATGGAGTGGTGCTGAGAGGTGGGTCACAAGTCGCTCGATAAAGTAAATTTCAAAAAAAAAATAAAGGAGTTTCGCAACGCTCACGGTTCGGACGAGCGGTAGGCTCCTTCCGATTGGACGACCGCCTCCCATTTCATTTACTAGAGGATTCTTTCGAAGGCGCCGGAAGTTCCGAAGAGCCCTCGAGTTCAATCTTCCTCTCCTCCTTCCCACATCGGCACATTCCGTCTCTGTCGCTCGCCACGGCAACGACAATCCATCTATCCACCCAGCGCGCGCCGAAAACCCCTGTCCCGTCCCCCGGGGCCTCTCGTCCGCCTTCGCTCCTTCGTCTTGTGCCGAAGTTTTCATTTACCCGGACCAAATGGGGTCCCACGCAACACCTCTGCCTTCCCCAACCACTCTCAATCCTCTCCCCGAGGAGAGAGAATTGTCCGGTGATCTACTCACATTCTTTCTCTTCCTCTCTCTCTGTCTCTTTCCATTCGATCGCAGTTACTCCTCGAGGAATTCTTTTCTTTTCTCCTCTTTTACCCCATAAATTCAGCCCTTAGTGTTTCACGCACTCTGAGTGGATTCCGTGCACCTTAGTAGCGGGAATAGCGTCGTACATATTGGTACATAGGGAGCGGATAATAGTCATTTTAATTCCAATTAAAATTCAGCTTTTGTTGATGATTTCTATAGAAAAATACACATATTTACAGTAACTATCCCATTTCCCACGGGACTCTGCGCTCTTAACTTCACTCTCAGGACTATTTGAGGAATTATAATCGAAATAAGATTGCTAGTTATCCTTTATTTAGGCAAATAAAATCTGGGGAGAAAAATGTCATCGCATTTCAGTTAGCGTTAGATATTAATCCGCTATTTATATACACAATAATTCGAATGACCATCAATATAATTGCTTCCCTAAAAATAATACTGATGGATTTTAAGTTGATTACGAATGTGATCTTGAGAAGAAAACAGCACTATGTACCCAGAGAATTTATTCTGGTATGGTGATGAACTCTAACGATCATTACAAAAAATTAATTATTGGCATTTACATGTACTACGTGAGTGATGATGAGTTCGGTGAATTTCAAGAACACGGAGATAAAATTCGAAAACTAATTTTTTCGTGAACTGGAAAAAATTTCCCAAAACGAATTCAACATTTGGTTTCATTAACATCTACTATATTAAGAGTGTAATGGTCGGGAATGAAAACAAACCAGGACTGGATATGTTGGAGGAGGAGAGAAGGTTGCAGGGAGAAATCCAAAGGAGGCAAGAAAAGTGGATGAAAATTATTTTGGTTGGCAATGGGTTCAATGGGTTATTGAAGACAGTGGTAGAGGGGAGGATGTTAGCCAAGCGAGGTAGGAGGAGGAGAAGAATAGGCATGTTGTACAGAATGAGGGGAGGCTGAAAGTGAACGGAATTGAAGAAAGGTTTACTGTAGCGCATGGTTCCCAGTTATGTATTATAAGGTGAGGGCTAGAAATGTAACAGCAGTTAGCCAGCGTGTCCATCCAAAGCCTTCATCTGGTAGATTATCATTGATAAAATTATTTCTGAATTCATCTTAAAATGGGTTGACATTCAGAAAACGCAACCTCTTTTAATTAGGGAAAAAATTATTGCTCCACGAAATCAAATAGTTTGAAATGCAATGCACTGACAAGTGGGTATGATTAACATTAATTAATGTACAAGAATCACTATACTGTTATTGTGTACGTTTAAAATTAGGTCGATTAAATAAAGTAACACTATACCCTATCATATACATATATGTATATGTATATATATATGTATATATATATATATATATATATGTATATATATGTATATATATATATATATATATATATATATATATATATATAATAAAGTAACCCTAATATAATTTGCTCCGTTGCAAGTTATGATCAGAGACTGAGGTCCTTTTTCCTTTCATGTATGCTATAATCCTCCTTTTGTTATTTTTATGTTTTCTCTGAAATTTGGTCGAAGAAACCAGTTTCTTATTGCCGTTTCTGGGGGGAATACCTTTGAAAAGTTCTTTTTCGGTTTAATTCACACGCCTTTTTGTCACTGACTCAACTCGTTGGAGACAAATTAGCATCCGACGAGACCCTAGGAAAATGCGGTGATATGTTTCTCGTACGACGTGACGCCGAGGGAGTGGCAAAAGAACCCGGGGAAGTGAAGCCATCGATCAAAACGTCAATCTCGGCGCGCGGCTTCCCGACCCTGACGAAGGCAATCGCCTTCCCAGGGAAGAGAGATATCGAGAATGGGGTGTGATAGAAGAATATGGTTAAAGTGCCGGAGATATGAGGAAGGAAAGGATGCATGAAAGCGAGAGGTGATCATTGTGATGAAGAGAGAGAGAGAGAGAGATATGGAGGGTGTACGGAGTACGTGGAAATTATTGACGAGAATGAAACTTAAGGATTTAATAATGGGAAAGTATTGAGGTCGTCGATTGAAATCAAACCTCAGGTGTCTCGTTAGAAGATGGTAGTATTGCAAACTGGGTTAATTACGGTTGAGGTCATATCGCATCTTAAATTCGCAAATTCGTATATAATTTCCTCAACGCGATGACAATGTCTAAACTGTGGCGGCAGTCGAAACGCGTTATTTTGATGCACTGATAAACTGATAATCACGACACCACCCGGATGTAAAAGATTCCGCGGGAATAGTTTTTCGAAGGAAGTAGAGGAATGCTTACAAGGATGTGATGAGACTGAATGCTAATTTGCAATGTGAATTATTTAAATTTAAACATGAAACTGTTCACAATTCTCGCGTTTCAAAGATATCCCTCTCCGCATTCCCGTTGCTAATAATAGCAGAATAGCAAATCGTTTCATTTCTTGTTTCTCCTTCTAAAATTAAACTTGGTGATGATCCCAAAATATTCTCAAGCAAATGGTCTTAACCATACAGGAATTAATAGTGATGAAACTATAAATTCTTTTTTTATTCGAACTTTTAGAATGGAACGGGAGTTTACATTGCGCAATAACTGCTTCGGGAAATCCTCCCCATGCCTTGGAAAATCTTGCTCAACATGGACAGAAGTGAATGATTGGGACGAATACAAAATAAGGATGAACGCAGAAAGTATTTAAAAGAAATAATTTCACGCCACCGCAATCCTTCGATGTGCGAACAAATGAAAGACGATGGGCGTCACAATGAATCAGCGCGGTTTCGAGGGAACTGAACCTGTTTTTTATGCCATATGATTCCTAATTTATTTTAAACAATATTCCAATGATCAGAAAAATGAATCCTCTCATGCTAATCACCATAATGTAAACAAATAACCTCAGGGAGAAGCATCCTTAGGGTTCGCCCATTAATTCCCTTGACTTCCGCAGCGATCCTCAGCCACACCGTCCTCTCACGCAAGCCACATCTTTCCCTCGACTAATCAGACCGCATCTTTCGAATCGAAATGAGTCCTATTCTCAAGAAGACGGGAAGGTCAAGATGGGGGAAGTGCGGTGTTGGAGATGGGGTAGCGAGGCGAATGGGAAGATGAGGAAGTGGGGGAGGGCGGTGGGAAGAGCGTGGTAGATAAGGAGGTTCCCAATAAAAATCCCTCCTTCCCTCTCCAGTGTGCCGACGAGAGAATCTGGAGGAAGCCGTTCCAAAAAAAAATGCGACCGTCTTTTGTTGGCTCGCAGGAAGAAAACGGCCAGAGGGAGAGGGAGAGAGAGAGAAAAGATGATGCCATCTCGATGGAATTCGATGATCGTAAGTCGAGTGTGTGTGTACGTATGGGTTGGAGGGAGTGGAAACGGGGGTGGTTTGAGAAGAGGATGCTGTAGAGATCGGGGAGGAGTGTGGGGAAGAAGTATTTTTTTCCTATGCTGGGACTCCGTCGTTGGTGGTGGGCGGGGGGAATTGAGAAGGAGGGAGAGATGGAAACATGTACACACACACACACACATATACATATATATATATATATATATGTATATATATATATGTATATATATATGTATATATATATATGTATATATATATATATATATATATATATATATATATATATATATATATATATATATATATATATATACACGCACAAACATAATACACAAAAAATGAAATGAAATAAAACGGGACCTATGTACTATATGTATGCTTTAGGCTGAGGGTCGGGGACAAAAATCGGGCAGCGGTTCGGAAAGTTATGGTCCAAATGAGAAAGTTTGCGGAAGATTAAATTTCGCCGGGAGGTATGGAAAGGGGGCGGGGTTCGGAGGGAAGGAGGGGTTGGAGGAGACAAATACGTGCTGTGGATATTAATGCTTTGTTTATCATTTTTTTTTAACTCTTACGTATTTTTTTCGCCTGCGACCGGATTTATGGAAAATGGGAGGTGAAGATGGAGGCAGAGGGGGGATAGATTTTCCCTCGTCGGGGTTTTTATCTACGCCCCGCGTTCCGCATCCCTTTCCGTTCGGTCGTTACGTTTCCGTCCTGCGTACTTTAGCGGCGGCGACTTGACCTCACGCATGGATGGGTGAATATCATTGCGTGCATTAGACCCTCGTCAGTACGACCTCAGATTTGAAGAAATCGCACGTGGGGCGAACGAAAATCGTATCACTTCACCGCACGGTGTTACAAATGGTAAAAAGCGCAAATTCTGTTGATTTTTTAAAAATATTTTTGAATGAAAATTTTCGGATCCATTCGAATTAGTATTAAGGACAGTCACGGTAAGTCTTTGAATTTTTACGCAGATATTATACACACTTCGAACCTGAAGTTTCTCACTGCAAAGCCAGAGAAACCGCCTTTTAGCCGTAATGATCAACGCTAGAGCAACCCGATCTTGATGTCACTACGCATAAAAAAGTAGAAATTAACAAATTACGAAACTTCTTCAATCTTGGTGGACTTTCGTGTATCTTATGTGTGAACGTAAATGTTGGTCCAAAGACTTAAAAGAATTTTTAAAAAATGTTAATTATACGGTAATAGATGAACATAATATCTAACTAATTTCGTTTCCTAAATAAATCTTTTTTGATCAATTAATGCTTTGCGACCATTTCAACTGTATGTTTAAACTAAAGGGATATGCATTTCGCCTAAACTTATTATTTAATACATTTATAAAAATATAGTTGAAATAATAATAAGTTCATGTACTGTACAGGTATATTCAGAGAATTGGTAAGTTTTGTCCGCGTAATCAAGCACATATGAAGGGAATCCTACAATTCGTGAACATGAGATAAGTATACTTCTAAAATGTGTGTTTTATTATTGTCGCGCATTATGTTACATTAAGAAAAAGAACAGCAGATATAGTCTCTATCGATGACACTGATGACACATCGTATGCCTTACGATGGGGCAAAATTTCTTTCTGGTTACTTTTTGATAGCTTCCCCAAATACAAGTGTATTTTATTTCCTTTGGTAGAGACAGAGTGCGCGCCATACCCATTTAAATTTATTCGCCTCGACAGCTATGTAGCGTCTTGGGAGATTCCGTTTCCGAATCATTCCATTTCTTATCTATTGTAGTGGGTCTCCGCAAGCAGTGCTCCATATTTTCTTGGCCCATTCGACCCTCAAGAGCTCTACCTTATTTATTGCCAAAGTTTAATGGTGACAACAGGGAGTTTACTGGCGAAAAGAATTGGACATATCCAGGAATGCGATGCAGGGAAGAAGTCATTCTGCGTCTGTAGCGCGTCCTGCAAATCTGAGGCTAGGTTTAGCAAGGGATTGAGCTGAAAAAAAATTATGAACTTACATTTAATTCACTGGTACAAAATACTCTTTCTCTTCGCGATTGGCTTTCTAACTAAGAATATGGTGGATAAGAATTAAAATATCATTTAATCTACTTTCGCAATGAACACTTTACAGGAATTAATATATTGTTTGCAATATTGAAAATAGTATTTATTTATATCAACAACGAAAAATTGTCACCGTTCCATTTGAAAGATGTGAAAAATTACTGCAATTTTTCATTGATCAAAGATTGATTAATCTTAACGAAAAACCTTAGCGCTCTATAACGATGACATTAATATTTAAGTATTAGTTTTTGGTGACATTGCAAACATAGTATTCATGAATAATACATAATTTCTACTGAGTCTTATAGCATAACTTAAGTAAAAAAATAAAGTTTATGAAATTCATTTTAACTAAGGAATGGAGTTGATAGAGCCTCTCATTTGCTTTTCACAAAATAACTTCTGTTGCATTCAAGAGTGATTACTGATAATTTAGATTCGTAGATCAAATTTGGCAGTGCTAATATGAAGAAAATCTTTTTGAGAAAATCTTTTTCAGAAAATATTTTAAGAGTATTTGTTTATTCACAATAGGAGAAGGTAATGCAGATATATGTCAGATTACGCGGAATAACGATTCATTATATGCATCGATATAATAAAATGACAGTATTTTATTTTTATATCTACCAGTATAATTTTTACTCAAGCGTAATCTAAAGTAAAATTTTTGTTTCCATTAGAGTTTTGAGGAGCAAACGGTGGAAACGTGATAAGTTACGAAAGGCATACATACTATGGCTTAAATCAGTGCAAGGATTACTGAAAAAAAAGCACTAAGCACATCTGCTTTTCAGCTCAGTCGCAGCTCCGGTTCTCCGGGAATGCGTAAGTTAAGGAATCCAGGGAAATAATTTATTTAATCGTCCCTTTTTCTTTATCCCAACTTACTTTTTCCTCGAGGCCGCGAGGAATTTTAGAATATTTTTCCGATTGAAACCATCTTTTACCTCGTTTTCCCTCCATTTTTCAATATGCGTTCCGATATCGATGGGATCTGGAATCGCTTTGCGATGGGAAGGAATGGATGGCGTCGAGTCGGTGGGAAAGATTGGTATTCGCGTTTACTTGCGTTTCGACTCGACGCCGTGGCGTGTGGATAAGGCCTTCCATCATCATCCGAAGGGAGAGGGGGGATTTTTTACGCTCCACTGGATCAGATTCCCGCTCGGGGTAGAGCTCCGTTAAATGGGAAGCCGAGGGTCGAATGTGGCATTTCGGGCGATAAATGTCCTTCCCTCTCCCGCGAGGCTAGAAGCTCGAGGAAAGAGCGAATCTGGGTTTGCGAAGGAAGAGCGGTGAGGGCGAGGAGGAGGGGGTGATCGCTTGGATTTTCTTTATGCCGATTGCAAAAGCAGAGAGTAATAGATTAAAACATTCAAATGCATATGCGTCAGAGTTCTCTAGTTCTACTCCCAATGTTGAGATCCCGTTACATGAAAGAGAAAAGTATCTCTTTTTCACAAAAAGCTCTCGCTAGAGCAATTTTTAACTCATGTAAGACAACGGATGTATATTTTGACGCACTTATTATTTTAATACCTTCTATTGGCACATTATTCAGGCTTTATTATATTCATTGTGATGGACCTTTCTTCACGACTTTGAAACATACATTTTTCAGATGACAGGAGCTTGGTTTTTACTTCTAGTCTTTCTGTATGATACTTGACCGCAACGATTCACGTACTGCGTATACGTGGTGTGGATACATTCCCTGCCACACACCATACCAATAGCTTGCAGGGACTTTTGCAGATGTAGCAAGTGGATCCCTGAAAATTACGTCTCACTGCTTCCACAAGGAATTAGTTGCTGTTAGAAAATCACTGGTTTCTTCTTGCTAATATCATGGAGTGACATTTACGAGTCACCTTGTCACAGGTTATGAATAATACTGAATTTAATCAATAATTTGCGATTTTGAAACAGGAAGTGAAATGCAACAATATTATCTTCTTCTGAAAATGCCTCGATAGATATCATCTATCACAAAATAATGTCTTCCATGTCTATGGCAGTTAAAGGTATGAAACTGGTTGTGACATTTTTTGTTTATTCGTGTCTTCCCTGAAGTCACGAAGGGGGAAACTCTCTTCTTAATCCACAATTTGGAGTCACAGGTTTAGCCAAATACCCATTCTGAATCGGAAAAAAACTTAAAATTGACTTGAGCGTTCATTGTAAATAGGAATTTATTGCAACACATTTCAATGTAATGTAGCATCTTCAAGTATTATGATGCGGATCTGATGGTACTATGTCTGAAGTTGAAACGTAATTTAATCTTTAACTTCCGATGAATACTCATTTCTCTCTATTCAAAGTTTTTTTTTAATTTAGAAGAGATCTAAACGAAGTATTACCCTTAATTAGTGATTAACAGTGCCCATTCCCCAAAATGTGTAACATAATTATTTGGCCTTAGCCACGCTGATTCTCCTCTCAATTAGCTAAGAAGATTCCGTATAAGTACTTTCCGTTTCAGTATTTCTAGCGATTGAAATAAATAAGAGTACATCGTATCAAATCAGTCCAGACTTGCATAAAATCATTTGCGATTCATAGTTACTGTAGTGAAAAACTTTAATTAACTATGTCCAGTAAATCCAGAGTTTAAAATGGCTCCGTCGATAAAATTGGTTGAAATTTACGGCAGTAATAATTAAATTTTACACCTTTTAAATATTTCAATTACTTTCCTCCCTGGCGTATTTAATTTTACGCACTATATATTCCTCTGTGCACGTTTAGCCAACAATCTCCCTTGAAACCGATCTCTCCGTGCACCAGTTACTCTCCAAATATCCTCAGTTTACTGTTTCAACCATCTTACTTATTATTCCCATAAATTTCTCCCTTTTCCTTTAATTTTATAACTCATTTTTCTCGTCCATCAGAATATTTTTGCGAGATTTTGAGAGACCTTAAATTTACCTTAGAAGTCCATGTTTCCTACTCATATTTAAACTTTCAGATTCCAAAAAATATATTTGTGTTATCCAAGGACCAATTTCTCTTCATGTACTAGCATGTGCTTTCAGACGCTCTTGCAAACGTATTTTTTCACCTCATTTTGTAATGTTTTTTCCCTAAACGTATCGCTAATATAGGTTAACGTTTCACACTTGCTGGAAGAAATTGTTGTTCCTCCATTAAAATAAATATCTATTCCAAAATTCTTACAGGTTTGTAGAAAGACCGTATAGCTTTTGTCTGGAAGAAAGTATTCTTTTCTAAGGAAGAGGAAAATATTCAAAACATTTTATACTTTTTACGGTCGAATGATCTTGTCTATCAAATAGCCATTATCAGCACTAGATTATTTATGATTGCTGCAAAATTACCTCCAACGTTCCATTTTATTTTTAAGGAAATAAACAGGTAATCTTGTGCGTTAACTTTAAGCTTATAAAAAATGTGAAATTTATTTATTCTAGGATCACTTTTCTTGCAGCCAAGTTTTGAAATGTCCCCAAAATTCAGTATAACCATAAAAATAATACTACTTTACTTTGCATTTAGCGCTAGTAGAGTAACGTTGTAAAAAACATCACCCTGAAAACCGTTTATGCTTTGACAAATATGCATTTGAATGAGAAATATCCATGCTAATGCCTCTCCTCTGCTAATGTTTTCTCCTCCATTTTGGATGCGATGTCTCTGTAGGTACCTACCTCCCAACTGTTGCTTAACCTATTTTTAATTCATAATGTAGATTTTATATGGTCAAATATAATAATATTATGCTGATAGAGTAGTAGCAGGGAAGATATTGTACATGACTCATTCCTTAGCAGCTAATGTTCTCCGCTTTGGGCAGTAGGCGTGTAAAAACATTCGGCGGTGGAGGAACAGCACAGAGATATTCTACGTCAACATAAATCCCTTCTGAGGCAGAAGCTTCAAATAGTTCATAGTTTAAATTTATATTCTAAGCATGCGTGGGTCATCACCATTGAACCAACCACTTGTCGACGGCTGGGAAAGCCAACGTACAGTTTCAATCCCTTTCCCTAATGTGAGAAGTCTAACGTGATGCTTAATTCCAAACCACCTCAGAATTCCAAAGAAACTGCAGGCGATATCGTAACAGTAACTTTTAACGGAGTCATCCGTTGTTGTGCATTTCAATGCAACAATTTCAGAGTGTAAAAATCATTCACCTTGACTGGGATTCGAACCCAAATCCATCGATGTCCGGTCGAGTGCTTTAGCCAGTTAAGCTATCGACTCCGTTGAAAGTTACTGTTGCGGTATCTCCCGCAGTTTATTTGGAATTTGTCAAGGTATAAACAGCCTAAGTGTTTAAAAGTTGGCTTTAACCTCGTGGACTGTGGCGCGTCGCTCACGACTACGAATACCTGTGACACTGTATGTACGGTATTTCGTCACAACATCTTGTTCCTTTAAAAGCCCCCAACATTTCAGATTTTAAGAGGACCCCTCGCTAGCTTGACTGGCTAAAGCATTCGACCGGACATTGTGGGATCCGGGTTCGAATATCGGTCAAGGCGAATGTTACACTCTGACAGTTACACTCGGACATTTTTGCATTGAGACACCTCAGAATTATTTTCCTGCGAAGGAAGACTAAATATTGAAAAAAATGATATTGCTTTCATTTCCCTCTAATCCTGTAGAAAGTGATTTTCCCCTTTTTACGGAATACGGTAGGCATTCACGTTAGTCCATAGGGAAGAGCGTTCGATACTTGACCGAAGAGAACGTCCTACTTGGCTGTTACCCCTGAACTCACTCATCTTAGCTCAAACTTTCTGACTATTTAGGATGGCAGAACTTTCTGGAAAATCGTCGGTGACGCTGGGAATAAAGACTACGCCTGTAACTTGAACTTGTGCCGCCGGACTTTGTTGCTTAGGTTTGCGAAATCAATCTGTTATTCGGTTTAGAGATGTCTTTTTTTTTATCATGACCAAAGCGAAATCCTTCCACAAAGGTCACAGTAAGACTCCTACATTGACATTGTTCCTCTTGAATGTTTACTGGAATTGTATTGGGGGGAGCCTTTTCGACCGAATCGCAAGGAATATACGCCTCCTCAGCCGCGGACGGTGAGACTGCCGCTGTCGCATATAGAAGGCAAACCTGAGAATTTATTTATTTATTTTAGAATTACGTTGCAATTAGGCGATTTTCCTGGTGGCAACGGTCAAGTTTGGCCAAACATAACTCTAACAACGAAAATTACATACATACACGCACTAGAAAAACAGATAAGAGACAGAATATTCTTACATACAATGACACTTCCACATCACATACAAACAAACTTCCACATCACATACAAAATGCCGTCCACATCACATATAAACAATATTTTAATAACTACAATGAAGTTTATTACCCAGTGGCTGCTTTACATTTAAACTTAAAACTTCTAAAATTGGATGGAAAGGGCTCAAACAAACCTCCAGGCAGCTGGTTCCAATCAATAATAGTTCTATTTAAAAAAGAGTATTTTTTCTTATTTGTTTTTTGCGTCCTTATTTTTATTTTGAAACTATGCTCGTTTTTCCCTTAAAGTTAGGCTTTTCTATCTCTTTCCATAAATCTTCCCACGCTTCGTCCTTTTTAACAATTCTATGCATCGCGCCCAATCTACTCCTTTTCCTTCTATTTTTCAAACTCTCCCATTTCAGTATTTCTAATATTGGATGCATTGGAAGATATTTTATAAGATACAAGCATATATAGTATTTCAATAAAATCCTCTAAATTGGGAATGTTCGACTCCCTCTTCCATTTCACGTAAAATATCATGGAATACAAAGCATTTATTGAAGGATTTCTGCATATGAAACATAGGTTTCGTACCTTCTCTAATGAAAACTATGTTCCACGTTCGGTGAGAACTTTCTTTTCTTTCCCCTACATTATTATTTTTCCCCTTATTCATTTCTTCATAAAATAGAACTCATATGAAAATAAATTGATGTGGCAAGAAAGAGGCGAATATAATATGAAAAGGATAGGCATCATTAGCTATGAATCGAAAGAATATTCAAGAAATTTGTAAAATAATGGGTAACTTCTGAGGAATCGTAAGGGATGACGTATGTATATTAGTGAAGTAACCCCGTAAAAGACGCGAGAAGAAGGGTCTTGTAGAAACCAGTGGATATCTCACTCCTAGGTAATGGCGACTAATAAATTACCTAACGAAGGGATTTTTAATTTATTATTTTTTATTATTTTATTTATTTTGTAATTTATTTGCGTGATACTTACTGACACCATTCACTGGGAAAAAAATTAAAAAAAAACCAACCATGAATTACATCATTAAGTAATGAATACTATTTAATGACAGAATAAAAATATATGCTCTCTGCGTCATAGCTGGATGAAATAAATGGAGAGAGAAGAAGCAAGGGGGTACATCCACCTTTTGTAGTGTGGGTGAGGGTGGCATCCTTCCTCCGAACATCCCCTCGCATCACCCGCAAGGGATATAATACGCACATGGCGATCGCAATAGATTCCGTACACCTATCGTCCACTCCATCTCCATGAGAGATCGCCATCCCCCTCCCCCCCGTCCGCGATTCCTCATCTTTGATGGTACGTTGTTTCACCATTCGCCACTTCCACTAGAGACGAGCCTCCCTCCATCCCCCCGCGTCAAAAATCTTAACCATCCCCCGATCCGGACACATGCATACACTCCTTTTAACCCCCTCCCATCTTCCTTCTTCTTCGCTCCCTCATCGTACTGAGCGCGGTATATAAAGTCGAGTTGTAGTCCGTTCTCTTGGCCATGATCCCTACACGGCTCCTCCCCACCTTCTTTCTTTATCACCCCCTCCTTCCCCTTAGGAGGGGAATTATTCAAACGCCTGGGGGGTGAGGGAGGAGGGATCTTCTCCACGGTCGCCGTGTGTCATTTTTTTATCGCTCCCTCCGGTCCCCATTCTGTTCCGTTCCTTATTCTCCCATCCCTCCCTCCCCGGCCGCACACCCTTTGGTGATGGGAGGGGAGGACGGGGGAAGGAGGGAGACCACCCCTTCCGGAAAATTCGTCCCGGACCTTTTCTCGAGACCTCCCGGCACACACACACCCCTAAGGCCCATTCACGTTCTCATTCTCTTCAAACACCCACATCCGCCATCTTTATTAACGACCGCCATTATTGCAGACCGAGACGGGAAGCGTCTAGGTGGTGGGGGTGGTGGTGGTCGGTGGGAAGTGGGGAAATGGTTGGTGAGGCTGTAGGGTGGAAGGGGTTGGTTGCCAAGACATTGCCCAAGGTAAGGGGGGGGGGGAAGGGAAAAAAATAATAGGAAGTGGGAATGCCTTAAGAGCGAAAGGAAAGGAATATTCGGGCATGGAGTACGGTTCCCGTTATTCATTTTTCCTCTCCGGAGAAGAGGAATCACCGCAAGCGAGGAAGATGGTGGAGGAGGGAGGGAGTCGAGGTGACGGGAAGGATTCGAGGAGAAGACGAGTGGAGGCAGATTCGGGAGTGTTGGTTCGACACTAAGGAAGAAAGAGATGCTCTCGGAAAATAAGTTTTTTTCTTCTCCCTCACTCCTTCCCTTTCTCTCTTGTTAGTTTTGGCCCGAGAGATTCTGGATTCCCGGGAGGAAACTCACCCGACCGACAATCTGTCCGCATCTGATTCTATATCATAAAGTTTTACTGCGGCGATTCGTCCTTCCGCATCGATGGGTGCCAAAGAAAGGTCATCTTCGCCTCAAGGCGCGTCTTCTTTCCCTAAAATTTAGATCCATGAAAGTTATGTTGGAAAAGAAGCTTTGAAAAAAATATCATCTCCTCCATCCCATGTGAATTTATGGAATCCATCCCCCTGTCATCGCCATTTGATGACCACAATGAGACAATCTGCATGCTTATTTTTCGGAAAGCATGTTCGGAGGGAATTTTCATGAAGTAAAATTCTTGCATGCAGGCGACCGATTAGTTTTCCATGATTAAAAAGAATGAGCAAGAGAAGAGAAGAATGATTTCCTCCTTACTATGGGTGAAGATCCCAGATAAATTACTATTTTCGTCTTCATATGATCATCCAAGGTCAACATAGATGGAATTTGTTTGGCCACGACTAAAGTAGCTGTTTTTTAATGCCCCATCAAAATTTATTTCTCTTGATGGTTTTCTTTCTGAAAACTTCTGGACAATATGAAACTCAAAACCCTTATTTTCCATACTGTTGCATTCTTCAGCTACTCGTTATTCCAACTCATTCAAAATAAGTATTCTCTTCCTAGGTCTTTCTTCCTTTTATGCGTAAATGAAGATAAACTAACTTGGCAGATTCCACCAGAATTTTTGTTTTTCACGTCCATGGTTTCGTCGCAGGGAAACATTATCAGACACCTGATGATGTTGCCTTGCGATGGTATGTGATCATAATGTTACGTTAAATAAATATAACTTTTATTTTTAAATAGCCCTAAACAAGATGCTAGATGTAATCCTTAATGAGTAGAACATTATCCTATCGGCAGAAATAAATTATTAAAAACTAAGTCTTATAGTAATTTTAAGCTTTTTTGGATTTGTATTCGGTTTTCCTGTACTACTTCGACATTTTGGTTTAACTAAACGGAAGACCCATTTCCTATTTTTTCCAAAAACTCGGTGTACTCATTAGGGTGAAGAAACTATTACTGCGCTCTATCTATCACCGTGTTTATATTACGGCTAAGAAAGTACTACCTGTATATTTTAACAGGAATGTTTTACTTTTTTTCAATCGTTTCGTGAAGTGAGAGGGGAAATAAGACCCGATCTTATGAAATATTCTTAAATCTTCTTAATATCACCGCGTCTGGAATGAGAAGAACCTTAAGACTTTGTGACATTCAAGACCTTCAGACTTACTTTATATTGAGGTAGGATACCAGAAATTATTTGAATGATACTTATAGCATAATATTTAGCGGTGGAAAGGAGAGTCAACGTTGGGGATAGGAGACTGGGGAGAAGTGCTTTGGACGAGGATAACAGGTAAACGACAGAATATTAATGCGTAAAATAAATTAGACTCAGCCAATTTAGTAGTAATCCAGGTTTACGACAAATAGCAAAATAGTTTATATCAACAAATAGCCTTAGGGAAGAAAAAGTAATTTTTTATGAATAGTTAGAAGAAATGATTGTGAATGTGCCTGGAGGAATACATTAGGGAGCGATAGGGGGCTCTGATGAGGTGGTAGATGAAGAGCGGGAGTGCGGAAGAATATAGTATGCTACAGGAGAATGGATTGATCAAGGGGAGAAAACTATTAAGTGTTGCAGGAGAAATAGCTTTATTGCAATTAACACCGGGTTTAAATTACACAAGGGAAATAGATACACATGGTAAATGATAAAAGAAGTTATGTCATGGTTATACATAAATTTAGGAATATCATGATCCATTGAAGTTTTCCTGGGAGCAGCTACGGATTCAAATTTAAATTTGCTTCAGATAAAGTATAATGCTAAATATATGAGAATGAGGTAGGGAAGAACTATAAGAAAATGTAATGCAGGAGGCTTAACTGTGGTGAAAAGGATAGAATGCCCGGAATAAGTTGAAAAAATCCTTTGCAAAGATAAAGGGAAGGGTACAATAGATGAAGGATGGGATTCTGAGAAAAAAATAATGAAAGTGGTGCGTGAAAAAATTTGGGAGGAAAATAGGAAAATGTTTAGGTAGCGATGGATTAAGAAGATATGATGTGGGAGATGGATGAAAAATGGAAATGAAAGAACGTGGACCAGAAATAAGGAAAAGGAAAGAGCTAAGAGCAATGAAAAACACCGAGAAACTAATAGGGCAAAAGAAAAATGGTCGAAAGGAGACTATGGAGATTCAAAATAACAGGGTTAAATGGACGCGCTGTATAGAAAGGTGAAGAAACTATCGGGGATATCAGAGAGAAAATTCCGTTTACACTTTTTGAGACATACCAAATCAAATTTTAATCGAAGAAGAAGAGCATGAAAAGTATAAGAACTATGGCAAGATTTCTATGAAAGGAACTATTTAATGCAGATAATAAGTCAGGGATTTTTATAGATAACGATAATATGACGTCGATAAGTGGGAGTGGAAAGGAGAGTCAACGGGTCAATAATAAAAGGAAGGCAATGAGATTTTAAAGACGTAGGTAGGCTAAGATAAAGATTGAATTTGGGGGGACATATACTAGGGCTAGTAGAAGAGTTCAGCTATTTATGAAGTTTTTGAGGGGGTGAGCAGAGTGGTAGGGGCATAAAAAAGGATTGCATTAGATGAGGAAGGGTTTTCGAACAGGGAAAAGTTGATAAAAAGTACTTTATGGAAAGATGTAGAGAAAAGTCTGGAGAAAAATTTAATTTGGAGAGTAGCTTTTTTATGGCACGGAAACTTGGTCGTTTTATACAAGAGGACAAGCGTAAAATGGAGGATTTCAGGATGCGACAATTGAGATTGAAAACAAAATGGACTAAAGGAAAAGCAACGATGAAGTTCTAGGCATGGTATAGGAAGATAGTTTGCCCATGGAGGAAATTCGAAGAAGTCAAGACAAGTGGATCCAGGAGATCCGAAAATTTGAGGGATCTATGGGAGAAAATGTTAATTTAAGAATTAGATGAGGTTCAGAGAAAGTTTGCTATGTTTGCTAAACATTTCTACGAGAATCGAGTAAGCATCACGGGTATATCTGAGGCATAAGATTGGGAGCCTACTGATTCTCGAGGAGAGCAAGCAGGAAGTAGACGATTAGAAAGGTACAGAGTACCTGAGCTTTCTCGCGAAACAACAGGAATTAGCAAAGCACTAAATTATAATATAGACATGATAATGATAGATTCGACCACCGAGGTAAAACGATAGACATAGATATAAATACTACACGTTATTCCCTCCCCGGCGCGTATTTATAGTAAAATCGAACCCTAAAAGCCGAGGAAAGTAATTTAGCTTAAATACTAAAATTTAGTAAATTAGTGAAACGCAAAAATGATTGCATCATCTATTTTGTTATGTTTGTGTTTCAGTGTTTTTATCACGAGCGTAAATATATTCAAGTGAATGTATGAAGTAATAGCTCTGCATGCATGGCTGGTGCCCTAACACCCCCTGCCACACGCTCTTGCGGCTTTCGGAGTATTCTATAGATTGAGATGAAATATGTGGCTTAAGATTCTTTTATCCCATATTACTCAGGGCTCACGCGTGCAGTAGTGTATAGTGCCACAGCCCTTCAATTGCGACTACTGCTAATAATCTCTTTTTTAAATGAGGTAACACAAGATGGATCTCATTTGATCTAGAAATTATTTAAGGGACCCCAAAAATTCAAACTGGTCCACATAAAATCCCAGCTTAAACCCTATTTGAGTGGAGGGAAGTTGAAAAAATGTGTATTAATTGAAGTAATCCCCCATAACATCAAGTTTTTGTAATTTTGTGACACACGTATTTTGGTGAAGAGGTCACTTAAAACCGAAGCAGACTCTTTGATAAGTGTCGTGTTGGAAGGGTTGAACGTTTGGTAGATATGCTTCACCATAAAAACCAGGCGACCCCTATTCATCCAGGTAGGCAATTTTTCATCTTCTTATCATCATCATTAGATGGCATCTGGTTAACCGCACAGTACATTTATTTTTAGAGTCGACCTCGCAGTGGGACAAATGTCCGTAGGTGTAGATCTGCCCTTTTACAGATTGCAAAAGGAGATTCAAACTGGAGACCCCAAAAACGTTGATCTCACGCTAAAATATGGCGTTATAATGTAAACACTTTGGCGTTTTAATCTCGGCAGTGTGCCCGTTTTTCCGACAAAGGGAGGGCGTAATTACAACAAGACGACCCCCCAGAATGCGAGGAAAGAAATAATCTAATTTTTCTTTTTTCACCTTTCATTTTATACTCATTATAAGGATCACTGTAAAGAGTATATTACTTAATTGTAGTTATTTTATTTATTTTTCCAAGTGGTGAGATGTTTGGAAGAACATCAGCTGCAAAAGAAATAGAGAAAGTGGAAAATAAAACACATATGTAGGCAATAGGGGAAGAATGGAGTAGACAAACGGTTATGAATGGAGTCTGAGATATCGCTTCAAATGGGTAGACATAAATAATTGGAAAGAACCGATATGTCGAGAACCGACAAGTATCGCCGATGCATTACATTACGTGCATTGGCGATATTTATCTACTTTAAAGCAATATTGACGACCCTCTTACTTCTCCTAAGGCAGCAATAAATGTTTACTGAGGAGGTGGAATTTTTATATCAAACATACATTTCATGCGATATGTACACTCTTCCTCGATCTTAGCCATTGTCCCGATATCAAAGCGATATTACTAATGTTTAATGCATGATATTTCTAGGTTTATAACCGGCACCGGTATCATAATCAAATTAGGGGAATCTAATACGTTTGGGTACCGCTTGTTGACTGGCCTTCCGACCCTCCCTTGTGTGTCGCGGAGAGATGACGCAAGTGTCCTGTCAGTCGGACGGAGTTTAACATTTTGGACACTTTTGCCGTCTTTTTTCCAGAGCAGAGAGCTACTGACGCCAGGTATCTCTATATCCTTTCACTGTTTTCTGGAACTCTTACATATCATAGTTAATGACGCAAATAACCATTATTCGGCTTTACTTCGAATCACCATTTAGAAATATTTTAAGCTAAAATATATCAGACTTGTTATTCCTCGGTCCTGAAGTACGGAAGATGAAATGAAAATCAGACTTAAATATTGTTGTTGAGGGGTGATTCAAGGGGGGATGTATACTGAAAAGACGTTTTGGAAGTGATATTTTCTTGAGAAGATTTGGTCGATAATTGATATGCTAGTCGATTGGTTAAAATTTTTTGTAGCTGTTTTTGTACTAAATTCGTAAAAAATGATGTATTATTAATAGCAATAGACAAGCCTAGGAGGGTATAGGTGGACTTAATGCCAGCAGAGTAATTTTTCCAAATAGTTTAGTAAACTCAGTTAGTCCTCATTTTCAAATATTTTCTTATGCATTGTGTATGTTCTAGGGCCCTGTGGCGCAATGGATAACGCGTCTGACTACGGATCAGAAGATTCCAGGTTCGAATCCTGGCAGGGTCGAAATTTTTGCCGGTCCCGATGTTAGCTTTCCTACCTGCCACCCAAGAAGTCACGAATTCGATTCAAACCCAGACTTCCCTCCATCCATTGGTCATTTTGGTTGTCTTCAGTGTTACAATGTTATGTATTTCATGGGTAATGCCATGGGTGGAAGAAGAGGCTTTAAAGTCTCCATCTCGCCCCATTAAAGTCAATAAATATATAAATTCCTTATGTACTTAGTATTTCACTATGACTTTTTAAAATGCGTCGTATTAAAGTGTTCATATTTAATTTATTTGCCATTATATTGAATAAAGAGGTAAGAAGAAGCGCAATAAACATAGAACAATCAACGGATATAATATAACTAGTAGAGATAAAAGCAGAACCGACGAACTTGGTCATTGTTTAGGTATACATGCCACCAAGTAATCGCAAGTCGATAGGATATATGATCAGTTAAGAGGGCATACTCGCGTTTGTTTCAGCAGGGGAAACATTTGATAGTGATGGGGGATTGGAATGCGACGGTAAGGGAAGGAAAAGTAGTGATGAGGTGGGGACTACGGTTTAGGTGCGAGGAATGACCACGGGGAGAAAGCAATTAAGTTCTGAAAAAGACTGGGGACCAACACTTAGTTTAGACATCACAAAAGGCGTAGGTATATATGGAAAATGCCAGGTGACTCAGAAATGTATCAGTTTAGTTTGCTTTACTATTTATAAAATTTCCAATGTTTTTAAATCTCATTGACTCCTAGCATAGCATGACCTAATTGAAAAAGATTTTTCTAATAATTAAAGTCCATCATCATTTAGTCCTAGACTTATGACTCCAGTATTTGTCAAGGTCTTTTTTGTGAACCTGTATACAATGAACATTAAATTAGCTTGAATTTTCTGAAAACGGTTTATTTAAACATTTCAACGTTACGTGAGGCGTAAGGCGTTACTCCTTAAACGACGCTAAGAAATGCATTGTTGTTAAATCTGTGTCTACTTAAAACTTAACTGAAACGGTTGACTTCAAATAATAATAAATCTATTATTCATGCTTTAGCGAGTCTGAATGAAGAGGATCGTGATTGACTCCATGGTTTAAATTACCCACCGCTCTCCGGGAACTCCACTTAACTCCTATTGCATGTGCATGATGTTGGTCAACGTGTAAATGTGGCTATGTCAATACATTTATCACGTAGGGACGCATTGAGGGTGAGGTGTAGCTGGACTCATGCGGTTTTCTAAGTGCGTCGTTGGGAGGACGAAAATCGGCCCAGATGAGCGCTACGAATTTACACGGCAGCCGCTAGCACAGCACAACAAGGAGGGAGCGGGGAGGCGTCGTCATTTGCAATGGAAAGGACGAGATGGGAAGGCGTGGATGTTATTATGGGATAAGCGAGGAACAGAACGAGAGAAGATGAGGAGAGGCCCTTTTGGAGGTGGGAGGGGTGAGATTGTTATGGAAGGGGGGTGTTGAGGGTGGGTGATGAGGCCACATATGGGGTCGACGGCATTAGCAGACGCCTCACCATTCACCTGCGCCCTATTCCGCAAGGTGTCGCGATGAACGAGGAGGGAGAGTAGCGTGCTCCTCCCGTCCCTTCCTTTCTTCGGTTCCCGAAATCTTCTCCTTCCTCCTCTCCTCTCTTTTCCTATCTAAACGGTAAATAGTTCCTTAAGGTGTCTGGTTTACCCTTTTATCTAATTATGTTACTAACACTAGGAGTTCAGAGATGCTACGTATCATATTTTAAGGAGGCCATTGGATGTTTCAGAATACGAAAAATAATTATGTTGAAGCAATCATACTATCCAAGAGTGGGTTCTTCCTTATCTAGTGTTTGAGAGAGTAAGATTAGAGAAAAATCAACACCAGGAGTGTAAGTAATAACAACAAAAACGATGATTTTCCAGCTATAAAATGCCACCATAATTTAATTGTAGTGTAGTGGAATCAATATAGGACTTATAAATTTATTCTTGACTCAATGAAGAACTCTTGAAAGACTATGTTGTCATTTACTTTGCTATTTGTTGACTATGTCCTTCAGGATTTCTACTGAAAAAATAATCGAAAATGCGCAAATGTATCCATTTCAGGAGAAGATGAAAAATAAAACGATGGATCTAAAACAATTCTGAATATATCGTGTCGCATACCATAAATGAATGCAATGAAAAGGCTAGTTCGAAATTCATGATCGATCACCTAAAAGAGAAGTTCAGCTTTCTCTGAAGGATAAAAGTTAACTGTGTTCCTATTAGTTGTCATTCAGTGGTCTCTTTCACTCCATTTTCTTTTTCGTGACCCATAATACAAGTTACCCTGGAATAAAATGACTTTAATGGTCCAATGCTCTTCCATAGATGCTTACCTAACGCAGCAACAACCTCAATTTCTCTGTATGTTCTTAATCCATTTGAGAGATTTGAAAATTTTCGGCTCCACTTAAACTACGTCTCTCCAATATTTTATCATATCCTTCCCATTCCAAATCGATTTAATACTTCATCAGAGTCCAAGGAATTCCAACTACGGCTTAGATAGACATATATGTACAGAGATTATTTGCAAAAGAATCTCAAGACCCCGAAAATCGAGACCCCGAGACTCGTCGAAAATTAGGGCGAAAGATTTATTTGTGCAAGCACCCGCTTGTTAGAAAATACCTTAAGTGAAATACGAGAAGAAAAGAGGTTTTCAGGTAATATATACTTTGGAAAGGAAGTACAATTCACATATGGTTAGGAGTTTTGAGAGTAAGGTTCAGATGAATTCAGGTTCGTTTATTTTTATAATTTCTTTAAATACATTAAGGAACATTTGTGAAGTAAAATAAATGAGCAGAATCAACTGAGACTACAATAAATAGATATCTGTTCAAATTTAGGAAACTATTACTAATATTAATTTTTGAATCTACGATTGCAGACAAGGTATCCAACACCATTTTTGTAAGAAGGTGACCAATCTTATCTTTAGTTGACCATACATCGCATTTAACAAGAATAATTTGAAGGTGAACAAAGAGTAAAGGGTGATGCAACAAGCTTTATATTAATAAATCTCGTTGTCTGTCCTAGGTCTAGTGTATGATGTGCTAATGTTTTAGAATCTTTGATTTTCTGTTTTATAATTTCTTTGCATCTTGAAAGTTTATCTTAAATCATACTTGTGAAGCGTCAGAGAAGTGATGCGTTTTAAGGTTCCATTGGTCGTGGATAGCTTTGTTGAGAAATCTTGATGCATTGAAGATAAAACTTGAGAGCAGGACTGAACTAATGAATGGATAGCTTTTAAATTGCTGGGTGTTCTTTTCATTTGTATTCTATTGCTTTCTTTACGCGAATTTCTATTCATGCGTGAAGGATAATGCCAACTTGATATCCAGAGCACAGTTTATCAGATAAGAGAATCACTTTTTTCGGCAAATTTTGAGTTTGTCGTGGCATTGTCTGGAACAATAAAATGACGTAAGAGCATATTGTAATTTTCAAGGATTTCTTGATTAATCAATTCTCCTTTACATTCTTCTGTGTATATTATTTTTTATTTGAATTATATTCATGAGCACAATTAATATGGTTGATATGCTCAGTGGGTAGTGGTACCTCCACAGACTTCATTATTATATAATGGCTAGGCATTTAAAAACCTTGCTAGGCTTTCGAAATTTTAGCTCAGGTATGTCATGCCTGGAAATCTTTGCCGGCTTTATTCTTACGCCTTCCGGTATTTTATTTCACGTTTTATTCGCTCCAAACTCGTTTCCTACTCCCTTTTGATCTCTTTCCCCGCGAGTAGAGGAGAAGGGGAGATCTCTTTCACCTTCGTCTCAACCCATGCCACTCTCATATTAATCCCCCACATCGGTCTCCTCTACTAATTTTCCCCTTATATCCTGCCCACTTTTCCTCCACCCCCAACCGTTCCACCTCCGTTCCTTTATTCGCTCCTCTCCTCACGCACCACGCCTCCCTCTTCTCCTTCTCACCCCCCCCCCCTTAGCTTTCTCCTCCTGGCTCCGTCTCCGAATCTGCATATAGATAAAGCAGGGGTGCGCCTCTCCATTCCGCTCAGGGATCCCCTATCCGAGATTTTCCCCCCGCCCCCATATTACTTGGCGATTTTAAACAATGCGCATTCCCTAATGTATTCCGTGTTATTTCATTACCTGTTCCTTTGTTTATTCATTCGTTTTTCCCCCCAAGGAACGAATGCAGCGGATTTTTTGTAGGTTTTTATAAGTTGCATCTCTCAATTCCATTTCTGGATACATCGTCGGCGGAGTAGAGTGGCAACTCGCTAGGGATGATTGCGTTTGTTACTTTCTAGGATTATCTAAGGATTTCAATTAAATTTTATACAATTATTTACCAAATTATATTTTAAAATAGTTGGGCAAATATGTTTCTCTGAAAAATACATTATCCTTGGGGTCCTTTGGACTATTCAATTAAGTGCTGAATGTCATTTCGTGAACTTCAACTTATTTCTTTCTTACAAAATATTTTACATCTTGATAAAAGAGTGTTATTTTTAAAAATATAACTTTAAGTTCAAAACGCTGAATCACTCGTGCTCTCACTAGTATTTTTACCTTTACTTATATGTTAATAAATAGTTATATAAAAATATATGCATGAAATATAACATATTTTTCAGTAGGTTCCATTTTAAAGTTCGTAATTTTTTATCCATGATCGATTTTTTTTCGTATCTCAACTTTGTTTTTACCGTCATATCTGGTTGTTTGATTTCGCTAACTTTGGTAGTGACGATAAAATTCTGTTCCATTACTCACTGGAAATAAATATTTATCACTGATGTGATACTTTGAAAGTAACTCAATGGATTGGAGTTATAATTGTTCAATGGCGTACTCTTAAGCAATAAAATATTTTGACACATTTCCAAGTCAATTTTTTAAGAAAACAAAAAAGCAAAAGTAAAGTGTGAAGAATTATGACAATGGAAGTGGATAATATGAATGAATTTTTGAGAAAGCAGAATGATTAAAGTATCTAATTTAGAAAAAGAAAAAAATACGAAAGAAAAAAACTTGAAAACAAGAATATAATCTCCAAATATGAAAAAATATTTTTAAAATTTCAATCAATCAGTGTCGTTATATTTAAAAGATAGAATAATGACGGAAACTTATGATTAAAATTAAAATTTGTAGGCTTTTAGTGAACAAACTTCTTTATTTGGCAAATATTTGTTTCACTCCTCCACATTCTTTCAGCGCATCTTCATGGTGCCAAAACCTAGAATTCATAAACGTATACCTAAATTTGTGTACATGTTATGGTACACCTTACAGTATAACGAGAATATAGTATTTAGTTGCTGGCTATTATGCCGTTTCAATTATGAAGTCTTTATGGGGATTTATAGTTTATATTTAGTTAGTTTAGACGGACTCTCACTACATATACATGTATTATTGCGAAATTATGAATTATAGATAAAATCCTAATTATGGTACGACTTGCTGTCGATTTACAATTATTATTACCAAATATTATTTAATGATGAATAAACACAAATGAGCTGTTTTCTTTCGTAAGCTACTCGGAAACATCACAAACAGACAAGTACATAATTACTGTATTTTAGTGGAGAAATCTAACGCATTTTGTTTAAAATGCTGATATTTTTACAACAGGCTATGGAAAAGGAGGTGAATATTGAAATGGGCAGGTAGAAACACAAACGAAGTACTAGGTGCGGTGGGGGACGTGAGAGGTTTATGGCAGTAGTGCTAAATGAACGTAGACTTCCACTGAGTGCCGATCATAAATCCACCAGGAAAGGTTTTTGATTAGCAGGTTGTAGACTGTGATAGATGAGAGAACGTTCGGTCAACAAGAAAGTTAGGCTGGTAAAAAGGATCGGTATATTGGATGGAATGAAGGGAGAAAGTACGTGGAATTTAAGAATAGTATATTCTAGTGCAAGGTTTCAGGTTGTGATTTGTTCGAAGAGTCAAGAAAAATATTGTTGATGTGTCCATCCCAAATTTGTCTAAGAATTCAAAATACCCTCCCTTACTAAAAATATGCAATCCTAACAAACTGAGCTAGAAAATGAGACCCTACCCTAAGATGAAAGATGAGGTGGAACGGCTGCAATAATATGTAAGTCTATTGAAAATTATTGTAATATAATTAGATGAAAATATTGTAATATATCACTTGAGGGAAAAGTTGTAAAATAGCAAAGAATTGAGAATTAATGCCAAAGAATAATTGTATTCATTTGAAATGAACAAAGAAAAAAAGAACCACAGAAAAGTATAAAATATTTGAAATGACAAATTCCCATCAATTTCATTATCAAACTTAATAATATATTGATAGATTAGACATTCAATAGCATTAGATGAAAATACGTGCGAAATTCATGGTTGGATGAGATAGCATGGTTCTGTTACTTGATTATTTTCTTTTTACTTTAATTTCAATATTAAAAAAAGAGAGAGACAATTAAATGTGCAACCAATACAATACATTGTTTTTTTGGAGCTCATACAGATGAAAATTTGAATGCTTTAACTGCTCATCTGGAAAATATTACCAACCATCACCAGGTCATCATCATCATTTCTGTACAAGAGGGTTAGTTTATATATTATGAACTTGACAAGGTAAATGAATGAGAAAATGAGAGAACTTTTAATTGATCATCAATTTTAAATATGTAGAGTTAAATTTATCCTTACACTCTTTTTTAAATAAAACTTTTTATAAAACTATACTTTAACCTCTCTGTTGCGAATGCTTCATATTGTCTTCATTACCGGCGTCATAACAGCATGCCATTATTGGTTTCCCGCTGTAGTTTTTTATAACTATTTTCATTTCTTAAGGACACAACAATTTTAAATCTTCTCTTGTTTAACATTTATTCCGATACGCACTTTAACCTTTTATGTATGTGATAGATTGAACTGTATGTAGTGGGGACACTTAAAGTCATTGGAGACTTCAACGATCGAATTTATTTCTTATGCCAAATGCCAGCGGAGTTCTCTGATTGTGGAATAGAATGTCTCAAAATTCAAGATTCATTTTTGTTTGTGGTTTAGCCCTTCAGAATACATTTTCCCGTCCTTTTAGTCCATACCATGTGAGCGAACGTAATTGGTGAGATGATTCAGCGTGAGACAGAAACATTTCATGGGCCGACTAAATGCCCCCACAAAAATGGGCGTAAGGTCCACAGTGCCAAAATTTGCCTCCTCTTTTTCCTAAGCAGAAGAGGATTATTTTTTTAAACCTGATTACATAGCATTTTTATGTTAAAGGTGAGATCAT
Source organism: Hetaerina americana (assembly GCF_022747635.1). NCBI lineage: Eukaryota > Metazoa > Arthropoda > Insecta > Odonata > Calopterygidae > Hetaerina > Hetaerina americana. The sequence goes on along the minus strand of NW_027286625.1, from coordinate 4,887,042 downwards.
ATTTCAATTTAACTAGGCCTGATAGAAAACATTATACTTTCGAGTGAAAGGGCTATTGGGCTGTACTTTGGTGTTGAATCCTTGCAAAAAAGATCAGAAAGGTCTATCGTTGGGCATGCGTGAAAATATTTCCTTCTCCTATATGATGCAGATGAAGAAAAGTTATCAAAATAAATGAAATAGTGAACCTAATTAAAAAATACCAATGAAGAAATCTGTCAAAATTTACTAGTTGCAGTAGGTTCACCCTGCACAGGTTGTATAATTAAGTACAGAATTCTCCGGATTGGATCACACTTTGTCTTGAGTGCCAATAACAAACATGTCTTGTACCTTTTGAAAAGTCATTGTCTCGATTTCTGTCTTTTTGTTTTCGGAGGGGTTACCATTCGTATATACTCTAGTAAATTTACTTAAAGTTACATACTTACCCTCTTGCTTAAAATTCTTTTGTGATCGAACAGTTTTTGGCGAATATATCTGGACTCCCTGCTCTTTATCTGATCCCTCAATTAATACTTTTCCGGGTTCATCTAAAATCTTTGCAGAATATTTCGCATTCGGCCTTACCAGTTGAAAAATGATATCGACACAATGTAGCAGAATATTTGATTTCCATCAATTTCACTGCATTAATGATCCTGTGGATTAAAAATCGACCAAGCGAATAAGAGGATGGTAAAACATATCGTTAAAATATTTTATGCGGCATAGAAGACGGAATTCATATTATTGAAATTGCGGGAAACGCAAAGGGATAGGCATTAATCATTTAACAGTTATCCTCTGCATTCAACATTAATGTATGTAGTGTGCTATAATTCATGTATCGGACGAAAATTCGTTGATTGAATATTTTTCGACACTCAGTGTTCTTTTGCATAACATTTCCAACAAAACTAATTAAGTATTTGTTGTATGTAATATCTTATCCATGATAGGTATCTTGATGAATAGATAAGTATTCACGACTCTAGTTGGGTTAAATGGAAGAAGGGACCTTGTGTACTCTATTTCACCCGAATAAAGACATTTATCTATCTGTCTACCTTTAGTCCCAAATTGGCTACATGAGCCCTAAAAAACAATGAACTTTATCATATTCATCGTTGAAACTCAGTGAAATCTGGGAAAAACGTTTTGTTGTCACATGTTGTTTACGTTTGAATAGTTTTTTTTATGAATTTTTTGCGCATTATATCCCATGTGTCTCAAAAAAACGCAATCTTCATATTTTTCCTCCAATTACAATTTAGCGTAGTTCAATTTATTAGCTTTAAATTGAGTGAGGCGTAGCGTAGCGTAGCTCAATTTATTAGCTTTAAAATATTGAAACCATTTACTTGAGAAAAATCAATGCGGAATCTGCCACACGTCAGGTAATACAAGTTTTTAATCTGATAATAACTAACCAATATAATTAACTCAAGCGTAAAAAACCTTCCTGGTATCTTAATAGGGAATACTATTGAAAAGTTTAATTATTTTTTTATAACCAAGAAAATCTACTGGGATGCATGAGCGCATACGTCCACAGCTCTAAGCATGGTCATTCATCGAGGGCGTATTATATAGCAGTTGGACAAGAAAATCCGGGGCGCAACGCAAAATAACGTATTGCGTACAGCTTTCACAGCACTGCATTTATTTCAATCCCAACCACCCCGTTCACAAAAAAATCCGGACAGATTTAAAGGGACACGTTGCTTGCAACCTGTCGGGTCCTCCGCGGGATCAGCCGGGTGGAAGGACTCAACCGGCATCCAAACCACGACCGCCAATGACAAAGTGAGAGAGATACACAAGACTCTATCTCTCTGTTCCAATCGATCCATCGTCGTACCATTCTATCCTCTCCCGGCCCTCGACGGCCCGCAGCCCCCGTCTCTGCATATCCCTCTAATCCAGCACCGCGCCTTCTCCGTATGGTCTAACTCACTCTTTCGTCTCATCCCACCCCTGGCTTCCGAGCAGCGGACGAAACCCCATCCACTCATCCCAAGGCATCCACTTTTCCCCCGCTCCCGTTTCCCCCTCTCTGCCGCCACCTACCCCCGGGTCTTGCTTTCCAGATTGCCCTCGAGCATGCCATATGCCGTGGGGAGGGAGGGGTGTGGAGTCGCCACCGCCGGCGACTCCCCATCTCCCCCACCGTCCTCCTCCATGTTCGCAATCCATTCAATGGCACCACGCCATTCTTTCTTGCTCCCTCCTCGCATTCGCATTTTGTTTGAGAGGATGGGGGAGCGGGGGGAGTTAAGTTCCTTTGTGGCTCGCGGACGCACTGAATGAGCCAATAAGCCCCCCCCTACCTCCTCCTCCCACCAGAGACTCCTTCACTCCCCCCTCCCACCCGCTCAGATCACATCTCCCTCGACGCTTATTGTCTCCCTCTCTGGAGCCCCGCCGCCCCCGCTCGCTTGCCGAGGTCGAAAACTTATGTCCGCTCGCCTCGGAAAGATATGCATGTATGTGTACCCCCGTGGTCACGACGGGCGCGTTATGCCTGCGGTTTTAAAGGGACGGAGCAGTTGAACTCATTGGAGGAGGTGTGTGGTACTCCCAAAGTCGGGCGCGTGCTATTTGGTTTCGAGGTGTTATATAATTGAGGCAAGGTCGAAGGAAGTTAAGGTCAAAAGGGTTAAAGCGGAGGCATTTAGGTCCACATTGCTCAGGTTAGGTCATATTTCTCGATATTCTGAATATTTTAATTTATCATCTCCGAATAAGGGAGTACATACAGGTATATTCATTCGACTGGGACGATTAAACAAAGGGCTTACAAGACTGCGTTATGCATCATTCTTCCTTAAATGTGGATCTTTTATGATAAATATTTGAATAATCTACGTAATTTCATGTGCAGAAAGCAGCCTCATGATTATCTTTTTGCCCTCCTTCATGTCTGAGGACCACTTTTGAAAAACCTTCTATGCTCAGCAAAAGAAGGATTTAGGTTGTATGTGAGATTATTAGTCACAAATAGCCTGTTTAATTGGTTTCATGGGTAACATCCCAGCAGATCTGCATATCAGAATGCATCACATCAGAATGAATAACATGCGTCTAGATCTGCATATCAGAATGGTGGATGAGGAATATTTGAGTGAAATGCATACTAAATGCTGAATTTGTTTGAAATATTTTAATTTATATTTAATATATCAATGCGTGTTCATAATAATTTAGAAATAATTTAATGTGATAGAAATTAGTCACTCTCGTGGTTTTATATGAAGTATATTTAAATCATTTTAAAGTTATCCATTATTCATATCCAATGATATGTACTCCTACGCATCTACTTTAGTTGCACGATACGCATGAATACTAATTTACCAGCTTAAATAAATTTTCTTCGCTCGCTTAAAAGGAATTTTAATTATTTTTAATCATTTTAAGATTATAAGCCTCGCTCCACCCTATTTTCCCAACCTATCTTTTCACCACAATCATTTGGGGAATAGTCGGATATTAAGTGAGCTTATCGGGTAAATATAATCTTTCTTGACATTTGAAATGAGAAATCAAGTATTTCCGGCATTTTTTTCTTTGATGTCGCAGTTGCATGTATCGCATTATACCAAAAATTTGAACGCTAGCAGAAAATTGATATCGATTCTGGTTAACCTTTTTTCCCGGAATCGAAAAACATGTTTTCGTGTCCACCATGACAATGGAATGATAGATAGCAGTCGGAGTCTTCACAAAAGAATACGATCGCAATGCTTCCGATCCTATCGTTTGTGTGTGTGTGTGACCCTTTGCCTCGTGCGAACGACTCGCAAGGAAGATCTAACTTCCGCCACGCGCCTGCCACCCACCTCTTGTTCCCGCACGCGCCGTTCACACCAACGCTGCCACGTGTCGAAAGCTTTCTCGGCGAGTCCTTAGCGATGCTCAACTGCATCGACGGCCATTTTGTCATTCCAATTGCACGCCTCTTGGTGCCTCGGGCACGTGTTCTGATTATTGATATTACGTTGGAGCGTGTCTTTCTACGGAAACCAAGGACGAGAGCTACCGATAGGTGCTAACTTAGCGAAGGGGAGACGATACTCCGATTTTGTCATCTCTCGTAACGACTATAGTGCCTTGAAATGTATTTTTCCAATAATTATGCCTTAATTTTATATTCCTCCCATATATTTAAATAGATCAGATCATTTATATTAAATAAATTTAATTAAAATTATATTAACTTGTTGTAAAAACAGTTTAAATATAATTAATGAACAAATCAAGGCTGTTATATATTTTGTTTATGCTTTCAATTGGTCTGAAACATGATCAAAATTTAGGAATAAAGTAGTATTCCCAAATGCCTTTTTATTAAAATTCTTTCCAGTTATTTTAGAAATACAGATTCATTTTACTTTTAGATATTATTAGTTTTTCTATGATATTTATTTTTCAGGCGCATACTAATAAGAAAATAATGCATCGAGTGGTTTTTTGTGCAATTATGTCTGGAGATTCAAAATAATTTCTCTTCAATTGAAACGACGAAGCTTTTACAGGCGTCTGCTTATTATTTTAAAATACTCCATGCCATATTCATTCATTACAAAATGCCATTCTGCGTTCAATTCCTAGGATTCCAAGTTGGAGGAATCATATTTCGGTTAAATTATTCGACGGAAACCTGAGCCACATCCAACTAAAAATTACGTTATAAATCACCACAGGGACATTTGGCAAGGGATAGTGGTATAACCCCACCATTAAAGAAACATTATTCTCCAAGCGTATCCAATGTAGTAATATATCAATTATGTATTTAACTATTATTAAAATTTTAATAGATTGTTGCACACAAAAAAATCATTAAGTTCACTATTACCGTCCAATAATTCTAAAATTAAAGACTTTTATTAACACTGATAAATAGCTAATTATGTATCTAGTTTCTCTCCCATCCGCATATTTTGCACGGGAATTCAAATGTGAAGTAAATGCATAGGTTTGATAATAGACATTTAACCTCTCCGTACACAGCTTACTTGCCACTGAGATTGAAAGTGATAGCAGTGGCATGAAATGGGATTTTGAAAATCTCATTTGTTTCTTTCAAAACCGGCCAGAACTACCGCTTGTCACAACAAGCAAATCATACCGTAGAATACAGGAAAGAAAATTATGGCGTATATAAGTCCTGTGTTATCAAAGGAATCAATCTGGTTTTCACTTTTGAGCCAAACTCGAAAGAGAGGGTGATTCTTTCCTGTGCACTTTGGTCCGCGTGCCTTCCCACGGTTCCCCGTCGCTTGTTGACCGCCCCCTCGCCGGGCGGGCGGATGCGTGACCAATCGAATTCCGATTGACTCGTCGAAATCACCGTGAAGCGTGAACGTCGGAAAGGAGCCGTGGGAACAAATCCCATCTCAGGGTCCCCCCCCCGGAGTGCACGTTACATTTATTTGTCACCGTGATGACCCCTCCCCATAGTATGCAGCGGATGCGTGGCTAATTGGCTTACTATAACCCCGTCTCGTTAACACGCGACGCTTATTGTCACCTGACAGCATGATTAATGTGGGACTGACGTCTTAGTTAGAGGAATCCTTCACAAGCTCTCCTTTTGAAAGGAAAGCCTACTTCCAAAAGTTGTCGTAGTAAAAGATTAGCTCTTAAACTATTTAATGACATAACTCATGTCATAGCATAGACACCGTACGAGCGTTTCATCTGCGAGTTTATCTATATATACAATGCTCCACAAGCCTCTACAAGGGTGTGGCGGAGGGTGATAGGATACGACCCATAAAAAATAGTGTAAAAACATCTAATTTACACATATACAAATATACTCGAATATTCGAGTGATGTTAAAAAAGTAACATTCGTTACGACCTAGCGTGACAGTGGGTAGGGCTAGAGCCGCCATCTTGGTATCTTAACATTTCTACACTCAGTACACATCCTGCTGTTTTAGGGTGCAGCCTGTAATTCTTCTACTTTGCTCACTGCGAACTGTTAAAATGTGCGCTGCATTAGAAAATCCCGCTAGTTGTGAAATGCGATCTCTGATTAGGTTTTTACTGGCAAAAAACCACAAGGAAATTGAAATTCAAGAGCAATTTTGTGAAGTGTATGGAGACGAAAGTTTGAGTGAAGGCGGAGTGAGACAGTGGTGCATTGTTTAAATGGCTGCACCAATGTTCTTGACGAGAACAGCAGTGGTCGACGTAACCTTGTGCCAGATGAACAGATAGATGGCGAGTTCTTGGATATCATAGACGTTTGTCCGTTCACTCTTAAACGAACAATAGCACTAACGTACAACACTGTCACTCATTACTTAGTCGGTGCACATCACCAATTTCCGGATTAATGTCAGCAGCTTTGATTTTTATTACCAGTAAAAACCTTATCACAAAACGGATTTTACATTTGGCAGGATTTCTAATTATAGTTTTCATTTTGACTCGCTACTGTAAACAAACAAAGGACAAATGGCTCTGCCTTCCAAACACTGCAGCTTGAGGCGCACTGCTCTAGTGTGTGTCTCAAAGTAGTAAACATTTTGCTCCCCTCACTACTTTGCTCGCCGCACGCAAACGTAAGTTACTTTCTGGACAGTTTTCGTATTCATGCAAAATTCATGTGTACTTTGTCATGCGTTTACTTACACACATGCAAATGCATATACAAGAAACTAATACATTCAAGAATATACACCTACGATTGCACTAGAAGTCTACGCAGCGTTTAATCTGGTTCCTGCTTGGAATAACATTGACTTCGACTTTGTCACTACTATGATTCCTGATTGTCCGAGGAAAGAACGAGTATTTATACCTATCTATACTCGAGGCTTTCTCCCTTATCTTATATTTGTGTTCTAACCTGTCCATGTAAATTGGGGCCATCAAAATGCCCTTTGTGTCGTAGTTGAACTCCTGAGTTCTGAACCTTACTAAAAGTCTAAGTCTTACTTGTTCTCTTCGCACCTCAAGCGGCTCCCAGCCTAATTCCTCTAAAAGGCATGTTATACTCCTCTTATCATTGCAACAGTTTTTGTTTAATCTGGCGTATAGACATAACCAATAGGTTATGTCGATTCCAGTTTTGTATCTTATATGAGAAAATTTGCAGCATTCAAAACTTTCTTCTATACTATATGTTTGAGCTCCTATATCTTGAGCTATCCTCCCGCTTGCCACTGATTCAATGATCATATATCAATGAAAAAGTACATTAGTGATTGCAGAGTGTGTTTAGAGGTATATATTTGCCACTAATGTACTTCAATCGGTACACTGAAGTTCCAAATAATTTTGATTGTAAGAAAAACAAATTTCTAAATAAAAGCTCCTAATATATGGTCATTCATCGTTTGGATATTGCTATTACTCTGTATTATTGTTACGAAAAGCTATATTGAAAAAATAATCAATGTAAATGTTCATAAATGAAATGATATCGCATATTATCGATACTGAATAGGATATCAAGTGGATAAATAAATTGATTTTTTTGTAATTAGGCGCTTTTAACTAGCTTAAATTTTTATCTCGTAATCACATTCAACATTTATTCCTATAATGTTTACACTTTAATTCTATAATTTCCGAGGATAAAGTATGCAATTGAACAAGGGAAGTATATAGACGAGCAGAAGAGGGAATAATAATTTTAAAGAACTCAACGGGAAAGAATTAGAGGGATTGGACACATATTGAGACACGACAGATTAGTTAGAAAGATAATAAAGTTAAAATGGTTGGGAAGATTTAGAGAGTTAGCCCTAGAGACAAGTAATAAGTACAAAGTTAGAAGGATTTAAAACAGAAAAGCTATCAGAATGTGACTGAATTAATACTGAATAGAGAAAAATGGAGGGTTGCAACAAACCAATCTTAAGATTGAAATGCTGATGATGATAGTTTTGACCGGCCTTCTGCTCATTTATGATTTTATTTTTGGCCTCACTGAAGTGTGAGGAGAAAATATGATTATTCAGATTTTACCTTCAGCTCCCATGCTACTGAAAATGCAAATGGGTCATACATAGCAAGAAAGTGATCTTTTCCATATAAAGGCGATTATGATGACCAATTGTATGATCCACTTTGGACGTTATTAATGTTCCTTAAGGTTTTTATGAAGGCGATGATATTTTATTTACAAATTAATCGTAAATTATCCCATTATAACACATTTATAACGTTTATAAACCATGATGACTAGCTTAAAAGATCATTTGGTATCCGTGTTGAATAAAATTATGCAGTGCGTTCCTATCAGTTAATTGAAAGAAATAGTGATACAATTAAAAAGGCCACAAATTAAATTGTCTATAAGATCATGAATGATACCTATAAGTTTACGGTGATGAACTTCAAAGATCATTTAGTTGCTTTATTATTTTTGTTTCATTCCGTTATAACAGCCCAATATTTGGGTTATTGACACTTTGTTACGTGAATTTGCAAGACGTTACCTCGGCGTAATATTGGCATGGTTCAAATGTTGAAACGGATGCGGTATAAAAAGTATATTACATTTGTGTGATACGCCATGCATTACGACACTCAGAAAATATCTCATTTTGTGCATTTAACATATGAAAAAGTGGGTATCGATCGAATTGAAAATGCATAATGGGTAAATCTACTGAAACTATTGGGATATTCATAGAAGGCATTTTCCTGTATGTCCGAATGAAGTATCAATCGTAAGTAACCTTCCGCTGCTCAACTGATTCTGAACGGCACGTCAAAACACCCGCGAATAATCATTCATGTAGATAGTCATCAGTATCATCATTCAACATGAATATCGACAAGTTTCAGGACGAATTTCGAGCCTTATTCTCAAAATTTTTTGGACCACTTAAAAAAGTGGACTTCACGGTAGATAAGTGGCACCATATCGCAAGGCTTCTTAAATTGAGCACCGCACCGCTCTTTTTATGGGCATGGTTTGACGTTGGACGAAACCGATGTTTCTATGTGTGTGTGTACATAAACGTCGCCCAATACGTTACTCGTCGCGAACCCTTTTACACATTTCGGTCGCCCTGCTTGTGCGGCCGCCGCCGCAAGAGACGTATGTGCCAACAGATGTGCTCCCTCATCTCTCGGTCTGGACCAGAATGGGACCAGTCATCATCCATCCGTCTCTCCGTCCTCTCCCCCCCCCCACCTCCCCATACTCCTCCTCCCTCGGTAATCCCCTAAGCGGACCCCCTGTTCCGAAACCCTTCCCGACTCCACCACACCCTCTCCGCTAGCCCTCCTCCCTCCTCATTCTCCCCGCTACTCCGTTCGCGGGAGGTGTAGGGCAGGGGGTTTTCGGACGGCGAACTTCGGGGTGCGCTTCTGCTATTTCGACCATTCCGTCCGATTGCCCCTCCGTGGAGGAGGTGGCAGGTTCCCTGGTGCGAATAGGATGGGATGGGGGAGGGGGAGTCAGCTATTGGTAGGTGGGAGGGGAAGCGGGGCCGGGACGCTTAAAAACCCCCATAAAAGGCCGGGCACGTATGTGAGATGTATTCAGTCCACTGCTTTGCCGGTCGGTGTCATCGAAGATTCGAATCGGAAGAGAAACGAATTGCCACCGCTCGGGCGCGTCCTCAGAATGGTTTCATTTAGGTGGTTTACCGGCTCCGAGACGTTTGTACGGGGATATTTATTGCTCTTTTTGTGATAAATATATGAAACAGACGCTACATAAACAGGAGGAATCGATAATACGCCAAAAATATGCGTGCGGCTTATTGTACCCTAGCATTTATTGATACCGACATTTTTAAAATGGGTTCATCTACATCTACATCAATACCCTGCGAGCCACCAAAAAGGTGTGTGGCAGGTGTGCAGCACCAGGAGGAAAGGGTAAGGGATGATGGGATTAGGGTTTTTCAAATGAATGGGGAAAGGTGGGGGAACCTGCAAAAAAATATATAAATATTCTAGTATAACCATGCGCAGTCGCTACCTTGTAGGTTAATACTTATTATTTCGAGCCGACTCCTGGGGGATTTCGATTACAAGCATTCTGGTCTCTTATTGATCTTGGAAAAAATGACCATTTAAACCTGTCAGTCTTGCAGTCTATCTCTCTAATCTTATATTCGTGATCCCTCCGCCCGTAATACGTTGGGGATCGTATTATGTTCTTGATGTCATCGGAAAAGGACCCATCTTTAAATGTTTTTAATAAGTTTAATCTATATTGTAAACGCCGCTGTTTAAGGGAATCCCAGTTTAAATTTTCTAGCAAAGTAGTTACGCTACTGCGTTGGTCATAACAATTTTTGACAAATCTAGCCCCCCTCCGCTGAACTCAAGGTGGTTTACCGGTGTGGTAAAGATGTATAAGTAGTCAGTCCCATTGCTACTATGGCATCGAGGAAATTTTTATAGTTCCAAATCATATCGGTAGATTGGACCACTTAAATAAAATGTGATAAATAGGCACCATCGCAAACAGATTCACAAAGTACGCGAGGTACACGATCATAACGAAATCGAACCCAAGAGCACCAATATATTTACTTAAAGGCTAAAATATAATGTTTCAGTCAAACACACTGAATATAATATTATTTATATAAGCGTGTATATATGTATGTGCACGACGTTTTTTGTATATCAGCTAATATATATTATAACGAATGTGTGACTGCCTTTCCCTCGCCCCTAAAGCTCCATCTCTTCCCCTTGTCCCTTACCCTTTCCTTGTGGTAGTTGCACCCCCTGCCATAGGTCTTGTGGTGGATCTGGTAGTATTTTGTGTAGGTGTGAGACTAATATTAATTCATGTATGTTTAGTGCTCTAGAACCTCTCGCCACACGTTCTTGCGGTAGTTTGCGGGGTATTGAGTAGGTGTAGATGTAAAATCATTAAAGGTGGATAGTACTAATGTACATATAAGGAAACGCTTCATAGGAACATTTATTTGGAGTTAACTTTTACTGAGACATCTGCACAGTAACATAGACTAAAATCAATGTTGACGTGGTGCCAATCAAGCATAATAAAAGTAAAATGCTAATTACATGTATGGAGCAATGAGCAAAGAAGTACAGAGGAAGAAAAAGGAAATAAGTGCTTTGAAGCACGGTTGGCCGGAAACCAAGAGATTCGGATTCAAATCCCGGTTAAGTCGTTTGATTTTTTACCTGTTGAAGTTGTTGCATTGTGAGCTTCAATAAAATTATTAAATTTTACTGAGTAACTAAACTCTAAAACATTTATCAAATACTCAATTCCTGAACTTGAATTCAGTTTTTTCAGGAACTAGCGCAGCTCAGGATGTGCTCAAATTTTCTTTCTTTAACTTCTTGTGTCCTGTCCATTAGCGGATGACACCGTCAAAATTTACTGTCGCAGTATCTCCCGCAGTTCCTTTGAATTAATTAATAATAGTTTTTAGTATACTGTACTCTTTCATTTGATTTCAGCCTAAGTGACTTATACATATACGAGGGCTGACTATCCTGTATCAGACGTTTTATTGAGAATTATAATTACTATTTTGGCCAATAAGAAAAAACATGTATTATTCTCCACTATATTCCTATTTTGAAAGCAATATGGGCCAATACATACAGGAATATAGCGTGTATCCCAGGGCTGAATGCATAATTTCTTTCTTCATCCCAAAAACCATTCCGAAACGTACGTACGAGTACTTTTGGTTACCGGGAGCTGTTCACTTGAATGGATCTCGTCCTCTTTCACCGGAGCCATTCTCCTTTTCCTCTCATCCTCTCCCATCTATTTTACCCGAATGGTTCGACTGCTTCATTTATTTTCCTCGGTAATTTGAATTCTAACGTTTTGGAAGAGAAACGAGGGTTTCTGTTGGGGTTGTGCCCGCGAGGTGGAAAGAATTGCATCTCCAAAGAGATTGGCCGGACGCTGTAAATGAAGAGACCCCCGCCCACCCTATTGCCGTGCTACCCACAAGATTTAGCAACCGATTTAGTTGCCTCGGTTTCTATCCAAACGCATCTATGTATAATATCCCGGAACAATATATTCATGCAGGTTTCGGGATTTCAAGTGGGCAATCGGCATTGATAAGAAATGACCGAATTAAAACGTATTCTAAGACTTCCAAATGGATCTTTTCGAGTTGACATACATTATAACTCCAAGAATGTTCGTTTACTTAAATTTCATTCGGCGAAATATTCTCGGAAATAAAATAAACTTGCTCAACCTAAACTTTGGCTTCGTGCTTAAGTAAGATGCTATCTCAGGCGTTACTTGGTGGTCACAATGCAACATCATCAAGTAAAACCATGGTCATGAAAAATAAAAATTCTAGTGGAATCAGCGTAGTTCGCCTTCATTCATTGACGCCTAGTTCGCATTTAAAGACTACAGAAGGTCTTGCGCGCATCTACAAAAATATTTATGGTATCCGGAAACATTTCCATCATGGCTGAATTGGATTGTGTGAGTCGGCTCTTATTTAGGGTGAAAAATCATATTGCGTCAGCTACATCGTAAAAACCATTGTAAACGTTCGGATTTATATACACAACTTTATTTTAACTACTTATTGCAAATGTCTCCAAATTTATTTGTTCACCACCATGTTTTCAACAGAATGATTTCATTTTCAATAAAATGAGTTGATCAACTCAATTCATGAGTTTGACGTTGAGACTATGGTCATCAGTCAAATATTTTTTTTGCGAAAATATGACAATTAGGCTGAAGACGATGAAGGATTAGGCTGAGGATTATTATGACAATTAAGATGAGGATTACGATCCACAAGAAGGGCTACATCTACATTATCAGCTCTATTTTCTTGGGCCAAGAGAATGAATCCTCGGAACGAAAATAAAATTACCATGATAGATTGATGTCCATGTGTTTGTATTCCGCCTATTTCTTTGGAACAGATGGAAAGATAATTCTCAGATGAATTTTAATTATTTAAAAATCCTGATCAACCACGGGCCCATTTTTTAAACTGAATAGAAACTATCTTTTCGAAAAAATATACAAAAGTGAGTTTTAACGTTGAAATTATTAAAATATTTAAGCGGAAAATGAAAACTTAACTGCAAAGCTGGATGGAAAATTTTCAAAAAGTTAAGTTTCATTTCAGTAATTGCATTGACAACGTAGAACTTTGAAATCTTCAGCGTTAGTGTAAGTTGTCAAAAGAGTAAATATCATTATTCTCGCTATTCGATCCGGTTTGTATTCGTCCATGAGGTGAGGGATGACTCGGTGTCCATTTTATCTGCTTCTCCACGATGTTTTTAAGTCACCCTACCCACGGGATGCGTTTTTGTGGAGACTCGCACGACTGATTCTCTCCTCCATGGACACGATTCCCCATCCAAGGGGAAAAATCAATTTAGGGAGCATCGCCAATGCAGAAAGCCCCGGGGCCGGCCAACCCTTAGCCCTTTGCGGCCGGGCACGGTGTTTGGAGGCGTCGGCGGCGGCTGAACCCAGGGCCTCATGCTCTTCAAACAGGCCGCTCTATCCCCGCCGGAATATGCTCGCCCCCCCCCCCCTACACCAAACCTCCATGCCCGATCCACCGCCCCCTCAAAGCCCTCCCCGGAGGAACGTAGTACATCCCTGGTCCAGATCTCCAGCCAATGAGCCGGCCCCGCGCGCAGAAACCGACATCTGGAGCAGATCTTTCGATTCCCCCCGGCTATCCCCATCCGCCCCACCTCCCTGGGGGCCTCGAATCCCCACTCTCTATCCCATCCTCCCCAATCCCGCATAGTTCTTTCTCATTCTCTCCTCCCTTCCTTAGCCTTCCCCCGTCTCCAATTAAACTTCAATGTATTAACCATATGCGAGATGTAACCGCACAAACAGGTGCCCCGCTTCACTACTCTTGGAGACACGTCACCCCCGCCTTTGTCAGCGATTTTACCTCGAGGGGGGTGAGGGTTTGGTGGTTCTTCAAAGCCTTTCCCCCTCTCGCGAGAAATCCCCCTCCCCATCCTCTTCGTTCTCTCCTCCGAGTCAGCCAACGCCTATCGCCACTTTACTCTTCCTCTCCCCTTCTTTCTCTCTCCGGTGATGCAAGGTGCAATTGGACAGGGGATTTTATCTTTGAGTGCATTCATCCACCTGCAGGGTACAGTACGGAAACGAGGATGTAGAGCAAAATGAATAGAATCGAAACCGAGGAAGTCCGGGGTCGAAAAGCAAGGGTCGGAGACGAAAAAATATCTATCACAAAACAGATTTTTAGAAATCATGACCCTTACCTTGGCTCCAAAGTATTTTTTCGTTCCGTGGTGCTAAAAATTACCTTTCGGAAAGAAACACTACATGAGAGATGAAATACGCCGTGAGATTTCTAAATGAGCTGGCGTTGTGGAATTGGACTCGTTTTTTAACTACCGCAATTGCAATTTTTTTATGGAAAGTTTTGTGCAATTAAAACGCGTTGCTCTTTTTAAGGGGTGCTCATATTACTATTACCCCATGTTTACACATACGAGGGTCATCCGGAAAGTAGTACCCGTTCGTGAAATAAATACACAAAAGTAAATATTAACAAACATAAAAAATTTTATTTGAAAGAGGATACTTTAAACTACTTCTCAACATAATCTCCAAGCAAATTAAGGCATTTGTCATAACGTGTGACAAGTTTCTGTATTCCTGCTGCATAGTCCTTCGCCGCCAGCTCATTGAGATACGCGAGGGACCCATCTTGCACAAATTTTTGCATAATGCAGATGGTGTTTAACAATTTCATGAACAATTGTTCGAGAAACATTGGGAAAATGCTCACAGATGTCATCAATTGTGACGCGCCGATCGTTCCTCACGAATTCGTCAACTGAGCTCACCAGTTGGTCTGTAATGACAGACGGTCTCCCTGAACGCTCATCGTCGTGTGTGTTCCCCCTCCCCATGTTGAAGTTGCGACACCACCGCCGAACAGACGACTCGTCCATTACATTGTCTCCATACACCTCCTTTAATTGGCGATGAATATCACATGGGCGAACGTTTCTTGCATTGAGGAATTTAATCACTGCCCTCACTTCACAACTGGCGGCGTTCTCAATTTTTTTAAACATTGTAAACAATCACAGAAACAACACAGGCAATGCTAGCGTCACGCAACTTGGCTCAGAGAAGGCAGACAAGCCACTGAAGCTATCTGACCTCGTCCAGCGGCTACTCGCGTCGTCAGCACTTCATGCGGCACGAACGGGTACTACTTTCCGGATGACCCTCGTACATTTACACTTTTATCGAAACTTTGAAGTCGGAATTTGTTGAAACACACCTTTGGCTGTCAGAAAAATTGTATCAGTTGAATGCATAATACTTCCAAATCACACAGATTCAATAAAACTATTAATAGAGCCATTGCGCTTTAATATGTTAGTTAGGAAAGGATCAAAATAAAGGTCACCAATTCAATCAACTTCAATGTCGTTGTTCGAAGTGACAAACCGTTTTGGCATACTTTTCTATGATTTTCTCTCGTCAAATTTAACTTTTCCAAATCTCATCAGTGATTACTGATATTATTCAAAATAGGTATCATCCTTTGAATTGAATTCCCGGTAAATCTCTCACAAACACTTTTTTAAGATTTAAAGAAAGAGTGATTCAGGTAAATGCCACGTTGTTATTAAGCCATTTACCATTGTTCAAATTTTTGGGATGACGCAAATATACCTTATCTGTGATTTAACCTTGAATGAAAGAACTTGATACTTAAGTGTGGTTCACACTTTAGAAACCAGTGAAAAATATTTTTTCCTCATTTGATTAAGATCGTCTGTTCGTGAGGGAACATGGAAGATTGGATGAACTGATCCAAATCGTTCACTAAAAATTATTATTTTCTGTTGAATTTCTTTCTCCTTTTTTACATAATTCTGAAATACACGAAACAGTTGCAATAAATAAGTAAAACCTTTTTAAGCTACCAGAATCAGTAAAAATAAGACATTCCACCACATGAAAAATTTCTTAAGACTAGTCAACATACCTGAAAGGAAGGAAATGCATTTTTACTATCATTCCCAATTTTATTAAATACCGTGGTTCACACATCCTTAAAACTAACCACACCTGAATCATGAAAATAGTCGAATTTTATCCATTAAGTATGATCTAATTTGAACCATCTTTATATAGGAACCAAATTAAAGACTCTCAATTCTCGGAATGTCACCGCGTACGTTGTTTTCCTGACAACAGTTTCGCCCGTGTTTCAACGAGCGTCTTCAGGTCGAAGTGAACCTCTTCGACTTGAAAACGCTCGTTGAAACACGGGCGAAATTGTTTTCAGAAAAACAACCTACGCGGTGACATCCCGAGAATGAAGAGTCTGAATCTGCGAATAGTGCTGCATCTGAACGCCGCGAAAATCTACGATCCCATATCAGGAACCAAATTATATTATTTATTATTTAAATAAGTATATTTTAACAGAATTAAAAAATCTTGTGTTTCTTCCAATTTTAAAACTTCATCTTCCTTATTGATTTCTCTTATATACACTTTATATAGTATTTTCCCTTATTTTTTCGTTGTTCCTTAACCCATTTCCTTATTGTGTAAATGATGTAAAATAGATCATGATCAAAGATAAGCTGGAAAATATAATTCTCCAAACATAAAATAATTTACTTAGGGACCTTGTTAGCGCTCATTGCAAAATTAATGTATTTCTAAATACCCCTAAGTCGCATTTTATCACATGCTTTTCATATTATGAAATATTATACATAAATGGAAAAATATGGTGCAAATATCAAAAATAAATTAACCTCATTCATTAACCATTGGAAAAACTCTTCTATGTTAGATCTTAGAAACAACTATTTGGAATTCATAGCTTACGAAATATGGAAGATTATATACATTTTTCCATTCAAAAGTCCATATCGTGTTCAAATGAAGTACTGCCAAGGGGTGCGAGGCAAGAAAGCGACGCCCTTAAATCCCGAAGGGGACGTAGAAGCAAGAGGTGTGGGAAGTGTACCCAAGAGAATCGTCGCGAACCGGAAGATTTCACGCGTCAACCGAGAGTGCGTGGTGACTTCGAATGCTCAGGGGACCTTCCCCCGCCACACCCTTCTTGGAAACACTTCATCGAGGATATAGAGTGGAAGAGAAAGGGACGATATGGTAAAAGAAATATCTGAGCAGTGAAGCCTTGTCATCAAACACGGAATAAGAAACTTTCTTTGGCGTTCATAATCATATACGATACACACACGCAATATGCTTTCATTTAAATTAAATATGCATGCTTATTCAATAAAGAGTAATAATAAGTAATATGTATATAATAAGTAAATTAATAAGTAAATAAATAATAAGCAAAGTAAGTTTCACACTACACCTATATTTTGACGTTTCGAAGGTCATACCGCCGTCATCGAATGAAGAAGAATGACGTTATAAGCAGATATTATAAGCTTTCGGCCTTTCTCTTTATTTCTCTTCAGGTAGAAGAAGATGTGAGAGAAAGGCCGAAAGCTTAAACTATCTGCCATGTGAGTGTCCTTTCGTGCGTTTCCTATGCCTATTGTTGTGTTCTGTTTTACCATCCAAGTGCTATATTTCTCTCGTGAGCGTTTCTATATCAACTTTTATATATAAATATATATGTATATATATATATAATTTGATATTTATATATATATTAAAAACCTTATATTAAATAGGGTATTTAAAAATGTAAATATACATTTATATACGCATATTGATTAATGTATATTCATACACAAACACATTTAAATAAATACATATTGATATATGTATATATAGAAACATATATGTACAATATACTCACATAACCATACATACATATGTGTTACTGCACTGCAAGTATATGTGTGTGCATGTATAGTCAGACTGAGCCACCTGCTGCCTCCACCCACCATCCCATCCCAACCTCCGACACCACTGTACCTACCCCCTCTCGGTTCTCTCCCCCCCACCCCACTCCTTTCCTCACCCCCCCCTTTTGAGCCAGCTCCAAAAGGGGAGGAAAGTGCATATTCTCCTCGGCAGATGTAGTCACCTCGGGAGACGGGCTGAATGGGTAGGGGGATCAGGGAGGGGGGTTGGAAATGGGAGTGGATGTGTGGGGTCTGCTCCCGGGGTTAGAGGGAGGGGAGGGCCGTGTGAGGCAAGTCCAACCCCTACCCACTCGGATGGCTGCGGCGAGGACGCGATCCATTGTGACGTGATGTGGACCAGGGAGGGGAGTGGAGGAGGAAGCGTGGTGTGCTCAGGGCCTGCCGAAGAGCAGCCGGTTAAACGGGACGACTATTACTCAAAGCCCCCGAACAAGCTTCGGACCCCCGGCACCGCTCCCGCCCCCTGTGCCTTTCGAGGCCCTACGCAACCCCCCCGTTGTGTCCTCAGCCTTACCCTGAAAGCTCAGCTCCACACTCCCCTCCGTTCAAAAATCTATCCATTTATACAACCCTATCCTGTCCACCCTCTCTTTAATTTTAAATCTTTTCCTTTTCTTCTTTCTCCCTGCGCTCCCCTCCCACTTCTTCCCCCTACCCCCCATGGCTTATTAATAAGTCATTCCTTTGTCGAGCTCTGGATTGAGCCCAAGGTCTCCTCGTCCCTTTAAATAAACTACAGTTCTGTTGTGTTTACCGTTTCATCGTGGTACTGTTAAACACATTGAAAAGGGGGAGAAGGTCGCTTCATTGACGGACACCGGGAACGGACTTGATTGCCGGCGGAAAATGAAATGGGTCTCACCATCGGGAGTCGCTTTATTTCAGCGGAATTCCATTTAACTGATTCATATTCGTGTGGATATTGGAAGTTTGTGAATTTTGGTGTTGTTAAGGAATATATTATTTTTTACCAAATATTTACTTTTAATGCCTCGTGTTTCTCTTTTGAAGCCTAACCACGGAAAAATATTTAAAATGCTATTCAAGTTTGAGGATAAAAGTTACTTTTACGTCTTTTTATGATAAAGTCCAGGAGTCTCTTTGTCAATTGTAATTATTCAATCAAAAATATTCACAGAATTAATACGAGTAAAAGTAACGAAGAGCTTCTTCGCACTAAATGCGTACTCTGTTGTTCCCTGAGAAAAAATCATTCATGCTTTCACTCTTGGTAAAAATTTTCTCTAATATTTATTTGTATTTGTCTCCACCCAGTGTAAGCAGTTCTAGGTTTGGTTATCACGTAGCAGCTTCCCTCACCTTTAAATAGTACCTTTTGTTACTGATGCTTCCGTCATCGATCCTTGAAATTCATACTTCGTCACCCTCTTAAATCCTTCTTCTACATTTTCAAAAATGACCCTGTGGTAGAATTTTTCGGCAAGTGTATAATTGTCAAAAAACCTAAAAGGATAAACTAACTTTTCTTCTATTATGCAAGCGTATTATAATCATTCTGCCCGGTTAGTTGAAAGGAAATCCTTTGAATAATGACCCAAAAATGGTATTTATGAATCCCATCTCGAAAATCGTTGTTTTATTGTCACGTCTGAGACTTTTCTTTGAGTTTTCTCCTCAAGATGATGTAAGCCATCGCAGGATTTGAAAATCTTAATTACTACCGCCGTTATCTGCTAATTCATTCAAGTTTTATATTTTGGCTTTAAAACCCAATTCAAAATTATGCTGCTGTATTTTAACATATATAAATGCTACTCTTGAAATGTTTCCCAATTATTTCCACTATTTATGTCTCTTTAAATTGATTGTTACCAAATTCCCGTCATGATTCCGTTCTTGGAGACTTCAATGCGTGGCAAATTGTTGTTTGGCATCAAAAGAAAGTAAGAAAACAGTTTTTGTCGAATATAAGACAACAGTTTTTTAGAAAATATTGCAAAATCAATGCATAAATCACAAGTTAACAGGTCATAAAAATCAAATTAATGTCACGCAAAAATGAATGGATACTAAGACAATATTCTTGTAAGCATAATGCATGTTGGGAGCCACCTATTTCATTTAATGAGAAAAATCGATCGAAACAATGAAATGGAGAGGGTAATTGTAATCTTTTGGCACTAGCGACTCATGCCTAAGTGTATGTCTACCCAGGGGCGTGAGGTGCGATGACACTGTGAAGGCATCTCTTAGTTTGTTTACGTCTTAATTCCCTCCGCGAGGACTGAACATCGGCCGAACGCGGCACGCTCCCGAGTAGAAGTAAGCGTGGCAACTTCCTTTTGTGAACCTCTAAAAGGGACACGAGCCCGTATATATATATTTTTTTTAATACCAGCTGAAAAGATATTCTGCGGTGATCAAGGGAGGGGTCGTTATTGTGCACGTGTGAGGGGAGGGGGGAAGAGGAAGAGCGGGGAGCGAAGCGTGAATCTCCGCCGGGAGGGATGGAGTGGGACACGCGAGATCCTGAGGCGACATCCGAATTTCCGAGGGTTCTGCGGGTGGTGGTTTTGGGACGCCGCGCGGGGCTGGAAGGCGACCCAAATAGGATGGACGACATAGGGGACGGCTCACGGAGCATTGTGCCATATTGAAAGAGGGACCGATTCCGGGCGATTTAGGTGCCATCTGTCGCGCTCCAAGGGACGGAGTCGGCTCGCAGATAGGCCATGGACGGGAGGGAGAGTTGAGTGGTGGGGTAGGCGGAGTGGAGCGCTCGGGTGTAGCGGGGAAGTGGATGTCGAGGATGTTAGGGAGAGAAGGGGGGTGTGGAGATGGAGGGTTTGTTAATCGGAACAGAGTGACGTAGGGGGAAGGGAGAGGGTGGAAAAAAATTTGTTGGGGCTAGGAGAAGGGGTACATGGTGAAGTGTCCGTCTAGAATGGATCCGGGACAGATTGGCGTTGCAAGTGGATTTAATTTTCATACGAAGATTTTTAGCCCTGACGTCTACAAGTATAGTGGTTCTCCCGTGCTTCATCCGTGGAAATAGCATCCTTATGGGCCGTATTAAATCAAAACTAAAAGGGCTCCTTTGTTCGAGGGGTTGGGGCAAAAAAATTATCGTTTTTCCATATTGAATTTAAATCAAGGTGGAAATGCGTGTATGAGATTTATAGAACACGTCGTGATTTTGTAGATTAAACCGTGCTAAGATTTAATGCGAGGATTTTTCACTATGCAACGAGCTCATTGACTAAACTATTCCTCTATTAAGTTTAAGTCAGACGCAAGGCATTGTATTACTGGAACGCATTCCTAAGTAATAATAGGGAAAAGTAAAACAAAACAATATTTATGTTAACAAGAGATTATTCTGCAGTTATCGACTTGTCTTTAGTAAAGATATATTATCTATATGCTATATATATGTATATATATCTCTCCACATTTATATATATATATATATATATATATATATATATATATATATATATATATATATATAATAGTCGCAGTTCATTGAAGTTATTACACACCAATTTTTAAAGTTTTGACGAGATATTATTTTCTTTATTATTAAGAGCAGTATGGCGACAAATATGTCATTCTCAACTTCTGTTTGCCACGATTTCCGAATTGAAAGAAACAAATTGTATCTATCTGCATGAATTATTATGGATAACTAGCAACAGATACCTCTCTTCTAATGTTTGAAGGTACCTATGTATCGCCTGCTTCCGACTCAAGTGACCAAAAATGTGAATTCTTGCTAATGAGAAAGTGAATTATTACCAAATGAAATTATTACTGAATGAAAACGTGATAATTTGCCAAAAACCCTGCCAAACTCAGAAAATGTATACAGTTGAGTTATGGTTCGTCTTACCTTCAATAAATATGTTGTTGAGAGATGCCTTTTAGTTTAAATATAAGGTATAAGACACTTGGTCATGGAAATAATGAGTAAATTCTACCACTTAGGAGAAAAATGGCATCGAACAATTTCAGTCTCAAGTGACAAACTTCAAGAGATCTGGAACTGCCGTCAGTATTCTTTACGTTCGGATTGAATAAGTGCAGGAAGTTAAAAAAATCTTACACGGGCCGAATACTACGCTTAAAAGAGTCGCATATAGCTCAAAAACAGAGTTTTAAGCATGAATATGACAAATGTTTCAAAGATTAAAGGCACATATTGAGTACGAAGAGTCCTGAGTATTATTTTTAACATTAACAGTCATATTTTTAAGACATTTAAATCGACAGTTACGGAATCAGCAGAAACGATATGGAAAAACTTTAAATAAAACACAATCATAAAATTAAATGAAATTGTAAAGTGAATTTTTTCATTATGTAAGTAAATGCTTCGTGTCAACGAAATCCTAGCGCATCGCTCTAAACTCAACG
This sequence comes from Hetaerina americana, assembly GCF_022747635.1. Lineage (NCBI taxonomy): Eukaryota > Metazoa > Arthropoda > Insecta > Odonata > Calopterygidae > Hetaerina > Hetaerina americana. Next base: position 4,864,816 of record NW_027286625.1, on the reverse strand, counting down.
CAGTCGCATAGGACCTGCATTACGGGAGAGTGTATTATAGATATTGAATCGTAATAAAATCCAAGCTTAAGCCCTTAAGTATCGGATTAAAGGTACGTCTTAATTTTAAATAAACTTTAATATCTAAAATCTCTCATTATTATCTCGGATAACTTATTTAAATTCTGATCGAAAAGCTATCCGTCAAACCTCATTATCTGTTCTCTCCAGCATCACAATAGCTGCATCCCTTGTTCCAGCTGCGCTCCCCGTTTGTCGTGTGGTCAAATTTATTTTATGCTTCGGTGAAGTTTGAAAGCAAGAATATTCTCAGCATCCTCTAATGAATTGATAGAAAAGTTTCTTTTATAGTTTAAATGCCAATGATTACGAGGAAGTGTTCAGGCCGCAGTTGGAAAAGTTGCGGGCAATGACGTATAAATGGAAGTATACTTGTGTACTGTGATGATCACAGATATGTACTACGTACTTATGCATAGACGTACTTATGTATGCCCTCAGTTCACTGTTGAATGGAGATCCTTTGTTCTTTATATTAAAACACACCAGTGAAATTTAATACCAAATATGCTGGTAGTAATGATTAAGTCACAGAGTAATTTAGAGGTATTAGTCTTCAATTGAAGTATTTGAGGCAAAAGAATACTTTTATTAAATTGTAGATACCATTTTCTGTAAAAAATACAGAAAAATACGTGAGAGTCATATTTAATGGAAATGTTTCCGGCGTTACGGAAATGTCTGTATTTTCTCCCAAACTATTCCCATTGACGCAGACTATTTACATTTTCTTTCACCAATTAAGTACACATGATTTTTTCATATAATTGATTGAATTATGCATTTTAAATTGGGTAACTGTCTGGGAAACGTGTCACTCAGCACAGTCTCAGTGAGTCTTGGTATTGTATTCGGAGTTCTCCATGATAGTAAGTAAAATAAAAAATCCTTTAAGGGGCAGTATTCGACTCCTTAGCCCATGATTAAGAATATTGGCTTGTGCAATATGTATTTGGTAAGGTTGGATAAACGGGGAAATATCCTGAAAATTGAAGGTTTTCACAATTGAAGTTAATAATTACGTATCTCTTGTAGATTTATATTCCTTAAAATCTTGGCAATGATATTTTTGTAATTTTCGTTTGGACGTGTACACTAATCCCGTTTTGAGTGGTGTACCTTTGATATAACAGAAAAATCCTAAAGCATGATTAAGTAATATTTAATTTTCCGGAAGTAAAATTCTTGAAAATACAATACCTGTGAAACAATCTCCATTTGATATACGTATTAATGCATATTAATGATCAAGAAAGATCAAAGTACCTAATTCTAAGTATTTTAACAGCTGTAATGCACAAATGTTTCCCAATTGAACGTTTTTTCGGTTGCTAATAGAGAGGGGGGCCTATGAGAGCCCATGTTAATGGCACTAACTTATGGTAGAATTCAGTAAAGCCTACATTTCAAAATCCATTTTTTTAGTCATTCCAGTCGACAGATCATACTTCAGGGATGCTATATTGAAAGTTTCAGAATATCTGGAATGAGTGACCCTGAAGGCATAAATAAACCTTAAACGTTCCATTTTTTTGTGCCACAGGCCACCGAATGGTCCGCCCCGCAGTATTTGCCTCCACTTATAAATCATCCAGTTTACACGTCGTCCGCCTCCCCGCCCTTACTATATTCCTATCTATTCCTCACTACGCCCCTTATTCGCCCGCTTATACGAGCATCAGGTGAACAGTTGGGCACCACGGATGCCGGGCACCGCACAATGCCGATTCAATTAATGCCCTCCACACCATTGTACGTGCTTGTATGCGTTCGTGTCAAGGACGCGCCCTACCCCCTAACCCCACCCCCAACCCCGTGAACCTGCCTCATTTTTATCCACTTCTTCCACCCTCCGGCGTCGTACTTCCTTCTCTTCGCTGCTTTCCTGTCCCTCAGGGGAGCGGTAGGTGGAGTGCTCATTGAAAAGGACTCGCGCGCAACTTCCTCCGGTACCTTGCATCATAGGAGGGAGTGGTCCTTCGCCAAACGTCGGGATTTCTAGAGTTTCCAGTCGTGGGCGCAGCGAAAACGCACCGGGTGTGTGGTAAAATAAGGTTTAAATCATTTAAATCATATTTTCCACCAATGAACCTTTTATTATAATATTTCAACGCGGAAGAAGATCGCAACTTATAATTAAAAAATATCCTAAACTGAAAAAAATAGAAGATAATTCAAAAAATCCTCCGGCTATAGTGGAAATTAAGAAGTCAGACGTTTTCACTAAGGTTCAAATCTGTAATGGAATCATGGACATTCTTTGTTTGCCAAAATTACTTAGTTTTTACTTCATCCAGGAGGATAAAGTGTTCAAGTGTCATCGAAAAAAAATTCTTTGCTTGCCCGAAAGCATAAATTTAGGTGAAATCAAAGGCTTAATTTGATTTTTCAATGAGTCACTTATTTTATTCTTCATTCTTCACTCAGGTCAATAAATAAACATCCACTATCTAGTTATTTTGACAGTAGTTTTATCGTAAGAAATAATTACTCTTGAGAATGCTTCTAAACTTTTAACGTGAATGTTTTCCGGGTTTATTACTTGTATAAGAGTTCTTATTCTTAAAATTCATCTCGCACTTTTAACGTAAGACTATGAGTCCTATGAGCACGCAATTACATATTTCTAAATCATATCTTTTGCAGTTAAATTGAGACTTTTTTTATATTTTTAATCGATTGAATCAAAAAAATTAAGAGTAAACTATTCGGACTTCCACTTTAATTTTTAGCTTTGAGAAACGGTACCAAAGATTGACGCTTACATGATTAAAAATTCTAGAATACTAATTACCATTGATTACCAAACATTTCCACTCTCCATTTGCATTGTCACGCGTCAAGGGTGTTCCAGGGAGGATAGGTTGAGGAATATTGCTCTTGTTAAATACAAGTTATCGAAATCTGGATGTTTTGTAAATCTGGGGATGGAGAAAGGGTGAAACAGAATGGACTCCCTGACTTTACGGGTAAATTGTAAAAAAAACCAACCAAGATGATCTGAAAACGTTTTTATTTCTGAAAACTACATCTCATTTCATTTTTTTCATTAGGTTTTAAAAATTATTCATCCTAGTGACGACCTTGGTGAGCGATGCATATGTTGAGTGGTTCAAAAAAGTTTTCAAAAACTCTTCTCAGCATATCTTGCGTTATTCCAGCGATAACATCTGCAATTGCCTCCTTAAGAGCTTCCAAGGTCTTTGATCAAATTTTGTTAGCCTCAGTTTTGAGATATCCCCAAAGAAAAAAATCATATGGGCTAAAATCTGGGGAGCGAGGGGGCCATGGAACATCCCCTCGCAATGAGATCAAGCGGCCGGGAAATTGTTCTTGCAGGATTTGGTGTGAAAGACGGGCGATGTGAGCCGCGGCAGCGTCTTGTTGAAACCAAAAGATTTGTGTCATATTCCTCACCATAATCTTCCATTTTTGGGAGTAAAAAGTTCTCCAGCATCTCACAATAGCGCACAGAGTTTACAGTAACAGTTGAACACCGAGAATTGAAAAATTAAGGCTCAAAAATGCCTATGGAGGGCACAACGCACAAAACTGTCACTTTGGGTCTATGAAGAGGTCTTGCATGAAGTTTGCGAGGGCTGTCAGTTGCTCAGGAACGAAAATTTTGCTTATTTACGATGTCGGAGAATTGAAATGCGCTTCATCGTTAGACCACAGAATAGTGTCGTGTTGCACAGAGGCTAAGATTACATTGCAAGCATCTGTACGTTTCACCCAGTCTTCTGAGCTCAATTCTTGAACCACCATGATCTTGTAGGAGTATAAGTGAAGGCCAGAGTGTAAAATTCGCCTAACCGTTCTGGGCAATATTCTAAGATCAGCAGCATGTTTCCGAGCAGAGCGCGATGGAGACTGTTCAATGGACGCTCTCACTGCCACGATGTTTTCAGGTGTCCGCACACTTATAGGTCACTCAGATGGTTTTCTAGGAAGTGCAGATCCTGTCGCCCGTACACCAGTAACCCATTTCCTAATATCTTTGGCATCAGGAACCCTGACATGATGAGTCAAACCAAACCGCCTACGATAAGTCCTCTGCGTAGCCACTAAACAATCATCGTTTTTAAAGAACGTTTCTACGACAAAGCCTCGATGCTTACCAGACGACTGCGTGGTAACTAAAGAAAAAAACGTTGTTTCCTTTAGCTAACGCCACTACTTTCACTCCGCTAATTTACCTGCGCGCTCTTCAGTGATTTTTTAAAAGTAGGGAGTCCATTCTGCTTCACCCTGTACAAACGCAGAAGTGTTAAACTCGCGGGTGGTAGAATACTTAATTTTCTTGGAACTATGGCTTTTCAAATCTGTATTAGTATTCTTAGACGATAATCAATCCATTAGGATTGGTAAGAGACAGCCTCTATATATAATACCTCTTGAGCCGCCGAAAGGGCATGCGGCGGAGGGTGTTAGGGCACCAGCCTTATGTTCATGCATAGCTATTAATTAATACATACATCCAAATACATGTTAGGGCATGTAATCATTAATGTAATCATTGTAATTATTCCTCATGTAATCGTTGTAATTATTGACAAATTCATCAAATTCTATTATTCAAGTTTATTTTATTTTTCTTAGATATTGTGCTCGATTTTGTTATAATTGCGTACCGTAAGAGGGAAGGATTACTTGTATGTCTGTGGCGAAGCCTCTCTTTTGCCTCATAATCTCTCCTACCACACCAATACGACAGTAATCAACCTGTAGGTGGGTTTGATAGGTAGGGGTAGAGTTCACTCAATACTAAATCCAACGGCGTGTGGAATTCACACGTCAGGGTAGAACAGCCAGTTCCTTTCCCTGTGCCTCCTTTGTTCTCCTAGAATGATAGGGTACCAGAACAATTACGCAGTTTGGTTGAAGCTGAAGGTGCTTAGTGGCGTGTCCGGTAATCGTACCTGGGCCCTCCGTTCAATAAATCCAGCTCCTTATCCACAGGGCTAACACATTCTTCTATATCATTCTCTCACAATAACTCTTACCTCACAATCTCTCTTAACTTTCGTTACAATCTCTCTTATGCCTTACAAATTAACAGTTATATTGTTAATATAAATGTACCTTCTGCAATAATTAGTTTTGAAAACTGATAAAATCCCGCATACTATATTCCATTATATTTTTTATGTGACCCATTCTGGGTCATCCTCTATGGTCCTTGTCCTCTATCATTCCTGCCATTACATTATTGTTTTCCTTCCGAAGATGGTCAACCGACGCGCCATGACGCATGTATTGCCTTTGTAGTGACCTCCACGGAGTGCGCCTTCAACATACTTTCCTCAGCATTTGTTCCTACGAATAATGTTTGCATCATTAATATATATATATATATATATATATATATATATATATATATATATATATATATATATATATATGTATATATATATTCTTCAACTTAAACCTGATCGTTTTGATTCAATCTCGCTGAAGACTACAGCTGCACGTGGGACACTCCGTTTATCTCCCCTCCCCCTCTACGCCTCCCTAATTCATCCATGTGTCCCACTCCACCCGCACATTTATCCGACAAGTCAGTCCACTGTGAGCGAGAAGAAACAATAGCGCAAATGATTAAGCCTCACTCCATGATCAGCTTTTCCCTCTTTATTCCCCTCCCTCAACCCCCGTCTGTCTCTCCAACTCCCCACACCGCTTTCCCAGTCGCCCGAGAGGGGTGAACGCTTCGCCGGACCGGGCTCCGGGAAGAAGCGAGAGGGGGTCTGGAGAGTTTTTTGTCGAGGTGGGGGGTGACGGTGGTCAGGAAGGGAATTGCCTAGGTGGAGGGTGTAGCCAAGGGTTTTCCGTTCGTCTGTGTGGTTTTGTCGGCGAGGAAACGCGAGGTTAAGCTTCCCCACAATATTACTGAAACAATACCAATTCTCAAATCTTTGGACCAAATACATCTTCGCAGGTGGCCCACCAAATGTAGGAGGTTTTGAACACTCCCTAAAAACAGCTACGTAACCCGAGGACCACACACACACACACATTTTAAGCTCTTGTTTTCTATCTTATCTGATCTCGAAGTAATGTATGCCTGAATGGCTCGTGAGTGACGTCTTAATGTTTCTACATCTCCACAATACCCCGCAAGCCGTCGCAAGGGCGTATGGTCACCCGGTAGTAGGACGCCACCCGTAAAGTAGAATACAACCACATGTAGGACAAGCAAAAGTATGCCAATTCACACTTACGTATATACTCATGCAAAACCCATTTTAACTTACACACATGCTGATACATACTTATTCTATCAATTAACATTCCAAAGAAAATTCGCCTACTGATGTACCAGATGTTTACGCGCTGCGTTTAATCTTGTCTTCACTTGTAATCCGAATATATTTACCATTTCTATTCTGACTTTGATTTCTCGCTGTAAGGATTTCTGATTGTCCGAGGAAAGAACGAATATTTATGTGTGTGTGTATATATATATATATATATATATATATATATATATAAATAGATATAAGGAAAACGGATAGGAACACATATAAAGGACGAACACAATAGAGGTGGGGAAGGCGGAATCGAACGGATCACAAGAGTAAACATATTTCCTTGACCGGGACAAGGAAATATTGTCCCGGTCAAGGAAATTTTTTACTCTTGTGATCCGTTCGATTCCGCCTTCCCCACCTCTATTATGTTCGTCCTTTATGTGTGTTCCTATCCATTTTCCTTACATCTTTTTCCATGTGAATGAATATTTGTTCGCCGTATGGCGGGATTTTGTATTTGAATGTGTGTGTATATATATATATATATATATATATATATATATATATATATATATATATATATATGTTTACATGTATGCATGTATCGGTTCTGGAGTCTACCACCCTTATCTCAAGCTTTCGAGTATCAAGAATTGTAATTGGGAGCTAGCTCACATAGTCCCCTCTTTAAGCCGGCGTTAAGGGAAGACATCAGTAATTACAGGTCGATTCTTTTACACTGATATCCCGAAAAATTGTGAAACATATCGTTAGCAATATAATAGCATTTCTCAAGAGTTTGAACATACTCTGTAGTAACCGGCACGTGTTTAGGCCATTTACTTGGGTATTGGCACATGCATCAAACCTTTAACGGGATATATACGATCTATATACTTCCCCACAAGCCATCGCAAGAATGTATTGCTGGGAGTGTTAGATCACTAGCCATTCTACTTTAGGAGGAATGTGAGAAAGCCTTAAAGAAGCTAGGTTTTATTTGATGCACTGTTGGGAAGTGTAATGAAAAGCATGGGGAAAAAGTGTTACTTTGTAATAGTTAAACCAAATCCAGAATACACCTTAAGTCTCTTGAATGAATGAGAGAAAACGTAAATTAAAGAATTAGTTTAGATTCAGAGAAAGTCTACTGGGTTTGTTAAACATTCCTACGAGAAGCGAGGAAGCACCGGGGGTAGGCTGAAGGAATTAGGTTGGGAATCTTTTAATTCTCAGAGAAATTAGCAAAACTTCTAGAAAGTCACAGCACACCTTATTTCTCCTTTGACACTTAACATATATATTTGCCTATCCTTGCAAAATGACCTGACACCCCACGCGAAAATGATTCTTCCTTTCACAATCTTTAATTCCGTAGACTTCCTTCCTCCCCTCATACCGCCCAACATGTTAATCCTATTTCTACCCATCACTTACTTGTCTAACATTCTCCCTACTTTCACAGTCTCACACATCTCAATGTCCGTCAAAATGATCTACATACATCCAGTTTTTCTCCTTAGGGTTTCTCCCAGCAAGACTCTTTCATACCCCACTAAGCTAGCACTTTCTCGTTTGTTTTCCTTTCTTTCCAATTCTTTTTTTCCATCTTTCTCCACACCCACATTTCAAAAGCCCCACATCCACTCCTATCATCTCGCTTCAATGACAGGCTACAACACTCTCAAAAACCACGTTCCATGTCAAAGTTTTCCGTAATTTTTCTATTACATTTTCTAAAGTGTTCTCGGAAAAAACATGTTTTTCTTATATTACTTTTTCCTATGTAAACTCATTTTTAATTTTGCAAGAATAGTAATTACCATCTTTTCCCCACAAATATTGGTAGAGCACACGTTAATATCCAAATAAGATTCTATTCTGCAACAGTTATCTTTTTTATGTCATTACAAATATTAGCTTTCAACCTGCTATTTAACGATTCCCGTGTTTTAGTTCATTATCTGCGGTTCACACCCATCATTTCTCTCCTAATGCTGTTTTAAAAACGATTTATGCTCAAAATATGTTTGTTTCCGAACGAATTTTTCGTGATCCCTTCCATCCGCTTTAGTACACGTTAGAGATCAATGAAAACGAAGAGAATTAGGAGGAACCATAATCGAAATACCATCACGCAGTTGATATTCCATTTATTCAAAGTTTTTTCCATAAATTGGAACGAAAACTCAATTAATCTCATTAATATAAAAAATCAAAGATGTTTACATCGAGGATTTGGAATGATATGGTCTACTTATTTTTACTTCCTTACACACATTGATGGAATTTCCAGAAAACATACAGTCATACTTACACAGCCATAGAATTACATGTAATATGTGATATATTTTTCTACACTGGGTTGTTTTTCGTAGGCTAAAATTAAAATTTATCTTTGATCGTGAAATTGAGACCATTGATATTAATCACTGTGAAAAGGTTTTTTTTTATATTTACTCAGCACTAACTGAAGTCTTGCAAAATTAAGTTTCCATTAGTTTGTTCAAAGTTGTATTTGCACATTTGTACGAACGTAACGTGCAATTGGGTTCATACATTGTTGGCACATACTTAATTTATACATCCATTATTTATAATAATTGAACGATATTTTGGACGCTCGAGAATATGTTATGAGTCGGAGGAATATGAACGTTTCTGAAAACGTACTCTCAGCTTTCGCATCACCCGTTTCGAAAGCGCTCTCCGATGCAGGAAGGGGACCTAGTCCTGTGGAAAGAAGTTTCTCTTGGGAAAAGGGGAACTGATTACACGCCGATCCGAGAAATAAGCAACGCTGCTCGGCGGAAGCAACTGGGGGTGGTGCTGGTGAGAGGAAAAAAAAGAGATATAAGTGGTAAAGGAAAAATGAGGTTAAGCGTCTCCTTCTTGTCGCGCAATTTTCGTCTTAAAACCCCGCTCACTGCAACGCCTCACCAATCGTCCTGGCGCGCGGCGGCCATCTTCCATCAACCGTGTGTGTGTGTGTGTGTGTTTCAAGGGGGGGTTTGATAGGGGGAGAATTTCAACACGGTACCCCTCCCTTCCTCCCAACTCCCCTCCCTCACTGGAACGCTTCCAAGGCGGCGCGAAATGTTTGTGTTTTTGCGAAGGCGGTAGGGTTGAGGCGAGGGTGGTGAGACGTACGATAGAAGGAGGAAGGAGGGGGCTGGTCGAGTGAAGGGGGAGGAGGTCTAGGAGAGGCCTAGGGTTAGGTCTAGGGGAAGGGAGAGAAGGATTGAACGAAGGAGGGCTTTGCCCCGGAGAGGACAAAGAGGGAGGAGAGGAATACGAAAGGAGTAACCGAGGGCGAAGTGTTGGGGGCGGGGGAGGGAAGGATGTGATACGAGGGATCTCTGAGAGTGAGTCGGGAGGTCAGGGGAGGGTGTAGCGGAGGGGGAAGGATGCGGAGGTGGAGGAGGACTGTGAGGGTGGGTGGGAGGGAGTCGGGAGGGTGGCCACTCCTCGCCGTGCGGTTGTCGCGAAGGGAGTTCAGGAAACGAGCAATCTGCAGTGTGCAGCTCATTAACTTAACGAGTAGTGTCTTAATCTTCGCCTCCCGCGGGAGATGGAGGGGAAGGAGAGGCGGGGTTTGGGAGGGTTTTTGGAAGGGTTGAAACTTGGAAATCTTTAAAGCAGAATGGAAGCGGAAACTTAATGATCACTCTCTTTCGCTTCCCGCATTGCAGCCCTCCAACCCATCCCACTCCCGTGCTTTAAACTTCTCCTCTCCATCCCCCATTCTCCCCCACCCCATCTCACCCGCTCTTTTTATCTGCCTCACGCTTTCCACGTTGGTGGCGCCTCAGTCGGTTATCGTCGTAAACCTTAAACGACTTATTTATCTTAGATTGTCTTGGCTCCATCTCCCGGAAAAGACTCCCTTCTTCCCATCTCTCCCCTGGCATCCATCTTCCCTTCCACCTGTTTCATCTTCGGTGGGAAGAGACAAAAGCGGTCCTCATTTTCTCTCTCTCTCTCTCTTCTCTCCCCATCCTTTCCCAAGCATCCAAACTCTCCAAATTCCTTCGTCCCCTCGCCATTCTTCCCACTCTTTCTCTCGAGGCCCCATTCACTTATCCCCCGCGCCATTTAACCATTCCTCCATCTCATCCTAACAATTAGTTTCAATGCCGGGACAATTATTTAGAAGGCACCTACAGCCGCTCGAGTTTATTAAATCAACCTGTGGAAGAAGCATTAACTCCAGAGTCAGGACACGAGTCTTTTAAGGCGGATGAGTAATGAGTAAAACTAAATAAATCCACCCGTAGGATAAGTTCACCTGCGTGGTGAGGATTTCTTTGAACTCCAAACTACTGTTTGAAACAGCGATTCTTGCAGAGTTAGCGAAGGAAACTGAATGAATTTAAAGTTGTCCGCTCTCCGTAAATTTCTCGCACTCTTCAATTCACGTTTCTGTAAAATGTCATCGATTTTAAACTTTGAGCTGGCTGCTACTTCCTGCTTACTTTACTATTATAAAAAAAGAGATAAGACTGCAGAACGTATGGGTCGGTTTTTTCCGAAAACAATAAATGTCAATATTAGCTGCTACTCATATAAACTAGGAAATAAATAGAGCCATCATTACACACACACATATATAAATATATACCTTTATTGTTGTATGTATGCATATATAGATGTGTATATATATTATATATATATATATAATATATATATATATATATATAATTATATATATATATGTAGATATTCATGTGTGTCTACGTACGTATCTATTTTAGTGCATGAATATATTGTATGTATTTGTATGTGTATGTGTGTTTGTATATGTATACGTATGCATGTGTACATATATTCAAAGTAATCGAGGGTTTATTTTATGAAAAGGATAAATTGAGCTTCTTACGATCTCTTTTTAGCCTGGCTATATTAAACAATATTTACTTAAGCCGTAAAGGGCCCGAGGAAATATTTAATATAGTCAGGCTCTACTTCTTTATGTTTTGATAGTAAACATATGACTCTGGTTGAATTATTTTATTAGAAATAGTGCTGGTATAGTATGCATCCCTTTTGAGCCCAATAAGAGGTTTCAAGTCCATTTTCATGTCGAAATTGTTTTCTGCGGTTGTGTTTCATGCATGGTGCGTGGCTTTGTCTGTTCGTGTGCTGTTCATTCCTTGTGTGGACAAAAACCCTGCCATATACCTTCCCGATGACTTGCAGGGTATTTTGTAGATATAAATGTAAAAATTATTTCTATGAGTAAAATATTAGAAGGTTAACATACATTAAAATGGATGTGGTAGCCCAATGACTACAACAATGGTATAATAAACCGGGAGGGCCTGGGTTCGATTCCTAGAGGCACCTCTGAGCATCCTCAGCTTCACTCAACCTGGGTGATTCTTTGGTTACCAAATCTTCCGGAGAACCCGTAGCCTGCACAGAGGAAGTAACTGTCCCCCCTACCCAGATGTGTGAATTTCACACGCCGTCGAGCTTAGTACTGGTAACTAATCTTCTGATTGATAACTGTGGTTGGTGGAATAAGTATCAACTTGTTGAAAACCTGGCGAGTGTACTTTTTCCCACTAATATCCATATTTTCATTTGCAATTAAGTACAGAGATGAATTGAAAAGCGTGTTTTACTGAACCTTAAAAATAAAAACATCCTTCTAAAGTGCAATTTGTAAGAAACCATAAAATATTTCTTTAGGTATTCCTAAGAGGGCCAAAATTGCGCTGCCACAGCCTGTTGACTCAAAGGTGGCTCTTCCTATCTGAATTAATGGTCGTAATTTTAATTTAATAATGAATGTTTTTATAATACTATATTCTTCTACTTGATTGTGCTAGAGAAAAGAGATTTTTGTAATCTCGTAAGAGTTCGAAGTGCAGCATTAATAATTTACAAATCATGCTTCAAAAATTGAATTTCTTAGCTTGAGAAGATTGGTAGTTCAGTCGAACGATAAGGCGATGTGATACACTGTAATTAGGGCAATAATATACTGGCGACATTCTACCCAAAGCGAAGGGCACCATTTCTCGCACTGCTTAGGAAGGAGTCTACGAGATAAAGTGCAGCTGTGGGAAGTCCTACAGAGTACAGAAAGGCAGATCAATTAAAAGTTGACTTTAGGAACACGAAAAAGGCCTGAAAAACGAGCGATCACGCTGTTGAGACGTAGCGGACATGACTAAGTGGAGCTTGAACTTAGGGTTAACATGGATGAAGCCAACCTGATCTGGAAAGAATCAAGTCACACCCTAGGATTATCCGTGAGGCATTGAGCGATATACTCGTATGTGTGTGTATGTGTGTATATTTGTGTGTGTTCATGCATGAGTGTTTGTGTTTATGAGCGAGTGAGTTTGTGGACGTTTATGTGTTTTTTGTGTTCATGTGCCGCTCCTTTCCGTATCACATAAAATAATTTTTTTAAAGATAAATAATGAAGAAACACTGGAAAATCGAGCATATTGAAAGATGTGCTATTTAAAAATATCAAACGGTAATGTAAAGCACCGATAATTTCGTCGATAATAACATTGTTTCAGGCGTAACAGAATATTTGTCCATACTTGCCATCAATAATACTCGCTCCATGATTTTTAAAGAACTTCATATACGTAAAAAAATGTATAGTATAATTTACAGCTCGTTACTCTTAGAGCAGCGGGTTTGAAAGGATTTTAGTTGGCACGTCGAAATATTTACCGTACATCAATGCCAAAATATGCTATTTACATGGGTACTTTGTCGCTGCGTACTGCACATCTAAGCAGCACTCATCCATCGGGGGCTTCGGCATTTAATGCATTACACCGATACCGCAGATCGCCTAGTGGTTTCGTGCCCTGAGGAAAAAACGGAAGATTTTCGGAATATTTCGTACTTCATGAATCAAGCCCATCGGCATGAATCGAGCTTCCCCAACCCAAAGGGCATTAGCATTTTGTTTATGCACCGACCCAAAATACCATATTTTCTGACTTTTTTTTCCTTTCTGCCGGATGCCCTCCGGAACACCTAAGCGATACGTTCATGAGGAGGGAGCGATGAAAAAAAATAAATAAAAGGTTGCATCGCATGTTGAGGCGAGGTTATTTTCCTATCTAGATGCACTTAAGATTTGGCTCGCCCTTTCCCTTACCCCGTCTCCAACGAGAGCGTGGGGAGTCCGACGTCATACATATATATATTCTTTTTATTCACCGCGGCGTTAAAACTCCCACGACTCTTTCTCCGAATTTTCCACCCATCCGCCACCCTTGTCCCTCCTACCGCCGACGTTTTCCATCTCCTCATCTCCTTTCCCTTCTCTCTCTCTCTCTTCTCCCGTTTTTCCATTCGAGGCCACGGGAGAGGCTGTCTCTTCCCCCGGCCTGAGCCTCACCGTTCGCCAAAAACCAACCCACTCCGTTCCCCATCTTCCCTCTCAGATACCAACCCTTCCCTCTCTATCTCACTCTCTCTCTCTCCATCCCTCGCTCCTGCCCTCATCTTGAGGCTTACCCTCCATAACTCATCAACTTGGCCGGGTTCCTCTCCCTCTCTCTCTTCCTCTTCTCCTCACTCCGCCTTTCCCTCTCTCCCGTCTTTTTTTTCGGTTTAGTTCATGGTCTCGGATCGTGGAGGCGCTGGGTGGCGTACGTGCGCCCTTAAGGCGGTCGTAATTCTCACATTTGCCGCCAGAGAGCTTCACGTAGGCGAGGGAGCAGATAGGGAGGGATCCTAGTTGTGTTGGGGTTGGGAGGAGAAGTGTGGGGAGTTTCGGAGCCGTGTAAAGGAGATGGTGGTAGATTTTGGACGGCGCTTTCCTTGGGAGTGGTGTGGTGGTACTGCTGCGAAAGGGAGGGGGGAGGAGAGGCGAAGGGGTGTGGAATCGGGTTAGGGGAGCGCCGTGGACCGCCTCCCCATCCCGCGGAGAGAGGGTGGATGAGGCGCGTGTGTGTAGGTTGGGAGGGGTGGGGGCTAGAGGTCGTAAGAAGATTCAATTCGGAGGGAATGCTAGAGAGAGGGTCCCAGGAGTGGGGGGTGGAAGAGGAGGAAGGATGAAAAGATGGGCGTGTGGGGGTGGGAGGGTTAGGAGGAGGAAGGAGAGGGTGGGGGAGCTGGGGGCGTCAGACGGAAAAGAATGGGAGGAGGGAGATAAAGGGAAGACAATGAGGAAGGGGGAAATGGAATGAGACAATGAGGATTCATGAGCAACAATCAGTAGTTGGCTTTTATGCGCATTATGAAAGGGGGCGCGATGAAACATCATCATCTTTTGTACAATCTCAAAGAAAATTAAATGCCATTGGTACTTGAAGTGACAGTCTCCAGCCAAGTTATACTTAGCTTATTACGCTCCACGCAGCGGTAAGGCATCGATCAGAGCAAATGAATGAGTATAACTGAGTTTTATGAGCTATAATCGTTCCTTGATATTAGTTGAAACTTTTCGTAAATAACTAATGAAAATCCTATCTTTTTTAGCGATGAAAGCAAATGCTGCGGACAAACTTTTTGTTGCTCATAGAATTACAACCTTTTTTATCTTTTATAACTTTATATGGTTTATTTCATCCTCGTCCTACAACTTTTTATGTATATGAAATCTTGGGAGTAACTTTATAAACTTTTGAAAAAGCTGGTCGTCATTTCATTCAACAAATAATATTATCCGGGTGAAATTATTTCAGTGGTTAGTCATTAAATTGTAACATTTAATGGAACCCAAATCTTTAATATTAGTTTATCCATTTTTAGATAAAAAGCATGACCAGTGTAAAATGTCTCCACTTTAGGAAAGAGAAAATGTGGTAACTTTTTTGATGTTCCCTCAATGTTCGAATCCAAAATTACACATTAAAGAGAAAACAATTTAATATGCTCTTCTAAGTGAGTCCTTTGATATTGGTGTTAGGTGTTGGCAACGAATAGTTAAAGATGGATACTGTTGGTCGTATAATATCGCAAATCAATTGAAATAAACGTATATTTTATCTGTTTAACTATGAACTAAATATCCCCACTATTTCACTGAAATGCATGTGTTCATTCTTCTTTGGCATAATTTTCTTTGTATTCTTTTCCCTTCCAGGATAAAATTGTTCTTCAACATCCAAGACATTCATCTTGTGTAGCGCTGCATTCTGTCATGGTACACTCATCATGGTTACCTATGCCCATTCTCATTCTCTATTCGTCTTTTAACCCCATGATGTTTTCTCCTAAGTGAAAAACATGCATCTAAAATTAGGTTTCCAAAATTAGTCAAACTTTTACATCTCATCATAACATTCATTCAATCAGCAACTTCACTGAAGTAATGATTGATTGGGGGAGTAGAGTCATATTGTTAATTTATATATTATATACATATATAATATTAAGGCGAGAGAAAAAGAATCATTGGCAGGGGGATCCCCGCTTAGGGCATGCTTATGATAGAGTAAGTAATATTCCGATCAACCAGATGTCATTGAATGATGGCAATAAGGCGATGAATAATTGATCCATTGGATGAATAGTGTTCTTGTGTTATCTAATTAAAAAACATTATATGCAGTAGTCTAAAGGCTTGAGGTAGACTTTTAATGAGCCGTGGAAAGATGCACTACTGCTCATATGAGACTTTGAGACACATGAGACGCAATACTACCTTTAGCCACACATTACATGTTTACAATAATTCATTCTATATTATTATGGGAAAGATCAACTCCAACCGTACTCTTAATGGTGGGCAAATGATATGGTGAGGTATATTCAGGGTAAAAACATTAAATGAAAAATGATAGTGGGTTAGGATGGAACAAACCATTAAACCAACATAAGATTTTTACACCTTAGCTAGAGAATGTTTTGCTATCGTATGTTGGTTTAATTGTTTGTTCCGTCCTAAACCACTATCATTTTTCATTTAATTAAATTCATTTTTTTTACCCTGAAAATTCCCTCACGATATCCTCTGTCCACCACTAAGAGTACGACTGGGGTTGATCTTTCCCATAATGCTTATACGGCCTTAGTTACCATTCCTGTAAATTCACTCATTCTATAGCTCTGTTTACATTCTACTCCTTTTAATTCCATCCAAAAATGCTTATACCTTACTTCCCTCAATCTTGCTTCCCAGAATTTTCTCATTTAATGTCGTATTCAGCTAGCCATTGTCCCTCAGTGAAAGTACAGTATTTCCTGCCTGCCTCTTACTTGTTCTGCTTTCTTCGAATTTCACCCAACAGTCTTCTCTCTTCCCCTAGCGGGCATAGAACTTTAATATCATTTTCTCCAAATTTCTCCGCACACATTTCTCAAAAGCCTCCAAAATATGCTTGTCTAGTTTCCGATGTATACGTAGGAGTACAAAAGTACGCTCCGTATTAAAGATTTTACTAGTCTTTTCTTTGTATTTTATTTGTATGCAATAAAGATACCTGTCATCAAATTCCGTCTCTTTGTAAACACTCTTTACCTAACTAAAGTCTTCTTTGCTGTCCCGACTACTCTGTCCAAACTTCCTGAAATTGCTTCCTGAATAGTTAAAAAATTCTACTTATTCTAGTTAATGTTTCAAAACTTTAATATTTACCTTCACCTTCCTATTTGATAAGAATCTTATTCGTTTTTTAAGGATCAATTCTCAGCCCATATCTAGAAGAATAAATATGTTTATTTATTAAAACGAATCCATCATACAAAATGATATATTTTAGAATCCCTTTAGGTATAAGTTAAATTATGGGAATATTTTATTAACGCCTGTGTACGAAGAGCGCCTGTTATTCATTTTTGGAGACAGCTTGAATCTTATTGCGCTTACGTACTCCGTTAATCTACCTGCTTTCTTATTCATACGGGTATATTCTTAAAACACAGATCCTTTCATGAAGTAAGGAGCGAGCGATGGTATCCAACCATATCTATTTCATTTCATTTCATTGGAAGAGAAAAGCTGATTCACGTCCCATACAAAGAGGGTTGGGCGGGGGAGGAGATCTAAAATACGTCCATCGGACTAGATGTTACCCACTGATTGAGGTCATAATTGATAAAATATGCGCTTTATCATCTACCAGATTGCATCATTCCGACTCCAATGAACCCGGGTACCGGCGACGCCACCGCCGCTGACGGGAGATATATTTAAATTTATTCCCTCCCATTTGAACGAACCCATAATGTCCCGGGCACCCTCTCTTTTTCGCGGGATGAGACCGGGAGGTGGTTGACTCGCAAAAAGAGGAAGGAATTAGATTCAAATCCTCTCTCTCTCCCCCATCTCTCTCTCTCTTCGTCCCGTCATCAGGTCGAATCGTACGGGACGGCGATAAATCACGCTCGCCCCCTCTCGCAGGCGGTCGGCCGGGAAGGGTCACGAACCCGGACCGTCGGTTCTTCCGTGTCTTTTTTTTAGCTCCGGGGAGTGAGAGAGGGAAGGACGGACGGAGTAGCGGGGGACGAATCCCCGACCTATCGGATCCCGTGGAATGAAAGGGGGGCACTTGGGGTCGGGGTATCGGGGTCTTTCCGGTGTGATCCCGTGGATAGGGGAGTGGGTCCGATGTGGATGGTGGAGGAGAGGAGAGAAGGACGTTCTTGGACTGCTCTTTGAGGGGATTGGGTAGCGGCGAGGGGTGAGCGGGGGACCTTTGGTGTATCGCGTCGTAGGCCGGCAATGAGTCAGCGGAGCGTGGACTAGTCTATCGGAGATAGGAATTGTGCGATTGAAAAGTGGGGGCGGGTGTGGGTTGTGGCTGAAGGGGGTCGGACGCGCGCGCACGAACACATATTATGACAAAACACACACATATACATACATATACACACCCACACACATATGCACATAACAGTACAGGTCTCCTTTTAGATACACCACTTTAAGTCCAAGGCTTTTCTTAGCGTGTGAATGTATGTTATATGTTTTTCTGTGTGTTTGTATATATATATATATATTTATATTTATATATACGAACAATTAACGAATAATTATTAAATTATTATTCACATCCGTGAGACTTTCTTTTACAATAATTCATGAGACAAACACAAAATAAACGTAACAATCACAGACGGTTTTTTAATCTTTTGGTGAATGCACAGCCACTATGCTGAAAAGAAGATAATTACGAGGTGATATACATATGTATTCATATATATATATATATATATATATATATATATATATATATATATATATATATATATATATATATATATATATATATACACACACACATCTGTCCAATGAATTATTGCGTGTGCGAAAGAAATTCTCACGGTTGTGAATAATAATTTAATAATAACAAAAAGAGTGAGTGTCATTTGCATCTAATCTATTTCTCGGTGTTTGTATGGGCTACCGCTATCTCGCTTCTTCGTTCAAATTATATATATATATATATATATATATATATATCATATCTTCACACGCCAATTCCCACAACCTTTCATTCGACCAGTGTTTTGCTCTTAGCATCCTAGAATCCCTACCTGATTCAGCCACCAATATAGAGGTAAGAACTCTCGAGAATCCGCCTACATATTAGCTTTCCGATCTTTCAAAATTCCCACCCTTAACCGCCATCTTTAATTTCCCTCCCAGCATTCCCTGCTCCACACCTCCCCTCTCCGCCCATACCCCTTTCCCCTCTTCAGCATATTTTCAGTCTCACTTGAAGAAGGCCTCTGAGAGGGCCGGAAGCTCGAACAATTTACCGTGTGAGTGTCCTTTTAAATGTTGCTATTCTATTTTTTGTTCTATTGTGCCGTCCTATGTGTGTGTGTATGTATGTACAGGGAAAGGAACTGGCCCCCCTACCTTGATGTGGCTACATAAAATGGTTTATTAAAACGGAAACACTAAAGGAGCTAGAAAAAAAGATTTTTAGATTATTTGGCATTCAAGGTGGTTGAAGTTCCGGGACCTTGAGGTAGCCCATTCCGCATCAAAGGAAACAATTCTGGTAACAGGCGCGAGAATGCGACAAAGCGGTCAATCACCAATGCGGAAGAGGTCAATCACCAATTTGGCACATGAATATTTCCGTTAAACAACCACCTTCATAACTGCAATTGGAAGACTGACCCTCAAAAAAGTGGTTGTGCCACCGAAATATTCAAGTACCATAATCGTGAGTGACCTTGTTTCACCATCACGCCTCTGGCAATACTTATATTCACCTTCATGACCATTTATGCGCGAGTATATGTATACATACATTCATGAATAAACTTATTCACACTGGCACACGTGCGTGTGTACGCGAATATGGATTGGGGAACACGTACCAGAGGGGAGGAGTGAGAAAGTGTACGAGCTTGCGGAAGGAAGTGGGGTGTATTGGGGGAAGGGAAGGGGGGGTGAGAGATAATGCGATCCCCCGAGCGGGAATTAGGGGAAACCTTAAAACGGATTCGTCGTAATGGGGCATCCGATGATCGCGGTGGGGTGACGAAGGCATCTCCCCGCCGTCATCCTCATCCCCTCCCCCTCACCATACCCCTACGCCATCGTACCCTGGGACCCTTAAAAGAGCCCCATCCTCTCTCTCCCCATCCTTCTCCCCATCCTTCTCCCCGAGAGGCGATGGGTACAAAAAATAATCACGGTCCGAAAATCGTTGAGGAATGGCCCCGTGGAGTAGAAGCACAGACGCTCGAAGCCTGCGTCCCCTTGTACCCTGATAACTGATTTTCACCAGCTTCCTCCACCCCTTCCTCCCGCGCCCTCTGCTACCCCCTCCGGCACAGGTCACATTTAAGCTAGCACCCACACACCTCGAGATTCATTCTCCTCCACGGGCCCTACTCCTCCTTCCCCGCCAACCGCCCCTCGCCGCCCAACTGGCCATATCTTCCGTGTAAATCCGGCCACCCATTTAGCTCTGTCATTTAAAACGTTGCTGATCTTCGAATGAGATGGAGACGGAGGGAGAGAGAGGATGATATCTGCATGAGAAACGGGTCGCTTTTACCCGGAAGGATTGGTATAAGGAAGACGTGAAGTAGGAATTTGGCTTTAGATGAACTAAATAGCGATGTGTGGGATAATAAGCAAAATAATTAGATGCCATCTTCGCCGAATAAAATTACAATTACGATTCACGGAATTTGGACAAAATGAAACAGTGAGTTTCCATCCGTGGAAGAAGTTAAACGAGAGATGGATTGACAAGTTTAAACTTGCACATCTATATATTTATTTCTGCACAATTCCATCATGAATATTGTTATGCAATGCGCGACATTCAAGAGAAGCGTGCATCGACCTAACCCTTCCAAGGATTCTTCCCCATTTCCTTCAAATCCTTGTGAAATGTCTGTCGTAAGGTGCAGGCCTGAATGCGTTTCATAAAAACAATTATCTTTGAAAAAGTCAATCAAATACGTACTATTTAAGATCCTGTATGCACATAAAACTTGAAAGAAGATGAGATAGAGATTAGGTCATCTTAGCAGCGTTTGAAAAATATGCTAAAATTTTTAGTGATAAGTAAGTTAAAATATAGGCTTTCATGATGGAAGAAGGAAATGGTTAATAAATATATTCATATGGAGTGAGAGGGTTTCACAGAGTTCTCATAGTTGCCATTAGAGTGAGAAGCGTTTTCGTATACGTAAATTGACGTCGTTTACTGCGAAATAACAGCGTTTAGTCATTCATTTTCTTCAATATGCGTGGTTGAATGCTCATTGCAATTCATTATCAATTGATTGAGACGTAAGTCAATGGTGTTCTGGATGTGAAATATATACATTTGTGGGTGTAACAGTAACAAAGTGGGTCGAACGTCGCGCGACAACGAATGCCAGAAGTTTCAGCCACGTACTCGCAACGATTGGTTTTTGAGTATGAAAGGAAGCCCTACAAAATCGTTCTCACTGACCAGGGAGTCGTACTGTCAACGTTGTGAAAAAGGTGAAAATCTACAGAAATATCATGCTGAGAAAATAAGGCAGTTTCAAATTTATGGTGTAAGTAATTTGACTGAAAATAGTTTGGAGGTGTTATAACTTAAACGAAACTTCGTACGCTATTCTGAGATGAGTTAACGTTTTCAAATGAGGCTAGGCTTTAGTCCACCTCAAGTCTGGCTGCAAACAATCAAGCCTAAAACCAGCCAATTCTTTAACAGCCAGCCAATTCTTTAACAGCCTCATCCCCTACTCTTTCCACTTTGCGCTAGCACTCCCTGCCACATACCTTTTTCGTAGATCGCGGGGTATTTGTTTAGATGTAGTAGCATTGAGTAACTGATACTTAAGCTCTTTCACAGTAGAGTACAAAATGTATGCCGGGAGTTGGCATATTGAATCTTCACAATTACTGCTACCTCAATTACAAAAAGGATTTTAAAAGCTAAAAAATTTACATTCCATTACTGTGTGATTGAGAAGCAGTAAGCTATGAGGCACTGAAGAGATTGGCAGGTGAAAGGATAGTTTGATTATGGATGGAAATATTTTTTTCTGAATGTAACTTTTTTTATCATTAACCTATTCTCTTTACGATGTGTACCTACTAACTTCATCTCTGGGCTGGTTGGTACCTTACACCATTGTATACGTTCCCTAAATGATAGGCCCTGTGTGAACATTAACCGAATTTTCCATGGCGGTTAAGACAGACCGTTTTACTGTTCTCCTAACTCGGGAGCATGTATCATTTCAAAAACGGTGGGATAAACTGAAATCCCATAGTTTACGCTGTCACACACATAAGTTTAAGTATACGCAAGAACTATAGAACGGTCACCATACTTCGGACCGACCTCCGTGAGTTTCGGGTTCGTTTCCATCTCGAGTGAAATGATTTTATTCCGTGGAAAACCTTCCCCGAGATTCGAGTGACCGTATGGAGTTTGAAGAAGACGCTTCAATTTTAGCATCATTTTCGACTTCCCGTAACTCCGCTGACTACGACGTCAGAATCGCGTGAGGTGGTGAAGAAAGTCGTGACCTTCACCTGGGGGTGAAATTGCGAAGAATAGCAGACGGAAGTCGAGACTTTTCATTTGAAGCGGAGGGTGAGCATCAGGTCTCCCCAGTGCACTTGGCCCGATCGAAATTGGGAGCGGGACGTGTAGATATGAGAATAGCGGGTATGGAGGGTGAGGAGGAAGGAGAGGGAGCGAACATTAAAGTTATCATTCGGGTGTGGAGTTATTACCGAAATAGAAAAAAGGTTGAAGCTTCGGAAAAAAGAAGCGTGAGAAGGAGCGGTGAGGGGATTTCCTCGACCTCGAGGTTTACGCTTCCTTTCCAGCGCCCATAAAACCCATTCGCGCCATATTTGAAAGACTAAAAGTCATTTATTTCTCTCTATCTCTCATGGCGGTTCCCTTGTTCGCTAAACTCACTCTCTCTCTCTTTTTCTGTCTCATGATCGCGGCAGGGGGGAGCGGCGGTGAGTTGGTGTAGGGTTAAGGAGGGGCGCAAATGCTCCCTTTGCAACTGGCCGATAAGGAAGTCTTTTTATTATTCCGATGCGAGTAAAATACTTAATCGCCTTGGTTGAATATGGATCCGAACGGAACCATTCGAAAAAGGGAATAATCTCCGAGGCATTTTAAAGCTCCTCTGATTTATGCCTCCATATATCATTTGCCCCGTGAAGGTGTCGCTTATTCCTCTCTCCTCTACTGCTATACCCTGCTCATTTGCCTCCTTGTCTTCTTGCTACGGTGAAATTAAAAGTTTCCGATGATGAAACAGCAGGGGAAGTGAACAATCAGGGATGGAAATTAATTGGTGTCGAATCGATGGGCATTTAACTCCATATATAAATAACATAACTCCATCAAAAAAAACTAAGTTGGAGTGTAAAAGTTCATGATGATGTTTACGAAAAATCTGTAATTTGGAAAAAAACTCTTAAATATATTACGAAATTATCCTATGATTACGTATTGGCTAGGGTCGTGGCTATTTTCGTGTTCATTCCTATTTAAAATTACAACGATAATTGACATTCTTCCTGCATGCGGGGTGCGTTATATTATCCTATTTCCGAATGCTGAAAAAGACGAACAAAAAAACAAATCCGCTATTAAATTCAACTCATGGCACTACAATCAACACAAACGAATATTATGAATTAATACGGTAGCTGCACGGACCAATTCAAGCGTCCGGTCGCGTGGTGTAAGACTCTTCCTCGATAATACTCATGCTCACTTGGCTCAGTAGGTAGAAAACATGCTTCAAATGGGAAAATTCAAACGGGAGGCTGCCGTGCATACACTTGTGATTTGACTCCAAGTGACAATCGTCATCTGTTTCTGGAAGGACGGCGCCATGTAAGAAACGACAATGTAAAACATGTCGTGAAGTCAATCTCTTCGAAAGTGATTGGCCGCGAAAGAGATTATTATTGTTATTAGCAATACCCTACTGATTTAAGGTACGTTTTTGATGCGCAACCACTACGTTTATACATAGTGGTGACAAGTGGAAGAGTTTTCTTCCATTCATATTTGCGGGAACAAATTTAAAGTGAGGAAATTTTTAAAATAATTGAAAATACAATGGAATAATGCATTGTAATGAAGTTTTACAGATTAATTTAATTTGTTAAAAAGGGAAATGGAGAAAAAAGATATAAAAGTTTGGAGAAACCAAAATGCCAAAGGTGGAAGGCATTTTGGGTTTCACAATGAAAGGAATATGGTAGTTTAGAACGCATTCGTAGGGCAATTTTTCCATTTGAGGAAAACAGGCTAGGGAGGAGGAGTTAGAAAAATGTATTGAAGCAACGGTAAGAGAAATCCAGAAGAAAATGGAATGATTTAATTTCTGCGGGCAGTCTACAGGCAATACAAAAATATGAAGTTAGATGACGTACACAAAATCATGGAGGAAAACAGGTACTGCCATCCAATGATAAGTAGAAAGAGGATCAGAAAAGTGCAACTAAATTTGATGAAATCAATGAGTAAGAATCAATCCCACCTTATTTTACTTCCCTAGAAAAATCTCTTCATACGATGAACTCCTTCGGAAAAGACGACCACATCCCATTTTCATTCCCTCGCCACCACTGCATTCCCCCGCTAATTTTACTCCCTCTGACGATGGGAATAGCATACGCAAATGGCGGGATATTATTTGAGTTTTTCACACCAAAATGAGTCATATGCCTTCCAATGACCTTTGTGCTCTAAAGGAATAAGCTAGTGGACTATACTTACCGTGATCTTCATGATATCTGCGTTTTAATGTTCAACCGCATGGCCGACAGCATGGCTGAATTAGTTATCAAGGGTAACTGACAGACTCAAACAGTTAAAATATTTTCATTAGTTCAATTTTCCCTTTCCCTAGTCTCATGTTGAACTTGACATCTTATCCTCTTCCTCAGGAAGAAATAGCTATCAAACACCTCTATGATAAAATAGAGCAAAATTTCAGTTTTTAACCCTGTCTAACAGGAAAGAGAGTGACAGAGAAAAGTTTTGAAAATAGTTTAAATGTTTAGCATTTAGCAGGTAGATATAAACTTAATAAATAATACGATGAATATTACGAACGAAAAAAATACATACATACTTATAATAATTTCAGATAGATTCAATTGAAAACTACACCTTTTCACCAATTAACACTTTCATAGGACATTTTATAGGGCATTTCTTTTGAGTTGTTGCATTCTCAAGACGATGCATTTCAATAAAAATATTTCTGAAACCGTTTAAAATGGGAGAAAAACAAAGGAAAGTGGTCATGCACATGCATTCTTTGCCATTTAAGTGTTTTTCAATGATAGAAAGGTTTGAGTAGTAGTAGTAGTTTTTCGGGGAGGCGACCTACAGCTAAGGTCATTTGCGCCATAGGGGACAGGAAAGGGTGGAGAGAAACCCGGCGTCGGCATTTGCCTACTCTTTACGAAAGGCGCCAAGGGGTCCGCAGTTTAACGTCCCATCCGACGGACGGCGTACTCACTCAAAGTGCCCTCCACAAAGCACCTCAAGTAGGGATCGAGATAACTCTGAAAAATATTCAACTCCGCGGGATTTGAACCCCCGCCCTCAGGGTGGGAAGCCAGTACGTTAGCCCCCGCACCATCTCGATCCCCGAAAGGTTTAATCTCGAAGTTTTGACGAAGTATATTTCCAATGCAGCGTGGCGTGCTATCTCCATGGCTGCCGTATGCCAACAGAACGTGATTCAATTTGTAACGGCTACCGTTGACGTAATTATAATGGAATGTTATTATAACGTTTTAATGCAGATTTGGATGGGTACACACACATCGTAAGATTCGGATAACAAGACCTAAACCCACACTACGATAAACACTTCTTCCACATACATTCCACCACCCATCAATCCGTCCAATATGGCTCTCCTTTCCCTCCCCCTACCTCGCCTGCGTAACATTCTCCCCTTTATCGGTATTCAACAATCCCCTCACCATTTATAATAAAGGCTCTGTATTCACTAGTTTCCGGTTTCCTCTTAATTTCTCCTGATGACAACCCCCTCCCACCCCGGCATACGTAGTACCTCTTCGCTGATTTTCCATTCCGTTCATTTTCCTCTTTCCATGCTTCTCCATACCCACTTCAACAATCCAAATCAACGAAACTTTGACCACATTTACGATACACGATCGGCTAACAATATAGCATAAAATTTGAATTTTCGTGCACTACCTTTTGCTAATAAAAATTTTATGATCAATTTGCATTGAACAACACTCGTATTTAAAAAAGGCTTTAGGCCCTGCGGCTATCCATTACCTTTTGAAGACAAGTGCGGACTTATCGCTCATCGCTTACGGCACACTTTAAGAGGATAGAGAAATCCCAAAGCGTGCCGGCTGGCCTTGGCCATAGACCCAGGAGGATACGCATTATATCATCACACGGCGCGTGCAAGAAGTAATATATATATATATATATATATATATATATATATATATATATATATATATATATATATATATGTATATACACACACATATATACATATCTGTGACCACGCAAGATGTGGCGATGTTAATCCGTATCGGTGGGTGTTGGCAGTCCCCGGGATCGGGAAAGGGTGCGAGGACGAAAGGGGCGGGGAAGTTTTAAGACGACTACGACGAAGGGGACAGAGACCCAGGGGTTAAAACCCCGGTAGCTCTACGGGATTGGGGAAATGGGAGGGGGGAGGGCTGCGATCGGCGACGGACTCTAAGAGGAGGAGAGGGATGTGTTAGGGTGGAACGGAGGGAGGGATGGAGGTGGAGATGGGGGGAGTATGAGAGAGGGGTTTAAGGAGGAGAGGTCCCCACGAAGTCTCTCTCCTTTTATGAGGAGGGGGGGTGCAGAGTGTGTGTAAGAGAGAGAGAGAGAGAGATGGAGAGGTGGGAGAGATTTTGGACTAGTGGATAGCTTGGATTTAGAGCCCACTCCCGCAATCAGGGAACCGCATCACGTGTGTGCCAATGGGTTTAAGGAGAGTTTGCCGGGAGGAGAGGAGGATATGGGCAGGGGTGGGTTTTGTAAAGGGCGTACGGGGTTAAGGGGGGGAGGGACCCCATCGCGATAATTGCGACCCCCGCCACCACACCTCTTCTCTCTCTCGTTCACATCACTTCAGTCCCATCTCTCCCACCTCGCCTCCCTTCCTCCTCCGTCAAAAACTTCCAGCCGGAACAAACACATGCATGCACGCACACACACACAGAAACACACACACTCCTTTCCCACTGGGGGCGTCGGGGGAGGCCACGAAGCGGGGGTAACCCGCGCGCGAGCAGCATGCTAAAATCCCTCCATCCTTGGTCCGCTTCTCCCTTTGCTCGTCGGCGCCGGCGCCCGGGAGAACCAATTAAAAGGTCCCCGTTCATTTTTCTTCGGCGGCTGGGATGAGAGGCGGGGGTGCGAGCTACCGTCTTGGAATCCGGATGTCGTGTGAGGGCGTGGAGGGTTGGTGGTTTAGGGTGGAGGGAGAAGAGAGTTAATCACCTAAGGTCACTTGCCTCACGTAAATGAGCTTCGCATGTTGAAGGAATGGTTTTTGCGACACCGATTTGGCACTCCGATGATACTTGCAGACGTTAATTCCACATTAAATTGTTTTCGTATTCCCTATGTCCTCCCAATTCATTGATGCGATCGCAATTGTGTTCCGTTGCTCTCAATTAAGGTGGCTGATTGCCGACGGACCAAACTTATTTTTTATGTCTATAGAAATGAGTTGGATGTATAGAGAAGAATTAGGTGCTTCCATTTCGTACTTTAGTCTCACTTATGGTTTCCCGAGAAAATCCGAATTTATTGAAAAAAAAGTGCTAATATGATTCGTGCGAAAAAAGTGTCTTAGTTTGATCTGATTATAATTTGGGATCACCAGCTCCCTATGCCATTCTATACGAAAAATCTTCTGTAACTATGATGGCACTAAGGTGAGACCTATATCTGGGACGAAGCATAAACATTTGCTTGGTATATTTCTTTCTTCTATTGGAATCGTATTTGTGGGCGTGATAGTGCAGAGAATCGAACCCTTGGGATGGAGAGCCTGGGTTCGATTCTAGGTGACCCCAGTATACACTTTCAGCTCCACTTAGTCAATATCCTGTGTAATTTTCCGGGTATCAGATCTTCGGGAAAACACAGGCGGCACAGGGAAAGGAGCGGCCACCACTACCCTGTTTATGTGCGAAATTCACACACCGTTAGATTTTTATTAGTTGAACTCTACCCTAACCTACCAAACCGACATTTGGGTTGATTACTGTGTTTTGGTTTGTACTTATAGTTAATATTATTCATACTAATGTTCCTCTAATAGATGAATTCCATTAAATGTTAACCGGATTATCCAAGGAGAAAAAAAATGAAAATTGTTGATATTTCATGTGCACGACTTATGGTGTGTGTAGCTTTGGGTGTATATCACACTTACCGTTTAATAATTTCGATTTTGAGATGAATTATCGATTGAAATTCGATTCGTGTAATTCAGTAAGAATAATCATTGATGCGAAAATTATCAGGTTTCGTTTTTTTTCAATTCTATGGTCTATTTTTTTAAGATTTCACTCACAAGGGAATCATGGCTATTCCTTAAAAATAATTCCAACCAGTCATAAGAACGGATCCCACAGGTTAACGTAAAAAAGTTGGCTTTACGTCATAGTAAGTACCAAATCTGATTGCTAGGTATCCTTGCACCTCAAGGACAAGTTAGTTAGCGGGCAATAAAATGTAATCCAACACATGGAATTTTGCGCCGTGTAGCTCATGCAAGGTATATTACTTTTTCGTGTATTTTCCATGGCATTAAGTACCTTAAACAACGAGTGTTGATGAGTAAATATTTATGAATAAATGGCTGGTGT
The DNA here is from genome assembly GCF_022747635.1 of Hetaerina americana. Classification (NCBI taxonomy): domain Eukaryota; kingdom Metazoa; phylum Arthropoda; class Insecta; order Odonata; family Calopterygidae; genus Hetaerina; species Hetaerina americana. The sequence goes on along the minus strand of NW_027286625.1, from coordinate 4,836,193 downwards.
CCTACATCACATGTCCTTGTGGGGGCTTACGGGGGTACTGAGTGCATGTAGCTGGAGAAATGCTGGTCTAGCTAAGTAAGATCGTAATGAAAATATTGCTGTCAATTTAACCAGCTGATCTTAAATTTTCGAGTTATTTTGAAGAGAAGCAAATTATATATTGCAAGGAATAGTCTATTCTCTTTCGACAGTGGACTAATTCTAATTTTAAAGAATAATATCATATTTATTACACAGCTGGATTGAGAATTGAACCATGGGCGCTCCCTTTGGGATGATGGCCTCAAAAACAACGATTTTTAGTCATTTTTGTTCTAAATATTCATAATAATAAAAAGTAGTCTATTTTACAGAAACTATAGAAATGTTTCCTTATAATTTAACTGCATAATAGTAACGCAGTCGTATGCAATGTAACGCTTGAAGCAACATCTATATCTCTTTTATTGATGTGACAATATAGATGAAATTAAATATCATTTTTTATATATTTACCCAAGAAAATAAATGAAGATTATTGTTTCAAGGAGCCAAATAAAATCTTAATTTTCATGCAAAGAATAACACATAAAATATAATTTTAGAACATTTCGGATCAGCAAAAAATTTATCAACAGAAAGTGGAATTTATGGCTCTTGCTTAACTTCAGGGAAGCTTCGAATGTTCACATTATTGTTATAATTTGTCAATTTTCCGCAGTGACGCGTAGCATAATATAGCAATTGCTCCAGAACCATATGATCGTGAAACTGGTAATATTTCTGATAAAGTGGTGATGTACCTTTTAAATTAATATGAAAGTTAAAGAGCACGTTTCTTTCACTTAGAATTTTTTGTAAATACAGTGATACCTCTTCATTAAAGTGTAATAATTTACCATTTTTGGGTAAAATAACTGTTTCGTTCCAGATATTCTCATTTCACTTTACGAATTACCGAAACCATAAAATTCATTCACAAAGTACCTATTTAAAGTGCATCTACTTACACATAAAAGAATACCTATTTTTAGCGATTAAGATTTAACACTGAGTTTGGAGACCCTTTTCAGTTTTACATACTCGGTATCCAAATTATTCCTACAAGATTGATTGGAAATAGAATAAGAAGGTGTTAAATACTAAATCCATTGACTTCATTTTGAGTTTGCAAGAACTCAAAGACTTTTGAGACTTGACAAGAGACCAGGAATAAAAAAACCACTTCTTCAAATAAATGCGTCCGGCATTCTCTTTGAGTGGATATAAAAAATTAAATTAATATCACAAATAAAAAGAATAAGTATAATATTAAGAATTATAAAAAATATTAGCGATTGCTAGCTGCGTCTTCATTTTTAATTTATTTTATATAAATCGCTAATGAAGCTATTTAAATATTTTCTTATTTTAGCCTTTTAAAACGGCTTTTTACCGGTAGTTAAAATTTGAGTTATACTCTTTACTTCACTTTTAAATCATAATTTTGTCAAATTAGGCGAAAATTCATGCTATAAAATCGTAGAAACACTTCAGTGAATATTCTATAAGCGACCTCGTGTAATAGATATTCATTTTCTCTCAGTTATATTTGAAAGGGAATTTCAAAAAGGCGATAAAATTATGAAAACTAAGCTTTTTCAAAAAAAAACTTCCGGCTTTGTATTTGGATACATCTCAAAATTCGTCGACCATTCCGTGCGGGATTTTGCAAACTTATTGAAAAAAAAATACCGGAGCATCCCAGAAAGAGCTACTCACAAATATATTCACTAGCGCCGTTATTTTTTTTTATCAGCACCGGGATGATTGCAAAATAAGCGCAAAAATATTCACCCAGTCGCGGTGAGTGGAGAGACGCAAATAAAGGATGGGAGGATGACTCGCATGGTTTTTTTCGGCCCGCTCCAAACGTAGGAAAACCATTATTTCAGCCATCATCTCTCGGATTCCATTTTGGCCTCATAACTGATCGGGAGGCATATTCGCTGCCCACTGGGCCTTGAATTGGGGTCGGATTTGAGCGTGCTCGATATTCCTCCGCGCCCCGTGGAACAAGGGGACCAAACAAACATATTATACATATCGCTGGGAAGTCGGGGGAAGGCTTGAGCCAGACGAATATTCATGACACGGGGCCTTCGACATATGGCCATGTTCCCAAACAGACGCCATCTCCTCGCCAATGCTGTGAAACATATCCACGCTCATCTCTCTACCTCACAGCTTCCCAATCTCTCCCTACCTCTCTCTCTCTCTCTGGCTATCCCTCTCTTTACCTATCTTTCCCTCTGTGTCTCGTTATCCCCTCGGCTTTCCTGCAGCGAAACGCAAATCCGTAATCCGCTATCATATTCTGTAATCGAAATAAAGCCCTTGCACCCGGCGCTAAACTCTGGACTAGCGAAGCAAACTTGTGCGATGACCAGTAGTGAAGCACCAGTTTCCGAAACTATGCCCGCAATAATCTGCCACTCGCACTGCGTATTAATGAAAATAATTTTGTGCATCTACATTTTTTTTATAATAGAGCCGTATTCAGTGATACTTTCGAGAGTGGTAATAGTCACAAAAATATGAACTTAAATTCATATTCCAAACAAGATCAACTTTTTCATATGGCTTAAAGTGATTTTTCCGTTTCGTTTCTTTCATTTAATATGATAATGAAGAGATGTTTATTTCAATCATTCGCAAATTGTATGTGATTTTTCTTCCAAATGCACATACTATAAGATGCCAAGTTTCATTCGTGCGAAATTTTAAAAAAAATCTCATTTTATCTGTTACACTTTCGAAACGGCATAATTGACTGAAATGTATACTTTTCGTCGTCATATCATTTCCTCGTTGCAATGAAAATATATTTGTCGTATCGATTTCATTAGAATTGGTAAGCAATTCGAATTCAATATTTCAATTCGTCTTAAATAAAGATTATATTTGACTCCATTGGGTGCTCTTTCTGAAAAGTAGCGTATTAAATTACTTCCTATTCAATTGTCATCTCAATCCATTATTGCCAACACTGCGTTAGAGAGAAAAGGGGAAACCAAAGGAAAAATTTATAATAAAATTAAAACATTTGCAACGCAAATCAAAGTGAGTGAGGAGAGAAGAATAAAAATTAAAAAAAATATTTATCGTTCTTACGTTACTTGTCTCGGGGATTAGGGAATTTTCATGGTATTTGGTAAATAACATAGTAATTACATTTTTATGACAATCGACCTACGGATTAACACATTGTGTTCCAGTTTTATAATTGACAATGTGCGCCATTGATTGTTAACAATTATAATACCTTACTTGAAATAAAATATAAAATTGAAGAATGAAAATCATTGATCTCTATGCATATAAATTTAAAATTTATAACAAATGTTCACATTTTTTTTATTTAGAAATTTCCAACTTATCATTATTATGATACCATTGACCATCATTATCGCCCCCCCCTCTCCCGCATCCAACATTCCTTCCAATCGATATTACTATATTGAGCAATAAAGCTGGGTGAGTGCATTTTAGTGTCCTGCAATATGATTTATTCATCCATCATTATCCAAATTAAAGGAGTTTGTAATTTTCTACAGTCTTTATTTTCAGGTAAAACACGTATCACCGACTTCCGGTATCATCAGGTATAAGACTTGTACCTGATGATGCCGCAATTAAGTCTGTGGAAAATTACGATCTCCTTTAATGTGGACATCACACAATTCCATGAAGTGAAGCCTGAAAGTGTAAAGTACGAGTATATTCATGCATCATTATTCATTTTTAATAAATATCTACGAAATTTCAGAATTGTAAAAAATAATATACGTACTCGTAGAAGTCTATATTATCAATTTCTGCGAAATCGTCCTTGTTTCTGGAATGTCACAAAATATTAAGCACGCTTCCACGAACTGTGTTGTTTTCTAATCTTGATGTGGAATCAACCCCTTTCCAAGCAAAAAAACCAAAAGTGGTCACAGACCCTCCAGTTTTTAGGTTACGCCGTCGGTATTTTGCCGTTTACGTTTATCGAGTACAAATGTTAGTCGTCGAAGAGTCTAAATAAAGGATTTATCTCCTTCCTATGAACGATTACGTGACCGAAAAACCAAAATCCTTCTCTCCATCCTCCCTTACGATGAATGCGTCAACCCTGACATTATCAGCTCTCATACTATTTCCTTGCATCGTGGAATTAGCCCCAACATTAACTTGATCTTAACCGTCAGAAATTTACGTAGAATGTCGGAATAATACTTCCCCCGAACCCGTCCTCACAGTGCATGCCGAAATTATTCCACACGAGTTCTATCGTGTAATGAATAATTTACCATTCGGCATGTGTTTTCATATTTTGCCGAGGGAATGTATTTGTGTTTGCTTTCCCCTCCCCTCATCCCAACGCTCTTACGCCCCCACAGATACATATCCTCCCACCCCCTCCACTCCGATAAAGTTGGCAGGCCTGATCTTTCATCCCTCCTCCCATCCCTTTGCACAAACATCCATTTATATCTCTCCCTCCTCCTCCCATACCTCCAGCAAAACCCCTTGCCCCCCCTCCTCCTCTCCCCCTTCACCCTTTGCACCCTTTCCGTCCCGCGCTTATTATCTTAATCCCTTCTGCCCCGACGCCTCTAATGATTTCGGGAGCGCCCGCTCATCGGAAGATGGATACTGCTCCCGGTCGAATCTGGGACACACGCAGGCACAGATTAAATTCGTCCCCGTAGCAAACGAACCTCGACCTGCTCCGCACTGTTAACCATATTCGATTTGAAGATGAGCGCCCTCTGTCTATTTCCCACTCCCCGAAACCCCTCCCCCTCCTCCCTCTTCGCCCCTCCTTCCCCCCCCCCTCCTCACCCTCCCCTCTCCCCATCACGACCCCTTCTCACTCCATTCATTCGGTCTCGTTTCTCTTCCCGTCTCCCTCTTCGCACTCCCAGCATCCTCCGCGGCGATGTTCGTTTGTCTTCTCTTTCTTCAGCCATTCCCATCCCGTTTAGTACTTTCCTATTATCTAGTTGTGTGCGTTTCCCCGTGTAAAATTTATTATTAATAATGAGCGTGCTCTTCAGTTTAAAATGGAAGTTATTTGTTAATCGTTAAATTTGAGAGCACTAGTATTTTTTCCCGATTCCTCTCTCGTAAAAATATTGTACTGATTCAGCAATGTACTTAGGCAGTTCGATAAAGAGTGATTGTATATTTTATACACTCATAATGTATCGCGTAACTTATGTTATCATACATCATTAGCTTTATGTGTACTGTGCATGTAATTCATATCTAATTGATTTCGTTCAATTATTGCATCAACGACAGTGGTTGACAGTTTAATCATATGTATCGTATTTATAAAACGCTAACACCGCGTATAGTTTTCACTCAGAAATATTTTATTTATAGTATTTTGTGCACATATTTATCCCAATGGTTATTTGCATTGTTTTGTAGTAACATTGTAGTATTGTTTCATATTTTCTCTTGCATGGAGTTGCGTGATAAGGCGAAGTAGTGAGTAGACTCTTCATTCTCAGGTGAATCCTAGCTTTTCAAATTTTTAGCAATGACTTTGAACAACTTCACTTAAAAATTCAGCCATTTTGCAAATTTTCTGAATCAGTTGAAAACCGAATGGTGGCACAGGAAAAGGACCTTAAGGGATGGGTGGGTGTGGTTCTAACCCCTCAAAACCCAATCGTCGAGTTGAATACCGTGGATGGATATGTGCGATTTTTTATGTAATTGCAAAAGTTTGACGTTATGGTAAATAGACCAGCAAAATTATAACTAGCCTCAGTTCACGTTACATGTAAATGTATCCCCTATATCTTAGGTTGTTCTATTGCATGCTAAAATTGAATGATGGTGTAAAAAAATGCACATCATTGTATTTTGACGAGTCAGGCGGCTTACATCGTTAATAGCAGTACCACTGTGTAGCAGTGGGTGCAAACACCTGGAAGGGATAAGGGAGGATCAGGGAGAGGAAGGGAAAAGGGAAAAAACATTCACGAAAAAAGCGTAAAACGTGCAAATTTGCATACATGCTGGTGGAAAACGTAGTTCAAAACAAGTATCATTTTCACGTAATAAAATATTTGTTTGTTATACAACAAAGGAGGGGAAAAATGAACCACAACCATTTATACGACAGTCTCATACTGAAATTCCTTTGCCTTTGATAAAACACTTCATTCATTTATTAATTTTTCGATTACACTTTGCCGTCTAACTATATTCATATGTATAGTTGATTAGTCTGGCGGACCAATTTTACCCGCTTGCTTAAGTAAAGATTGTGGATTTTAACTACTGACTCCGGAATAAAGGTTAACCGTAGTGTTTAAGGGCCCTAGGAAACCCCAGGACAAAGCTAGAGAGGTATTATTTTTACATAGATGATGAGTGAACTAGAAGAAGGTGATGTAAGATGTAAATGTTGTGAACAACGGAGATATATGAAATGATTAGGCTACAGGATAGCAACAAACCAATCCTCAGAACGATGACACATGCTGCTCCCTTCCCATCATAGGATCACAGTCGTACGATTTCGCAGTCATAGGATCTCAAGTGTATACTACCCATAGAATCTTATCATAAATAAAAAGCTAGGCTATCACTTTTCATTATGTCTTTAATGCTAAAGGGACCTCATGTGTTGGCCGAACGGGAATGATATTGGGTATGCGTATTATAAGTTTGGATATTTTAAACATTGTCTTGACATTATAAGTAGTCTTCCAACCGACCTCAAGACATACGATTTGTCATAAATACTGTGCAAGATATGAGCTGTGAGATATAAATGATTATACTCATTTACTCCAGTATTAATTTTTATTACCATTTAATATTATACCGGGGACGTTAAAAATTACATGGCAAGAAACTGGAGCAGGTGGAACAGTTTTTGGTAAAACTTTTTGGTAATGTAGTGGAGACATTGGGGGAAGAATTGCGTTATGAAAAAAAGCTTTCAGCAGAAAGTTGATGGCAAGGTTGTTGTGTAAGGATGTTACACAAGTATTAATGAAAACTTTTATATTGAGCGTGGTGCGGGGCGAAAACTTGGGTCTTTGGAGAAAGGCGCAGATTGGAGACTTTTGAGATGTGAGGGTGGAGATGAATATAAAAGCATGAAGGAAAATTAGAGGGACTTTTCGGGAGAAATCTAAAGGACGCAGGAAAGATGGATGTCGAGAATTTTGTAGAGGGATTTCATAGAGGGATGTACGTTAGGCAGACGAGGAAGGGGGAGTAGAATAATCATGGGCATGTCTGAGGGAATTAAGGAAAGTTAAAGGCATGCGAAATTGCTGAAGGGTTTGTTTTAGAGTAGGGAATTGAGTTGTGTCTTCCAGAGAGGCTTACAATTGATATGTAGCGGTGTTTAGTCTGTGCCCATCCACAACCTACTTTAATCGCTAGATATTAATTGGCGATAGCCAATGACTGGTCATCAACAACACGTCTACCTAATATTAATTTTCATTATGTTTAGCGATCTCTTAGTAGAGAAAAGTACCCTATTCCCCAGAGGAGGTGGGGCAAATTTTAACGTTCTTGCTTCTGTTGTCTCCCCTCCATTATCATCGCCGGCAAACCAATCACGGAACAAAGCGGATCATGTGTCAGGGTAGCGAGTGAAATGACTCTCAGATAGCGGAGGGAGGAGTTGGAAATGCAGGGTGGTTGGGAAGGAGGACGACGTGGAGGAGGGCAAGGAGAGAGAATTCAAGGATCGCCGATCAGTATTTCGCCGACAGATCCCGAGGAGCTGAAACTCTCCCTTGGAATTCAGTTTTCCGCTTATTGAATATCCGCCAGCGTACGCAATACCACGTTAACCCGGCGACAATGCTCAATTCCACGGTCGTCGGATGCCCTTTCGTGGAGCAAAGCGTTTAGGGCTTTAGGAGGTAGGGGGAGCCGGGAGAGGGAGGATCGGGTCAGGATATTGGTGGATTGGACCGGAAGGATCGCCCCGCTCTCATCTCGCTATGGTGCAAGTGTTTATCCATCGGTGGGTCCATATTCCGAACGCATCGGCGGCACCGCTAACCTCAAATCAATTGACTCCGATCTCGGGTAAAGAGATACGGCTGGCGGAACGGGATCCTCTGCACTCGGTTAAAATCTGTTCAACGGCGAAACAACGTTCCTCTCTTGTCTCTCGAGTGGATGAATTTTCGACGTCATTGGAAGCAGGGAGAGGTTCGAGTTGGTGCGGTGGCGAGTGTACTCACTCCGAGGACTTAGGTGCGAATCCCGGCGGCGGCAGATTTTTTAGAGACATTCCGATGCCTACTTAGATTTCTACATGGAGAACACTTCAAGTGGAATAGACCCTCCAACGAATGGGACGTTAAATTTGAACCCTTAGTGCTTATCGTTAAGAGTAGGCTAATACCGACTCAGGGTTTCTCCCCACCCTTCCCACGTTCCCTGAAAAAACCTTACGCCTACCAAGTTGCCCACCTCTCCCGAATGAATCGAATGACCTCAGCTGTAGGTCGCCTCCCATAATAACTACTACGACCTTGAAGGTGGACCCCGGCATACCTTTCCTTCACCGGCGGTTCTTAGAAGGGGCAATTTCACTGCATAACCCCTGTCCTCACCTGACTTCCATTCCCTCCTTCCTTTCTTGATGTCCCCGAGAGAATTCCTTTCCCTGATCAATGAGAATAGTTCCTTCCTTCTTTCTCCCCCTGCACCTCGGTTGCCATGCCTTGTCCATTTCCACTTCCACCTCAACCATCCCCGATTATTTCCACTCCGACCCCTATCTGACCCTGTCCTCCCTATTCGCCCGTCTCGCTTATTGTCCATCCCCTACCGCCTCCGTCCCTGTCAGCCACTACTCGACCCGGTCCTCACCCGCTCCCATTCACAGCCCATCCTACCCTTCCACAGTCGGACCCTCCCCACCCATTCAGCCTCTACCTCCGCGTGCCCCTAAATGCCCCGGTTAACGGCTCTCTCCATCACCCCTTCCTTCTCGATTCGACCCTCCCGATCTCTCCACCTAAAAGTCTATGCTAAGTATATTTACAGAAAGACTCCGTATTTTTTATCGTCGAACCCTATCATAACACCATTTCACAAGTTCCGACAAGGGACTTCCGTGGCTTGCCGGTGTAGAAGTTATTTCCTACCTTCAAATTCGGGATAAAGATCTTAGGCACGTATCTAGACACTCGATAAGTTAATGAAGGTGATTATATATTCGAAGTATTCAGATCTCTTCCGTAACACGAAGATCTGAAATGAATGGATATTAACATACTTGCTATTTTTATTTCGACTCATTCGAGTTATTTAAATCTACTAACCCTACCATCTTTCTCTTTCGGAATCCAAAGCCACTCAGTTTCTTATTTCTCGCACCGCCTCCTTTCAGATGCTTATGTAATATGACTTTTTCCTGCCCGCAGCGCATAACAGCCAAGAAATCAGTCAGGCTTCCGTGACAAATATAAGAAATGCCGTCAGTATCCGTGTACAGTAGTTTTTTTTTAAACCCCAGTTACCTCCAACATTTGAATTGTATCATTTCCTTATTAGTCCCTGACCTCGTAGTGATGGGTAAAATAGATGTCGCATGCATAAGTGTAGGGGAATTTCTCCCTTAGTTGCCATATTGCGGTGGATTTCCGGGTAAACTATCAGATATATCGATACTTTCCCAATAAACGTTTGGTGGTGAAAGTGAGATAAATTTTCATTCCGTAAATATGTTGTGAGATGATGAACCCTTAATTTGAAAACGATTTCCGATGTTGTTTCGATGTGAGGGGTGTATGGCGGTAAATACGACATCACCGATTGCATCAAGGTATCGCTGCATTACATTTTTGTGATCTGAGTATCGTAACACGCCTCGTATTACGATACTCAGATTCATATGCACAAATACCGTACGTTCCATTGCTCGATACATCGAATCGTGCATTGTTCTAAAGACCATCCTGCCGAGTAGGAAGCTCAGGTGAAGAAACGGGGAGGTGGGGGGAGTTGAATTTTTTTGTTTTCTTTTTAATCCGAGTGTATCCACCGTGTGTGTATCTGTGCGTGTGTGGACGCAGGGGAACGAAACCCCTGGTTCTCCTCCCCACCCCCCACCCACGAATCCATCCTTCTCCGCAACCTCCCCCCCAACCCCTCACAGAGTTCCCACCCCTTCTGTAACCCATTGGCAGGAGCAATTCTGCCCATCGGACCAATTGATTGGCTCTGGGACTTAAGGGAATATCCAAAAGCGAGGAGATCCAAGACATCCATCCATCGCCGGGTTGACGCGTCGGGTGAAAGGGCTATCCTCCCTTTTCCCTTTCCTCCCCTCTCTCCTTCCCTTGCCCCCCACCCCCCGAAATAGTACGTGCCGAGCAAGTGGGGTAGGGAGATGTATAAGGATGTTTATTGTTATACGAGCGCTTACAATAAAGAAGGAAGTATGCACTGGCATGTGACGATGTGAAGAGGCATTTTGTATACGGTTAGGTGAGCGCAATAGGCTTCGGAAGAAAGAACAGTCACGTCAATACGACCGGCGGGCTTTAAATTGAGGAAAACGCATGTCCACATAGTTTATCAGAAAATTTATTTGTCAAAAATATATTTATTTTTTGTTTTCATCAACTAGTCTTCAGGAATAATGTAAAGTGATTAAGATCTACAGGAATAATCCTACAGTGTAGTGAAACCAGTTGAAAAATACTTTTATATCCTGTGGTACGGAAATTCTAAATACTGTTTAATGTATCTATCATTTAATGGCATATGGAGTTCTACAATGTTTCGACCTCAAATATGTTCTTTTTTCAGGCTAAAATTTCTAATTATATTCACAATCTAGTAGTCAATTTATCTGAAAAGAAGAATTTTATCGACAAAACAAGCATTTAATGTGTAAATACACACACACGCACGCATGGTCTGTCTGTCTCAAAAATTAGTAAAATAAATCCGAGGAAAAAGCGCATTGTAGATCATAGTGCAAATTAATAAAATTCTTCAAAAGAAAACTCTTTTGTATTGACACTCCGATTATAGCACCTCTGTCATTCGCGAGATACTTTCTTGAAGGCTTCGACGGGAACTTGGTTCAGGCACCTCGTCACGGCCTCCATGAGGTTGCCTTTCGACCTCCTTTTAGCTCCTTAATAGCCATTCCTTGTGACTTTCGGGATATTGTGTATATGTTGTAGAGCATACTCCTATGACTTGTCATAGTTCTTTGTTTTTAATGGCGATACTGTTATTAATATCATTACTTGTATTACATCGGTCAAGATAGCTTTTGGATAGAAACAAGACTAGTCGACGGTACAGCTCTACGAGTTTACTTGCCTCTTCTGACAAAACACAACCTGACATCCAAGACTCTTCAATTCCGTAGACTTCCTTCCCCCCTTCATTCCGTCCTACATGCTTATCCTATTCCTACCACTTTCTCGCTTACCTTACGTTCTCCCCTCCATCACAGTCTTCAATATCACATTACCAATAACAATACTCTGCATCCATCTTTCCTGCCTCCTTTGGATTTCTCCCAACAACCCTCTCTCTCCTCCCCCACCATGCATTGCTCTTCCTTGTTTGTTTCCCTTTCAGTGCGTTTCACCTTTTCCATCCTTACCCACACCAACATTTGAAAAGCCTCCAATTTGTTTCTATCACCTTGCTTTAATAATCATGTTTTCGTAAGGTGCAAAATTACGCCTCAAATGAAAGTTTTGGTGAGTCTATTCTTAACGTCCTTACTCAACGCCCCAGTCATCAATTCTGTTCTCCCAGTGAAACCTTTTTGCTTAGCACATTTATTCTTTTTATGTCCACACGAATTTTACCAACCTGGCCGAATAATTTCCGAGAACTACGAATATTATGTATTTAATATTATTTTTCCTAGTTATTACGCACTAGTCACTGTCAGTAAGTGCTTCCGTCTTTTTATTCCATAGTATTGATTCGGATGTATGTTATTTTAATGAAGTGTACAACTTTGAACATCAATAGCCTATTAATAGTAATACTTTCAGTTTGTGGCATAAGTGTTCCATTATGGTCTACCGCTATAACAATGCAGCCATAACCAAAAAAATGTCATCGGACATCGGACGAACTGACGCTGGCACACATAAAGGCAGACCGAGAATATATTCCGAGACTTATTCCGCATTGGAATAAGTCTTACAAATTCCTATGCGAAATACGTGCAAATACCCGTAACCCTGCAACCCTGTAACTCTGCAACTATTGATCATATATGCTGAATTTCTAAGATGTCATTTGGTGGATAATTTAAATCGACGTATTCATTCGGACACAATTTATTATGAATTTCTGGTCGATTTAAGACCCTTGCTTCGCACGACAGTTTTGAACCTTATGAACTTTTGCGTTTATGAAACCCTTGCTCGTTTGCTCATTCAGCAAAATGTTTTGGTTGTTCAACTGCGTCTCCTTAAACCCAGATTTGTTGGTATTTTTATTCCCTCGCTTGTATTTTTGTACGCTAGTCTCCATAACATGCATGCCGACAAGAAATGGAAGAAAAACCTTGGGAAATAAGATCTTAGTTCTTTTCTTCGTCCAAAAATAAGGAAATTGAGTTAAAAAGTAAGTTGTAATTAGCAAGGTTAGATTATTTTCTGCAGACTCAAATATTCAAAACCGTCCACCTAGGAACATTATTCACTTAAAGTGTATTTAATTTGTTCTTTGTCACTGTGCGATGGAATTTGGAAATAGCAGGATACAAGGAGTTTTCCTATTCATTAAAATGCTTCGAAAAGGGTATGGTATCGTTTATAAAATTTTCCATTTTAGTGGAAAATTTTTGAATACGATAAGATGAAAATTTTCCACCTAAGTCATTCGGGTTAGAATGAAGTTCCGCAAAGTGTCTGTTTCTGAGGCCAGGAATACGGAATGTTGAAAGTTTTTGCGAGCTTTAATGAGAAAAAAGATAAGAGGGTATTAGGCAGGTAAAAATGCGGCGTTTCTCATCTCTTAAATATTTTGGGCGTAATTCCCAACACCATAATTACAAAACTGGTAGCTAGGCCCTCGACAGTGTATTCGTTTTGACCGCATTTCCGAATTCTTATGGAATTAGCCGTTCTTCGCATATTATTCTGTAATTAAGAAATTGGATATTGTCCTTATCTCCTCTAATTATCCGATGAAGAATTGTGAGAACACATTTGATAGCTAACCATGGCTGTAATATTATCAGTGGTAGATTAGAATTAAGGAAAAAATATTTTTCCGGCTAATTCCATAAATATTTTTGATAATATGAATTGGACTTAATTCATTAGTTTTCTGATAGACTTAATCGGGAAATTTTAAATATTTTGAACTTAAGTTCCAAGATCTTGATTGATCTTCTTCAATGGATCTTCAAATGAATCATTTAAATATATATTTCTTACTGATTGTTCCTATGAATTTAGTTGGTGGCATCACGGAATTTTAATCCAATTTACAGATTATATTTCATTGTATTCCGTTTGAAAAAGTCCAAATTTTCTTTGACACTAAAAATCTGATAATTATAAAATAAATAAAATCTTCAAATTAATCATGATTAGGTTCTTTGTGACTTGCCATTGCCTAATTAATTTAATGAAACTGTTAATTTACAAAAGAGAAAAATATTTTCCGACATTCAAGGCCTTTGGAACCCATTTTGTTTACTTAACTTTCTTAATACCTCTTCTGTTAATAGTTCTGACAAAAATCGAGGAATTAAGTTCAAAGTTAAGATCAATTCTAGCTTTCGTAAATTTCCAAAAGTCTAAACAATTTAGTACTACTCGCATGCTACCAGGGACTTTCTTATGATTATCAAATAATATTTGCCAGGGTAAAATAATATATTGGTATACAATTGAACTCTCGCAAGCTAATGCGAGATATCATGGAATCACTATAGGTCATAAGAAAAGAACGCGCAGTGAGATCATGAATAAGTAAGTGCTAAATTAGCAGAAGTTGGGAGTAAATGCCAATCAAAAGCTACGAGTTTGGGCAATGCCCCGGAAAAAATCGACCATAGTATTTATTAAATGAGATCCGTCGTTTTTAAATGACAAGCATGTACCCAAAAGTGGAACTTGATGGCTAATTCTTTGCAGAGCATCGTAAAGGAAATACTATTAATGAATACTTGGGCATGGAATTAGCTTGGTTCTAAAATGTGATTCACGAGGAAAGACCTAATCATATTGGAGATTGGAAGCCTTTGATGTGGTCCACTGAAGGATAGAAAAAATGTACTGTTAGAGAGTAAAGATAGCGAAGAATATCTGGATGTTATATGGAAAACGAGTTGATTTTTAAGAGAAATCCAAAGAAGGTTAAAAAGTGGAGGTTTTTATAGAAGTGAAAGCCATATATTGGCGGATAAATTGGAGAACAGAATGAGCATTTTGGATAGCATGAAGATGAGTTACAATGAAGGGGATATTAATAGAGAATGAAATAATGTAATGAACACGAGTTTCACGTTTTATCCCGTGGAACTGATTCAGAGTTCCAGAAGCGTGTCTAAGCAAGGTTGTAGAAGGTTGAATGCTCAGGGTATCTTCAACCTATCCCTGCACCGTATACTACTCCTTCCTCGGATATTGAATTCGCAGTATTATGTATAAATTAATGTTATTAATATTGGAATGGAAAAACAAGTATTTAATCCATTGAAAGTGTAATGAAATATCTCTCTAACTTCTAAGTGATAAACGTTAATTAATTGCTGTTATAAAGTAAACAAATTATTATATTAATGTACAAATGAGTGTATGGAGATTTATATATGCATATGCAGATGTTTGTGTCTGTGTGTATTACACATTTTTTCCTCCACTATTAGTTATTTCATAATGTTTTGTGAATTTGTACCCTAACGCACGCTCTCAACAGGCAAACGTATGCGGACTATGATGTTCAGCCTGTAGATATGAAGAAAACCACGAACAAAATGTAAGATATGGGCACTTGCGGAGAAACCCATAGGGCTTACCTTATTGTCATCATTAAAAAACATGAATACTAAGGTGCCAGATAATTGTCAAAACGTGGACCAGGTGGTTGTTGAGGATTGGCAGACTGCTGCGTTGAAGCCCTTGTATTTGTAGCAGCCCAGAGCTGAACTGAATCTGACCCGAGGTTACAATGATTATATTCAAGATTCTATTCAAGACAGTAGCTTTTGAATCGGGTGCCAACCCGCGAGCATTAATCAATACTTGATCCATTAGGGTTTATAGAGCTGATTTGGACCTATAACGATCACCCATTTTGTTTTCTTATGATACATATGTATTCAGCTTCCGATCAAAGAACCAAGCATATAGCCTTGTATTGACTAATGGGGACATCAGCAGGCATTATGTAATGGTTATAGGATCAATCCCCATAAGTCATAGCTAAAGATAAGATGAAAAAATGCATTCAATATAATTGGCATGCCTGTCCGTGATGAGTTGTGAGCTAAGAAGCCCTTCTGAGACACGCGCTAATAGACAATGGAACTTGAGAAAGTGTCATTTTGCTCAGGCCCTAGATCTGTTGAGAACCATTCTGGTGATAAGTTCTGCGTTTAATCAGATAAATTTTTTTGAGTTAGGAAAATCGGGCTTTGACCTGTAAGTAGTTAAAGAAATCGCATTGGTTCAAGTCCAGAGAAATCAAGATGTCTATTTTGCTCCATTTCCAAAAATCCTAAGTAAGTCCTAATAATATCGCAAAAAGAAATGAACAAAAATTAAGGAACTCTCTCGATTGGCATAGAGTCAATCATAAAGCAGACTTTTTTGTACATTCCATTTCACGTTCCTGTGTGTAAAAATCCTAATTTTCAATGAATGCATACATTTTTAATTGGAAAAATATAATCACTGGATTAAGGTTTTTTTTGTGTTAAGATTGAAAACGTAAATCATCCACGGATATGTTTTGGATTTCATGGCAGTAGAGTGTTTAAATGTAAGCCAAATAAATTCGCAAAACTTGGAGTGGCATAATCGGGTTATCAAACAAAAATATGTGAATTCTTATCCTCTCTTGAATAAGAGAAGGCAGGATCATCGAAAATTTATCGCTATATAAATACGTGATTGAAATCCAAGGGGCTACATCACACATTTTGGATGGGTACACCTTGAACTGTTTAGGCCATCCAAGGTACCTATCCATAATATAGAACGTTCCACTGCTTATCTTAAAATAGTTATATCATGCAGCCCGTAGTGAGGCTCAGCAATAGTGTGGTTGTCAGTTAGAATGGTCATCCAAACCTTTCGTTGTTTGATTTTAATTAATGATAATAATGATTATATGACTCGATAATATAGATAAATATTTAATGGATAGCAGATGCCGAAAGCTAAAGGGAGAAGGATCTGTCCAATATGGGACTCGTGCCATTCTCATCGCCTCGTCGAAGGAGCATTAATATCTTACCTGCTTCTTCCGTTTTCCTTTGACTCCACAAGCCTTATCGCCGTCTCAATCTTCAACAAATTATGCTCACGCGTGGGATACTTCCCGTTGTTTATTTAATAACCGCACGGAATCGAGCGGTGTGTACGGAGGCTTAAGCCGCCCTCCCCTTCCCATTATCTCCCTCACATGTCCTTCTTCCCTACACATACACACAACACCATCGCAACCCACACGTGCTCTTTCGCCCCCCTTGATCCCAGCCCTTTTTTACCATTTTTTTCATACGTAACCCTCCCGGTCCCGAGAAAAAAAATACACACCGCATCCTCCTTCCCCACCAAAACCCTCCCCCTTTCTCCCCAAAGGGAGGGGTCGAGGGGCTTGGGGGTCCCAGCATGACACCCTGGCACCCCTCCCCCGAAACCCACTCGCGCACCCTAGAAACGCAGTACCCTTCACCATCCCTCCCTCCCGCATCCTCTCCTCAGGGAACGTCCGTTATCATAATCAGGATCGCCATAATTCTCTTTCGAGACGAGATATGAAAGGCAGGGCAACCGGCTTAGGCTTACTGGAGTGACAAATTAGATGAGAAACGAAGGTGTGGGTTGTCGGTAGGGTGTGCAGGGGGGTGAGGAAGAGGTTTGGGGGAGGGAGGAAGTCCGGAGGCCGTGGAGAGGGGGAAGATGGGTGTGTTGGGGAGGTCGGGACGAAGGTGTACGTAGGGAGGGCTGCACATGAGAGAAGGTGAAGGGGTCTGCCCCCCGGGTGCTGTGTGTGGGTGTCGCAGGAGCCGAAAGACGGAGGGTGTATCCACCCCCCCCTTTAACCACCTCAATCCCCTCGCCCTCCCTATTCGAGGGTCCCTAGGCCGCCTCCGTAGGGCGAGCTGCATTCTTTGAATCGCAAATTAACGGTGGTGCCACCCACACCAGGTTTCTCAGGAGACAATCCTGACCGCATTGGTGGTGATGGCCTGTGGTTTGTGAAGGCGGCTCTTTGGGGTAATCGCATTCCGAAATATAAATCATTTACTTAAATGCGCGCGATTCGATCCATCCGTGACCGCAAACACCTCCTCAGTTCCATCCGTTAATAATAACTAATTATTATATGTAAACGTATAAATAGAATCAGATTTGGTGAAAATTATGGGTACCCAGATTGATAAAATATATTTGTAGTTTCTTCGTTTTTTTTTATTGGAGTCACATTATATAATGCGATTATGCTACAGTTTAGCGAAAGGTTTTGTGCCATGTACCTTCACTAAAAAGGTGAGGAAACCACAAAGGTATTTTAAATATTAACTTGATAGTCTGCCGTTTAGGGTAGATTTAAAATGGAAACAAATTCAACAACTATAATAATAATACTTTATTCTTTTGAAAAATGGTACAACCGTATTAAATGTCGTCAATATAAATATCACTTAATATATAAACATAAGTTCTTAAATGCCATGAAGATTATCACAAAAGAGTTCATCAATTGAGTAAAGTGGGTGAGCAAGTAACCAGGTATATACCCTATTCTTGACACTCTGGATACCGTCAGATTTCAAATGAGTGGGCAGTTAGTTATAAAGTCGTATGTTCATATTATGAAATGTGTTGTGAGTTGATGACAATCTACAATAAGTAATATTTAGATTTGATTTACCTCTTGTGAAGTAGTTATGGAAATTAGATCTTAATTGGTAAGTTTCTATATTGACTTTCACATGAATAAGAGCCTTAAAGATATATAAACTAAATACAGTCATGATTCCGTACCTAATAAAAAAAGGTTTGCAGGAATCACATGGTGGTATATTAGCAAGAGAGCGAATAGCTCTCTTATGTAGTAGCAAAATTTGTTTAACATGTGGGGAATGACCCCATATACAACAGGGCATCAACTCGTAATATCCCGCATTCTATATTACACCCTTCTTCAATTCCGTCTCAATATAAAGTTACAATTCTGGTAGGAGGGAACTTTACTTGACCAAATGTGGCTTTGAGTGAATTTGTTTTATTACACTTGCATTATTACGTTACCCTCTATTGCTGTGTTCACATTCGCCGAATAAATAACACACTGGAAGTAATTACCGCGTGTGTAACAAAATGCTTTAAGTCTAAAATATTATCGCCATTGTTTATGACCAAATACTTGTTGATGGCTTTCATTAGAGTTTGAAGTAGGCCGGTTATGCGATGGTATTTATTTTAACGAGTACATTAGTTATTATGTAAGTACTTGACCTGAGGAAGCCGACTGGAACGTCGGCGAAACTGTAGTGTAAAAAATCATTAAATGCGTTTTAAACCCGAACAGAAATGTATTAATGTTTTGTTACACGTTTCCAACTCAAACAAATGTCATTAGCACCGATAAAATTTGCTCTCAGCCATGGTTACTATGGAAAACACTCTGAGTGAAATTGGAATGGTTATTACTTGTGATTTATAAAGATCTTTATCTTATCTAATTATTTTATTTATTTGGAAAGCAATCACAAGAATGAAATAGAGGCTAAAGGCATCCAAGTGAATGGAAGAAGTTTTCTCAGTGTCCTCTTTGCAGATGATATGTATGATGAATTCGCAGATTATTGAAACGACATGAATAAGATGCTCAAAATATTTTCAAAATACTTAGAAAACTTTAGATTAAAGATAAAGAAGAAGAAACCCAAAACAATAGGAATAAGAAAGAGAAAAGAAATTACTAAAACTGACATAGAAATAGACAACACAATCTTGGAGCTGGTTGACATTTTTTATATCGAGAGAGAGAAAGCTTAATAACGAAAACAATGTAACACAGAGATTATAAGGAGAATAGTCTGAGCAAAACAATCAATTCTAAACAAAAATAACTTATAAATTAATTAATAACCAACCATGGAAGCAAGGAATCAGTTCAACAAAACGTTCGTTTAGCGTGTATTATTAAAGGGATTTAACATGGATCATCAGGAAAGTAAAAGAAATTAAGTCTGGGGCGATGTTAATGTAAATATGGAGAAAACTGATGAAAACAAGCTGGCGTAAAAGAAAAGGTAATGAAAATGTTTTAGAATACATACTTGACACAAATAGATATCTTTAAGAAAAACATTAGGGCAATGAAGGGCAAAAATGATTGGTTATATATTAAGGTATAAACTTATTCGTAGATAAGTGGTAGGAAAGGAACCAAGGGGTCCACCACAGCTACATTATCTAAACATGTTGACAGAGAGAGACTTGGTATCGTGCACAAACTTCAAGAACTTAGCCATAAAGAGCGATATGTGTCCATACATGCGGCGTTTCTCACTACTTGGTCCCCTTTCTTAACAAAAATTCATGAAGAAAGGAACTCATGAGTCTCTGTTCTTCAGAATAATAAAGATTATGTTGTGGCTTCCCGTTCCCTTTCATGCGGTCATGTCATATCACGCCATTTAGAAACATTTTTTCTCCATGTTTTCGGAGGAACAAGCGTTCATCACCCCTTAAAATTCCACCTTCGTTCACGTGAAAGCGGGAGGATGCCACCTCCCGGGGAATATTTGCATTATAATCCAAGAAAAATCATTTGTGCACACTTAATAACAAGAAAAGTAGCTCATGATACATGTCTTAACTTTGTGGAATTTCACAATTATTAAAAAGAGATTACTTTATTTGTTAAATTAAAAATGTTATTTTATTTATAAATATGGAAATTATCCTCCATTCGAAACATTCGACCTTTTAGCGTACGACTTAAAAGATTTAAGGTGAAGATTGCGCAGGTTTATTCAGTAAAGAAGAAATTATTAGCTTCAGAATGCGTAAAGAAGTTGGACGCCAAGGGGACATAATGATCAGCCGTCCGCCGGAAAGTCCTCGGTTCATAATCGAGTCATGTCCCTTAACATTCCCGGCTAAACTCAAGACTTCTAATTTTTACGGATAATGGAACTTCTGGAATACTGGAGTTTGCACAGGAGAGGGAACTGCCTCTCCTATCCGGAACGTGTGAACTTCACACGCTGTAGGGTATAGCACGAGGTATGATACCCACCACCTGCCCTCACCACTCAAATTAACCTTCTAGTGGAAATTTCTGTCGTGTTTTTGTTCGCTGCTTAAAACCACGAGATGATCATTGATACCACATGTGAGAAGCCGTTTGCCCATAATGTCACGGTGGGATTCGAGAGAAAGGAAAGTTCATCAGTCTTCGGTGAAGAAATGACAATGTGTTTTGGAGTTCCCACCTTCATGTTTTAATGGATTCTGAGTGACTTGTAAGAGGTGTAATTAAGTTCAACCACTCGAAAACCCTCTCTCGGTCGTGCTCGAATAATGGTATCACCAGTGATGGAATGGTTTAATTCTCACCGTAATGGTAGACCCATATCCGATTCGAGCGCAAAAGGTTCTGGGATCAGGTATGTGATCCTCCGCCACGCTTGGGGGTGAAGCCGACTAATTAACACGCTGAGTGGTTTCTGAAACATCTTAGGTGCCTGAAGGCTTCCTGCCTAATTCTCCTTGTCTCTAGCAACCTTAACCGAAGATATTTCATGTGAGGTGGTGATGCCAAGGATTGAATAAATATTAACAGATTACCAAAGTAGGAATATTCACAGGAGTGGCAGTTTTTTATCGTCAAGGTAATTTTTTTCAAACTTTTAGTGGATTCTATCCAGTCACCTTTATAATTTGGATATTTTGTTGCGTGCTTTTATCTCCAAGTTAAAGTTTCAATAGTTTTATCAATATTCAAAAATATTTGATTTCTTGGCATATTCGATGCTTCGAATTTTGTTTTAACATCGAAATAAAGTGTCACAATACGAGAGAATTTTATTAATAAACCTCTCCTGGATTGAAAAAGTTGGAAATGTTCCCAATTACTGAAGTTGGCAGTTGTTTTTTAACTTTCAGTATTAACTTAGAGCAATCACTAAAATTAAAAGATTACGGCATTATACGTTATTTATGTCTTAAAAATGCTGAAACTTTAACTTTTATCTTTCTTTCACTGTCCTCTGGGACTTCTAAAACCGTAATGATTAGGGCATTACTAATCTCGTTGGAAGTAGAGTGATATAGAATTACGCCAGAATTCGCCATACGCCAGAATGATGAAAATTTATCTCTTGTGCTTGAAAGGCACGTAAGAGTGTGAAGATGATGTGAAGAGTATAAGTGATGATGAATAGTTCGTGGATATCCGGAACCAAAAGATAGGAGACACCCCTCATGGATTTGTGTTGCTTCTGATCTAAGCTTACAATCATCGGCCGGAGGAGTCTAAAATGGTTCTTCCGTATGATTACCTAAAACCGTCGCTTTTAATTTACTTTAATTTCGAAAATGTAAATATATTTTGATATAAATATTAAATAATATGTACGAGCAATTTATATCATGACCATTTAAGACCATTTAAGTTAGTCACCTTTTAGTAATGTGTTAAAATTGATCCTTCTTGTCCAGTGTACTGCCTATAAGATGCTGGCCCAGCGAGGAATGAACCAGCTAAAAGAAAGAAAGTTTTCAAAACCTAGTATACACACACACACATATATATATATAAATTTATATAAAAATCTCCATCTAAAAAAGTTTCGTGTTGTGTTCATTCCGTACATATTGAATGTTTTTAGAAAAACTATATAAATATACACTGTGAGATCAAGTACTCAGCGTAGAAATATATTCCCGTTCGGTATAAATGAACAGAAGAAGTACGCCAGGTATCTCCAAATTGATGAATTGCCCAGTGATGGTCAAGGTTGGTTACACGAGGTGTGTTCAAAAAGTAACGGGAATTTGGTAATTTAGTATAGTGCATAGTGCACGGCATAGTACGCAATTTGTTGTTATTGCCACAAGGTCAAAAAATCAACAAAAGGTACTACTTACAAGGTCAACGCTGTTTGCGTGGATCAATACGAAAAAACACCCATATTTTTGGCGAAACAATACATAACTTTAGCACCACCACGTTAATGCACCTGTTCACACTACTCACTTCTTATTCGTGAATATTTTGCCAAAAACAGCACTGTAATAATCTCTCAGCTTCTATATTCGCCAGAACATGAGACATTTTTTTAGTTCTCAAATAAAGATTAAAAAGGCATCGCCGAGAGGGCTAAAATCTATGCCAAGCATCAATTTCCAGAAGTGTTTCGAGGATTGAAAAAACCACTTGCATTAGTGGATATATACCATAATATCTAAGGGGGACTACTTCGAAGGGGATAACATTAATGTAAACGAATTAAGTAAATTATGACGAAATGGCTGCAATTCCCGTTATTCATTGAACACACCTCGTATATGGGCTAAAATTTGCTTGACATTCCATCTGAGAAGATAATATTAAGCTGAAGTTGAGTTTAACTCACCACAGAAAAATAGATTACACTCACCCCTAATCGGCTGGTATTGCATGACTCACCCGAAACTGTCCCCGACACTTTGATGTTTGTTTTAAAACGCAGGTTTAATTTAAAAAGGTGGAATAAGGCACATCTTGAATTTGCTGCGCGATGCACTGCGTTACTCGTCGTCTATTTGACGTCGCGCCGCGTTACGCCGCGGAAGCAGTAGCGCAGTACGAACGTATATCTCCCGGGAGACTGAGGTGTCGCGTGAGGGAGGGACGGGAGTCGAGGGATGGGGTGAAGGGGAGGGCAAGAAGGTGGGTGGGTGAGGGCGTAATTGGAAGGAGGGGGAGCCTCAGAGAGGTGAGACGAGCGGAGAGGGAGGCGAGGTCGGAGGCTGCAGTTTGCAAGTTACAGCTTTTGTGGGTGGATGGCCGTGGGGATGGCGGTGGGCGGGCGGGCGGGCTCGGGAAGGAACGCTTTTATTTATTTTCTTCCGCCGGCCAACTCCCCCCCACTCCTCTTCCTACCCACACCGCTCCCCCCAACACCCCCGCCCCACCCTGTGGGATCAGCGAAAAGAGGGTATAAAGAGAGCATCAGGGTTTTTTTTTTCGCAGCGGGAATTTCGTGAGAGCCGCAGCTGTGGACGGCGGCGCTGTGATGCCCCTTGGCCGTAGCAGCACCATGAAGAGGAGGTGGAGGAAGAAAAAAAAATGAAGGCCGCGCCCCGCTGAATACCAATTTCCGTGGCCTCAAAATAAGCCGATCAGCAGTGGGGGAGAGACAATATTCGGCCGACACGGAGTCGGGAAGGACACGTCCCCTTCTCCTCCCTCCCCCCTTTTGTGCCACCCAGACTACGTCACCCCCTAGCATCCCCACCCTTCACCGGGAAATCTCCCACCCTTAAGAAGGAGGAGGAGAATATTAACAACGCCTCGCGGACGGAACACGAATTATCTTATGCATTCCGCCGGGAGGTGGGATGATGAAGTGGGTCTCAACCCAACCTCCTCCCCTCACCCTCCCGGTCGCAAATCTGCGAAAGTATTTCGCGCGCGAGCTTATTTTCTCTCCATTATTATTATTATTTTTTTTAATCTTTTCATCATTATTATTTTCGCCATTTTTTTCACTTCTCTCCGCCTTGCATAAGTTTATATATAGTTCGGCGTAATGGAATTTATTATCCGGGGAAAATTCCTCGCTTAAAAGTTATCCGAGTGTGTTTGCGGGGGGAATCCTTTCCATTAAAATTAAACCTCGTTACTCTTCAGGCGTAAGGGAGGGGGGGAGGAGGAGAGTGTGGGAGTCGTGATTTTTTAAAAATAAAAATCGTTTTTCTTTCCCTTTCCCTCTTCGTCTCTCTCCCGCTCTATCTCTCTCACGCACAGAAGGTGAAGTAGGCATTTTCGTTCACACGCGCTTGCAAGTTGGTTGGTTCAGATGTGTTTCAACAACGAGGAGGGAATTAAATAATTTCGGGGAATGGTCGGGGAGGTCGTCCACATTCGCGTGAGGTGGACTCTGAAAATGAGAAAAATATCCTCGGTGGGAATGCTGAGGTTACACATGAACTGTTGAGATTTTCTCGTTGCATCTCGCCATCTTTGTTTTTCCAAATTTGGTGTGGACTTGTTCCCGACGAAAAAAGTCGCGATTTTAATTGCGAAGACACGCTGATAAAAGCTCTCGTTCGAAAAACATTATGTGTTGTCAACGAATGAGTATTTTGGAGATATAGACAAACGTTTAGGAGGTTTTTGATATATATTCAAGCTTGGTAACTAAGTCCACTTTTCAATCTATTACCGAGAAGAAGTAAATATAACTATACGAAGAAGATTTTGATATTTCCCTTAAGACTAACATATGACCCCTAGTCCCCTGATTAAAATCGTTAAGTCCATTCACGAATATTAATTTGTTAACTATTGACTTCGAAGGAAAGCTAGGGGCATCACATTATATGTTGAATTCGGTGCACATGGCTAATTATTTCAACAATATACAGCTGTAACTATAAAAACTGTACTAGCTAAATATAACTAAATATGCAATCATACGTAAAACTATATTTCAACAATAGTATTCAACAAATTTACATGAAAGTGCAATCCTCGTGATCAGGTTTTATTTTAATGATGATTTCTGATTCATACGTGACCCTATTTAGATTCACTGACTATTGATTGGGTTAAAACATTCGTTCTACTGGATTCATCAGCCATTGCTCGACTTAAAATGCCAAAATGGTACTTTGGTAGTTTTACTTTGATCGGTTTGGTACACTTCGATGAACTTGGTGAACTTTGACTTAATCCAATTTAGATCTACTTATTTTTTTAATAAGCTCCATTGTTCATCAACCATCATGGCTTCTTCCTGGTAGCCCAATGAAACGTGCTATGTTTGTAATGCTTTAGCGGCAAAGTTGATATTGATATTTTTCCTTCTGGCCTATGATTTTAGAATTGGCTCATCGTGAATTTTTATCATGTCAAATCATTTGCGAGAAATTTCATTCGAAATAGTATGAAAAATTAATGACGCTCCCTCTGTTATAGATGGAAATTCAGGATTAATATTTGTCGAGGTGTTCATTTTTCTATGCATGCTAAATCCAAATGATAAAATTCGGGCGTAAAAATTACTTTCATTTGTGCAGTCTATACTTAAATCCAGTGACATCAGTGTTGATTTATTTTCCATTCAGGTGCCGCGAAAAAATGTTTGCAGTTTCAGATTTTAAGGCATTCTTCCTTTGGTGCCAGATGAGACAAACTTCTCCTTTTTCTTTTCCTTCGACGACATGCACCTCGGAGGAAACGAGCCGAATCTACGTGAATCTGACCTCCTCCTCCCCACCACCTCCGCCCCCCCCCCCCTCGACCCTCCAGAACCGTCCACTCTCGATTGGGATTCGGGGACATCTTTTTGCCGCCCCGTAAAGGGATTTCGACCAAGTTTTCCGTCCACTTCCACCCCCCCCCCCGTTTGCCATTTCCCCCACGTCCCCTCCCCCTCCTCTCCCCCCCCCCCCACTACGACTCGACGCTTCGCGAGAAAGGCAAGTCGCATTTTTTTTTCTCTTCCCAAGAGAAGTGGATGAAGTTCACCCGACCGGTTAAGCGGGTGGAGGGGAGGGGCCTAGAGTGGGAGGGATGTGGGGGATGGGGTGTGAGACGTGTGTGTGTGTGGGGGGGGAAGAAGGGGAAAAGAGAGAGGAAAAAGGGGCGGAATTGCCACGAAATCGAAGTGACTCTGTCGGGGAAGGGGGTGGGGATATGGAGCAGGGTGGAGAAACGGGGGGTTTTGGGGGAAGGGAGGGTTAAAAGGAACTGGAACTCTCTCTCTCTCCCTCTTTCTATCTCGGACGAGGGAGAGGTGAGGAAGAGTGGGGACGTAGACAGGACGTGAAAAGAGGGGGGTGAGATTGGGTGAGACTAGGTGTTGGTGGCGGTGGTGGTGGTGGTATTGAGCTAGTTTTCCGGGGGCTGGAAGGACAGAAGGGTGAGTGGAAAGGGGGAGAGGGAGGGGGAGGGTTTTGGGAGACTCCATCAGCAACGCACAGTCTTTTCCTTTAAGGGTCACCTGCGAAACGAAGTTAAGGGCGTCCAGGTTGCCATTTCAGTCTCTCTCTTCTGCAAACGAAGTCTCCTTCTGTGCCTCGGGACTGCGACATCTCTCTCCCACCGCCCCTCTCCCCTTTCTCTTCTACCCCAGACTACGGCACCCCCCTCACACCTCCACTCCCCCCCCCTTCCGCCCCTTCCCCCTTCTCCTCCTCCTTTCCCATCACTTCCCAGAAAACCCCTTCCACCCTCGTCGTCGACGCTGCCCGTTTTCCATCCCTCTGCTTCCCACCCTTTCCTGCCCTCTTCCACACGCGCCCCTTAGGCTTCCTTCTCCCGTCAACCTTCCTTCCCCCGCCAAATGGAGCTTGTTACGTCCATGCGCCCGGCCCTGACGTTCGGAATCGATGGAGACGAAATGGGTGGTGAAGCCGCAATGAACAATATGCACCGGAGGAGTTTTAGCGATAAATTATCTCAATGAGAATGATCCCTCCCCCCCCGCCCTTCGTCTGAAAAAGTTGTGGACGTCATTGGTTTCAGAATTCAACATTTTGGTGATTTACAGTCGAAAGGTTGATGGAATTATGCAAATTTTGGAATTAAAAAAAAATAATTTTGCGAAATCTAATAAATGTTTGAACCTATTTGTTTAAATTTGCTTATTTGTTTAATTTTTTTATTTAAATTTGAATTTGTTTAAATTTGCACCTGTTTGAAATAAATTCCCACTTTCATGACAGAATCATGTTAATATTTACTACTCTTGGCTACGATAAGTTGTTGTAAAAATAAGCAGTTTTGTTGGACCAAGAATGTATTACAGAATTTTAATCTTTTGAAGATAAAAATATAGTACTGTGATATTCAGTCGATTGTGACGCATGATAATTGACTTAGTGTTTAATATAAATGATAAATTTGGTAATCAATTATGATAAGAGTAATTAGCGTTAAAACGGCTCTCAAATAATTGTACGAAGCCATAGGAGGTAATGCTTCCGAATATATTATGAATGGTTTCAATTTGCAAAAGGTTGGATTTATTATGAGAGTAAGTACCCAGTAAAGGATGAGATTTGTAGAAATTACAGCCTGAGATAATTATATACATTCTGAGGTTATAGATAAAAATATGGTCATCGCTATTTGTTTTATCGTAAATAATTTGGAAGGCATTCTTTTTACTTTCTTATCACTTTTACAAATTTATAATATATAATTCAGTACTTTATTAATTTTATAAATCATTATTAAATTTATTTATTTGATTTATTTTATTTATTTGATTTATTTTATTTATTTTATTTGTTTTATTTGTTTTATTTGTTTTATTTGTTTTATTTGTTTTATTTGTTTTATTTGTTTTATTTGTTTTATTTGTTTTATTTGTTTTATTTGTTTTATTTGTTTTATTTGTTTTATTTGTTTTATTTGTTTTATTTGTTTTATTTGTTTTATTTGTTTTATTTGTTTTATTTGTTTTATTTGTTTTATTTGTTTTATTTGTTTTATTTGTTTTATTTGTTTTATTTGTTTTATTTGTTTTATTTGTTTTATTTGTTTTATTTGTTTTATTTGTTTTATTTGTTTTATTTGTTTTATTTGTTTTATTTGTTTTATTTGTTTTATTTGTTTTATTTGTTTTATTTGTTTTATTTGTTTTATTTATTTTATTTATTTTATTTATTTTATTTATTTTATTTATTTTATTTATTTTATTTATTTTATTTATTTTATTTATTTTATTTATTTTATTTATTTTATTTATTTTATTTATTTTATTTATTTTATTTATTTTATTTATTTTATTTATTTTATTTATTATTTATTTTAGTTATTTATTTACTTATTTTATGGTCAGGATTCATTTTTTCACTTTTATGATATGCGTATTAATCGAACGAGTAGTTATTAAGAGTTTTAGCGAGTGGAAGGATGAATGAAATTACCAATTTTTCAAGTATTTTTGATACTAATGCCAAAGCGGTTGATATACTCAATATGAAAAAATAAAATAATCTCTAATTGCAGCGTAAAATTTATTAATTACCGAGTTATTTTTACTCTAGACCAGTTTCAACGTTACTTCTTTCAATTCGGGAATCGATTAATGGGATGAGTAGCTAAACAATTTCATGACGATTCAGTTGGCTGTTGATCGTAATTTTGGCGTGGAATAACTTTTGAACGCATGCAATTTTTGCACCACCGATCAAAAATATGCCGAGATCTCGTTACTTTGCCGGTACTGCTTTCTCTATCGAAGCTTTGGACGCGAACTCTTACCTTTCCTAAACCATAAGAATTTATCACGATTCCACCCTCGCATATCAATGATAAACATGTCTTAAATCGGGTTACCCACTTATTTTTCTCCAGCCTCGCCCGATATTCAGTATTTTGGAGATCCAAAGTCCACTTGCATCCTTCCCTTTTTGATGTCCACCTCCCCCCCTTCTTCGCTTCCCTGAACCCTTATTTTTCAAATCCTCCCGTTCTCCGCGTCATTCTCCCCCTGCCCCCGCCAACCCACAACCCCCACCCCCCAAGCCGTGCCCTCCCTACCGTCCACCTCTCGGCATATCACCCCTTATTTCATTCCCTTCGCAGAATGGGACTTTCTTTATCGTATAAGGCGACAGCTTATAACTTTCGGAGATGGACTCTCAGGGCCCGATACCAACCGTGTGTGTGTGTGTGTGTGCGTGCGCGCTGGGGAGGGGTCAAAATACCCCTTCCCCCTCAAAAGAAAACGTTTTTCACCCTGGAAACCATATTCTACGTCTCGTTCTATTTTCTTCTACCCTCGTGTTGACTTAAAATATTTTGAGGTAAAAATACGTAAACACGCTTGATCGTACGGATCGTTTTTGAATCTTAGTTACCAGTAGGAGTAAATAGATGTACTCGTAGGAGTCCATCTGCGAATCAATTTTGGACTCAGACTCAGTGCCATCATGTGCGTGCTTTGCAATGCAGATAAACTAATAATTGTACTGTCAAAAATTTTACAGTTTCTTGAAAATTAGTGACCTCTATTAATAATATGTGCTTTTAAGTTCATTGGATTTCCAACTTTTAAAATTCTGTTTGAGTATTAGTAACGAGTATTTGGTATTTAGTAAATCGCTCTTCAGAGGCTATTAATTCGTCGGTACCTCGAGTATTTGTTCTTTAACGTGGTATATATTCTCCCATACTAAATTCCCCTTAGTATATTTTTTCTCCAGTTTTCTAATTTTTTAATTATATTTTCACCTGGTTTTAATCAAAACAGATGATCACCTCCATGACTAAAATACTAACAATTACATTCCAATGGTCTAACACCATCCGATCTATCAATGCTACTACTCTGTCATAAAAAACGGAAGGTAGTTTTGCCATTTATAAATATATCAATCGTGTAAGCAAATTTTACTAACAAAGCTACCGAAGTATACACCGAGTATCCCATTTTATATGCTAGGTGTTTTTCATACTATTGCCGATGAAATATCTTCAAAACTAGTTAATATTTAATATATTTATACTTTTATCAATCTGCGACAATTTGAAAAACAAGCTGATAAAATTTGTTTATTAGCAAAATTATCCCTCATGGCTTAGGTCGTTGCAGAGAGATATCGATTCATTCAAGGTTTTCTACCCATTCAAAGGTAGATTTTGGACGGTTCCCAACGAATATCTACTTATAAGTAATGTGAGAACTTTCTCTATCTTTGCTCTTCATTATACGTATTTACCTTCATTTATTCGTACCTTACGCCTGGCTACACGGACTCTAAAATGCCCCCACTCTTCCTTCATCTGCACCGCGTACCCAATATCTCCCTTCAAACATGGCCCCTCAACATACGTGCCACCACCTTTCCATATTATTCCTCCATCCACCTTTTGCTGCCTATTTTTAGACTTCCTCCTGTAACTTCCCCTCTTCACTCACCATGATTAAAACCTTGGCGTTTGTCAAGCGTCTTTGGCTGACCTTTTTGCCATTTTTTACAACACCCACACATCAAAAGCCTCCAATCTACGCTCTTCCTCTTTTTTCAAAGACCAGGTGTCAGATACACAAACCGCTCGATAATAAAGCCTTAAATAATCTTTCTTCGCATCTTTACAAAGTGTATATGCCATCACTTCTCTAAATTTTGGCAAAAAAGAAACATACCGATGAATAAATTTTTATGAGGTCTTCCAGCGAAACATTACATATTTCATATGAGAGGAAAGACTATTAATAGAGCGATCTCTTTTTTAAGCTCTCTGGATACGTGTGAAACATCCAGGAGCGGGATTCACTAGGCAAGGACACGCAGTTTCAGTTTCATGACGTGGTACTAGCACGCATCATAAATTAACTTCTTTGATCCGGGCACAAATTGATTCATGCTCGAGACTAAAATTGAGATTTGAGTACGCAGAATGGATCTTTCACATTTCATTAAAACTCAGCTTTAAGTGTAGATAGGATTGATGTTGCTTGTTGACTAATTTTGGTGTGAAAGCTGTATTTTTTTATCGCTCTTAATCGAAGTAAAAGGAAGTCAATGGAAGGTAATTGAAATCGCCGCCTTAAGGAGGAAGAACCCCAGCTTCGTTGCGGGAATTGTCCCGAAGGGTGATGACGATTGTCTGACAAAATCGTGAGCGTATTAAGTGAACTTTCGAAGCGATCCAAAGTTTCGAAATCACCTCACTCGTATCTTAAAACATGACTGAATGGATTGTGATACGAAAATACGGGTGAGTAGTTTTTTTTTAATTTTCTAAATCCACCCAAAAGCTTTAAAAAATTAAAAAATACGGACAGACGTAGGGTTCCATTTTTTCCCCGCCACGGAATTCTTCCTTCTACTTACGCCGCCGGTTGGCAAGCGTTGGTGGGAAATTTTTTATTTATTTATTTATGTTTTTAATGTGATTTTTTCCCTCTCTCCCGACCACGATTAAGTTTGTTTATTCATCACCGCGAGAGTTTGCGGGCGGAGGAGCGGGTGGGGAAAGTGGGAGTGGGTAAAAAATGGAAAAAGGATGGAAGAAAGAAGTAGGGGGAGGGGGTCCCTTATCATTCATGATATTTCTCTCGCATTCATCTTCTCTCTTGATGCCCGCGCAGCACCCCCGTCCGAAATCTCCCGGTCCTTCCTTCCCCTCCGCCTTCCCGCTTCGCCCACCCTCCCCCTTCCCACACTCGTCACCCCGGGCAGCAAATCTGTCGACCTGAATCCTAAACGAGCGTGTCCGGCGCGGAGAGGCTGGGAGGAGAGGAGGGAGGTTGGCTCTGCGGGCGTGGGTGGGGAGGGGGGGGGGGAAGAGAGAGAGAGAGAAAGAGAGAGGCGAACTGTCTCGGGTAGTGGCCGAGGGTGGTAATGCGGGCAGTGTTGCCAAAACAAAAATTCGTCGAGTTTCACCCCAGCTACACCGAAAAGTGGTCAACAAGGGAGAAATAAAAGGGATGAGTGTCGGTTTCCGAGGGAGACTCGTCTCAAATGCCTCTCCGAGCTGGTAGGCAGCGTGTTGATGGGAGTAAAACGCTGCGCAATGATTTCCGTGAATAGTTTTTTATTATTATTACAGTTGAGCTAAACAGTTGAATTCGGTGCTCTTTCGCCACACGAAGTCGAAACTTACTACTTACTCAAGTACATACTGTCACCTATCATTGAAAAATTCAGAATACGCATTTCTTGGAATGTATAGAAACTGAGAATTGGGATGGTGGATTGGCTAATGTACTGGCTTCCCACCAAGAGGGCGCGGGTTCGAATCCCGGCGGTGGCAGATATTTTTTCAGTGGTATCTCGATCCCTACTTGAGGTAATTTGTGGAGGGCATTTTGAGGGAGTACGCCGTCCGTCGGATGGGACGTTAAGCCCCCTTGGCGCTTAGGACCCCTTGGCGCTTTTCGTTAAGAGTAGGCGAATGACGACGCCGGGTTTCTCTCCACCCTTCATCCCTAATGGCGCAAATGACCTCAGCTGACGGTCGTTTCCCCTAAAAACTACTACCATTATAAAAACTTCACTGAGTTTGAGCGCGTCCCATTATGATTAAGAATAGAGTACCAATTGTAGTTACTATTAAATAATACGAAAAATGTCTTCATCAATTTATAACTCGTCGTAAAACGTTACCTTGATAATATTATTGAAATAATGTGCAAGCAAACAAAGTAGATCGCTTCAAAGTGAAAGTCTTGACATATTAAAAATCGAAATATTTGCTAAGTAATGTTTATTATTATTGCCGACTTAGCAAGTATCTGAAGACAATAGTGTCAAATTTTACGTACATATCCTTTCAAAGTTATTATAAGGCGACTGACTGATGGGCCAAGGTGGGGGTGGTCAAGTAATACATACCATGAGTGAATTCCAAGGTATGGGAAATGATTACAATTTTATAATTGCATTTAATATGCCACATTGAGCATAGGACCTGTTATGTATGCAAATATGTATGCATATACATATGACTGACATTTGGTGTAACGTACAAGAGTAAGTAAGAAACTCAAAATAATACAAACAAAGATAAGAACTCACCCAAGAATTAAATTTTAGGTGTCACCACCAACATCATCTTCAGTGGAAAGAAATATAGGACTGCCGGTTTAAATTTCTTACCGATATTTGATCACCATTGAAATGATGGTCATTTATATTCCAGGATATTAATTTTATGTATGCTGTGCAAGTTATCTGAACTTAAAAACGCTTAATTAAAACCGTAGTCACGAATGAAATTTATTAGGCTACGTCATATCTAAGAATACGGAGGATATGATTTTAGGGTGCGCCTTACACAAAATTTAAGTCATAGGATTCGTTAGAAATGGCTATGGATGAACAGAAAAAATTTCAATAGTATTTCAATTTTTAAAATAGAGTTCAATCGATTCTTTCATTTCAAATTCAATTCTAATACTGCAGCAATGAAAATCACACGAGGTTCATACTGACACAGGAGGAACTAACTCCAGGTTCATATGCAGTTGGGCAACATGACAGGAAGATGAAAGAAAATTAAAGGTCGTAGCTGCAGGTACAAAGAATCCTTGTTTCATGAATTAACAGAATTCGCAGAAGTATAAGTTCTGCACCCTATTATTCAAACTACTCTAATACTGCCCCTATAATATTCGTGATAAAACTACCAAAGATCACCTGGGAGTTAGTGTCCATACATCCTTTACAGTGCGCCCTTGTGACATCTGCATCAATACCGTACGAGCAACCAAATAGGTGTGTGGCAGAGGGTGCAGCACCAGGAGGAAAGGGTAAGGGGTGCGGGGGTTAGGGTTTATAAAATGGGTGGAAGAAAGTGGGGGAACCTACAAAAAATATATGCATATATAATTACACGCAGTCCCAACCTTGTAGATTAATACTTATTGTGTCGAACTGACTCCTACTGATTTATGATTTTAACTGATTTCGACTACAATCATTTTGGTCTCTTATAACATATAGTGACGTCTTGCAGAATAATATATTTATATATGTAGACTACTGAAGATCCCAGAAATACTTGGCAATTCTTCCTACTAAAAACATTATTTTTTGCCTCTCCATCATGAAATATTTACGCGAATCTGAACTAAGTTCAAAATTTTCAATTTTTAGTGATACAATAATTCAAGAATTTTTAATTCTTGAATAAATTTATCACATTACAAATTCAAATCTGCGTGGGTAACTCACTCTCAATACTTTTAGCGGAGAGAAAAGAAACAAAGAATTAGCCTTAATAATCATCTTGAAAAATTCGGTCGACTAAAAGTGGACAGAGGGTAGAGACTCTTGCCAAAATGAGATATTTGTTTAACTTTATGGGAAAGGAGTGTGTGTGGATTTATTTGTTTCGAAAGGCAGCAGGGTGCAATAGGAAAAGAGGTTTTAAGGGGCAGGGTGTGAGAGGGAAGGACAGCAGTGAGCATTCTTCTTCTTCCCATCCGTCTCCGAAGCGGCAGAATTGAGTTTTCAGAATGGGCAAATTTTTTTCTCCGACTCCAATTTCACCGAGTGGGTTCCATTTGGTTTATAATTCAAGTTTCGTTGCCGAGATGTCGTAGTCGACAAGGCAGTGCTGTCGCTTCCTGATTTCAAATGAAAATTCAACAGCCTCCGAGAATGGAGACTAAGAAGAGTTAACCTAAATACTTTTTTCACTGATGGAAAACCCTTCCATTAAATGATCATTCTAAATATCACCTCTTTTTTCCCATCTCCTCCAGTTTTAAAAGTATAGCCTTATGATTTAACAATATTCAGCGTGTTAATGTGTAATTATTCCGACTACATCTTAATATACAAGCATCAATACTCATACTCATATTCCGCATCTAATAGTGGTGGTAGTGGAAGAATAGAAATATCCCAAGTTCGTAGCGCATATGAAACCGAAAATTTCGTGGTCGTATAAAATGAGTTGCGATGATGATTAAATCTTTTAGTGACTTTAAATATTCTTTTGGTAATGAAATCAAATTGCGTGCTTTGTGGACATAGATGGGTACAGACGAACTATTTTCTTCTTTAACTCATCAGCTGCTTGATGGATAATTCCATTAATTTCCAAACGATACTTCAGATTATCGTCTCTTTAATTATTCCGTTTGTGACTTTCTCAGGATTTGGCATTTCCTCAATAAAATAAATTACCTTAAAAAATAAATGGATTCCCAAAAATTCTACCATTCGATATGATCATGTATTGAAAATCTCTCTGTTACTATGTTAGTTAATTCTTTCTTCTTAGTTGTCCTCGGACAACTAAGAAGATAACTATTAAGAAGACAACTAATATTTTTTTTAAAAGCTCAACTAGGTAATACCTGATCCCACTATTAGAAATAACGAAAAACATATCAAAAATCGTTATTTATTGCCATGCAGTTGAGTTTATGTGCTAAACACATGGGGAAAACGCCAAAAAAATGGTTTTTTTTCGAATGTTTCAGAGAGAAAATGGCAAATCTAACCCCACCATTCAAAATAACGGTAAAAAATACACGAAAATTAATTATTTAGAAGTTTGCCAAAAATTAACTACATCACCTAAAAATCTTTTGCAAAAATTCAAATATTGTTCCTGAGCTGAATTTTAATTTTTAAAATCTAAAAAAAATTGTAATGTTTTTTAAGCATAAAAATGTATGTTCATAAATGTTGTCAGATTTTTTAAAGCAAAGAATCGCTCAGGAAAAATATTTTTTCGAAAAAACACATTTTTTGCGATAGGAGACCCCTGGGGCATCCTACGGAGCTAAAATTCGGCTAAAGGTGTTTCTAAATATTTACTTTCGAGTGCCCAATCCAAAATAAGAATCCAGCGGAGTGTAGATTTTACCATCTTATCCCGCTATAGCCTTTAATTAACATAATCAACAATGTACTGGGTTAAGGAGAGAGAGCGAGAGAAAAGTACGAGAAAATACTCTATTGCATGACTGCTGCAAACGATCAATTAAAGTACGAGATAAGGTATGCATTAAAATATTCACTTCAGAGTCACAAGTTCACTTAAAAATTCCTAGTTGGAATCAATAAAATTCAATAGGATCCCAAAAAAATTCTCAGAAGCGAGTTTTGTTTTTCTCCTTCCAAAGATGAATGAAATATTTCTATATTCATACTAAAAAGAAAGACTTGTACTTTTCCACAGATTTTATTATACAGTACAACGCGTTTCACCGACTTGCGGCATCATCAGGTACAAATTTGCAAAACAGACAGAGCAAGAATATATACCCTCGGGACAGAGTGGGGGCGGGGAGGGTTGGAAGGACCTGAGAGGGGTGGGGGCTCGCAGGTGCGTTGATGGATTGTTTTGACCATTTCCAGGCTAGTTTCTCGGAGATGAGTGGGGAGGGGTATGGGAACAATTGCTCATTACAAAGCGTCCTGTTAGGGTTTACCAAGTGCCTTCTTATCTCTAATTGCTCGAGAGCGTCCATTTTTAATCCTTTTGGGAGTGTGTGTAATATCTCTGGGAAAAAGTCAATATTTCAGCTTGTGTAACTGTACTTCTTTACAATTAAGTTAAAAACATAATCAATTTCCCAAAATATCTATCATTTATCAATAATGGACAATAATAAAGACCCCCAGGCTCTTTACCAGACGCACCTGCATAATTTTCGCGGAAAGTAAAACAAAATACTTCTTCCATAATTCCCCCCTTTACAGAATTCTATGCCACTATGTCACATCTGCCACCTAATTTATTGGAAATTTTCAAAAGTAACGCTCAAATACTTAAAGCAATTCAATTTTATTTATGGTGTCTATGGCATGCATTGTTTTCTTCATATTTAAAAAATCGGAAAAAAATCAGTTACAAATCTTGTTTTCATTTATTTGTTAGCATTTAATCATCGTATTTCAAATAAAATTTCATATATTTTTACTTTTTCATACTATAAAATGTGTAGAAGTATCTGCTGTATAGAAGTAGCTTACTTTGTCAGTGTAGTTTTTGATATTATTGTGAACTCTAGTACATTGGTGCTGTATATTTAAAATTAGTATTCTTGTGTGAAAAAGAGGTAAAGTCATCGGGAAGGGAGACAAAAAAGAAATTCGAGGCATACAGGGATTGCAGAAGGGGTTTTCGGCGGCAAGAAAAGTAGATGAAAGGTGTTTTGATTGGAAATGGATTATTGAAGACTGTGATAGAGGGGAGGACGCTAGGCCGGTGAGATAAGGAAAGGGAAGGAATAGGTATATTGGACGGAATGAAAGGAATATGAAAGAATGCGGAATTGAAGAGGGGTTTATTGAAAAGTAGTGTGTCAACCCTTGTTCCTCTTGTCTCGTGTCTTGCTCGACGATGATTTGAAATGTAGTGGTGGTTAGTTTGAGTGCCCATCCAAAGTGTATCAAAATCATTAGACTACCTTTAAAAAACATGTCATTTTCACATTAGAAATAATAATATATGTTTTTTAATTTTCGTCATATAAAATTTACAAATCCATACGCCGTATTTGACCTGCCTGTTTTTTTTGAGGTTTAACGAGCTAGATTTGTAAAACGTCATGACAATCTGAAAAGCGTTTCGAAATTATGAGAAGGTTGGGAATCACTCGCGGGGTGAATGTCAAATTACAGATTAAATCTCTAGCATAAATTGGAAGGATGTCTCTTTAGAAAGATGTTGAAAATGTTTTATTAGGCCCATCGTACTACGGTAGGAGAGATCATGTCAATAAAATTCGAGAGATATAGTGCAGAGCGGATAGATTTCAGATGCCATTTTTCCCACGAACGTTACGGGATCAGAATGACATTCTCCGTACGCGCTAAGAGAGATAGATAGTTTAGCTCAACGTTAGTCTGGTGTGTAATGACCCCTTGCAACGTACCCTAAAGGTAGCTTGCAGGGTATTATTAAATAAAATGCGTAATAACAAAAATAAGTGTTGGTTGCACCTGTGATATTATTGCTGAACCTTAGTTTATTCTGCATTTGTAACTTTAAATTAAAAAAAGGACATTTCCGTTAATTCTGTATAAAAAAAATTTATCGTAAACAAAACATATTCATAGTCATACATCCATTGCCCGGTGACACCGTAGGTGTGGCCAAATTCCAGTACCATATCTTTTCAACGGTCACTTCACACCCCTGGAAAATACACTTTGTCGTATCGCTGGGGTGGCCGGTCGCGACGGTTTCGGCTGAGAGCGAGCGGGTTTTGCATGTCGGGCGGATGTGAATGGCGATTGTCCTCCCAGGAAGGCTGCCCGGAGAAGAAAGGCGGGGAAGTGGGGCAGGGGTGGGGCTAAATGTAAAATGGATGGTGGCGGGACGGTGATGGGAGCTGGGGGGAGGGGGGAGAACAGCTCCGGGACGTCCGTCCGCAGTTTCTTCCCCTTCCGATCCGCCACCCCTGATTGTGCAAGGGCCGGGAGGTGGAGGAGGACGCCTTCGATTCCGATCGGGCCGCCCCCTCGGAATGCGTTCGGCCCTCAATCATGCGGCTTCCGCTCGCGCGGAATTGGTCGATTTGCGTCACAAAGGGAATCGCGCTCCCGACTGAAGGATAAAAGGTTGGAGGTTTTTTTTCCCTCTCTCCCCGTCGCCTTACTCTTTCCATTCAGCCAGCCTTTCCGCCCTTCTCCGACTCCTCATCGACATCCCATTAGATCGGTCGGGGAAAAAAGAGGAACGGAGAGGAAATTCAGTGGGAATCGAAACGTGTGACGTTCCCACCTCCGCCGTATTCATCTCTCGCGCATCTTTGATGGCATGTATGTGACCTGGAGACGGAAGCAAAGTGCACTCGCTCCCGTCACGAGGAAAGAACATCGCCCCCTCACCCGGACGGTGGTGTCTTCCAAATGTCCGCGGGGTGCCAAGACTGCTGACGCCCGTGTCTTTTTTTGGAGATTCGATCCTCCTCGGCTGCAAAGAGCCGTCGGCATCTGTTTTCCTGCGGACGATGATGACGGTAAGTATCCAGAGAAATGACTGAACGGAAAAATAGTCGAAGAAGGACAGATTTAGGGAGTTTTCCGTTAGTTGGAAGAGTGTTAATGAACAGAATAGCTCATTATTAGTCACATATTATGCGTATATATTTTAGAGCAAACCTAGGTACATGGAAGGGCTCACGAAATGATATTTAAAAGCTGAAAAAAAATATGTTTATAAATATATATATATTTATTTATATATACACACACACACATTCAAACACGAAAACCCGCATATGGTGAATATATACTCATTCACATGGAAACATATATCGGCCTGGAAAGATGCGTGGTTCAAGTCCCGGTCAAGGAAATATTTTTGCACTTGTGATCTGCTCGATTCCGCCTTTGTGTTCCTTTTATACATGTTCCTATCTCTTTTCCTTTTATCTATTTCCATGTGAACTAATAAATTAATATAAATATATATATATATATATATATATATATATATATATATATATATGTGTGTATATGTATTTATTTAAATAAGGTGTATCAAGATAGCACTAGCGAACAAAAACACAGAAACACACAAAAAAGAAAAAAAACCCACACGTTTCCGAATTTTCGGTGGCGATACCACCTTTCTCAAGGGAGGGAAGGAAGGAAGAAACATATACGTGTACACACACACACATGGAGCGCTTGCCCTCGATGCCGAGCAACTGTACTAAATACAGTGTGATTCTCAAGCGGTCAAGTGGAGTAGCTTTTGTTAGCTGTCATTTACATACACCTGTATTTCACCTAATGTGCATTTCACCGGAAGAGGGGGGCTTAACTTCTTTAGAGTAGTTACAACAATCCTGGAACTGCAACGACTACATTTCGGTGGCATGTGCAAATGGAAGTGACAAACTCCTGCCATAACTTCATCTCAAGCCTCATCACCTGACATCTCCCTCGGTCAGACAGTCAAGGAACTTCAAGAGGTGGTGTCTCTCTTGAAAGGTAGGAAAAATTAAAATACGAGCAGATCGAATTCCTGGCAAAATACAATTACGACACTAACTAAATTTGTCGAAATACAAAAAATGAAGAAATTATGAATATTTGTTGCAATGTGAATGACATATTTAGTGGAGTAAAATCTTAAAGATATCGTAATGAATCTCGAAAATATTGTTAATAGTATAGAGCAGAAATTGCTAAAAATATGATTAAGATCCATTATGTTCCCTTTAAAAAGAGTGCGCTTGTATGTCATACTGGTGTTGCTCTTGGAGTAAACCAGTGATAAAATGATATTTCCGATTAATATATTGTATTTATTAATGCAGTACCCTGCAAGCCACCACCAGGGTGTGTGGCAGGGGGTGATTACACACCAGACTACTTTT
Organism: Hetaerina americana; assembly: GCF_022747635.1. Taxonomy (NCBI): domain Eukaryota; kingdom Metazoa; phylum Arthropoda; class Insecta; order Odonata; family Calopterygidae; genus Hetaerina; species Hetaerina americana. The sequence goes on along the minus strand of NW_027286625.1, from coordinate 4,795,971 downwards.
GCCCCCATATACTTATCCCTCAAAGCGCGATCGGACAACTTTATTCTAATCTCCAATCGCTCGTGCGAAAAATGACATCTTAGTCAAGCGTTATACATTTAATCTCTAATTTTATTGACATGTTCTCTCCTGTTGTAAACGATGGGGCTAATGAAACATTTTTAACATCATCATTGAAGAGGTATCCTTCCAATTTATGTAAGAGATTTAATCTGTAATTTAACCTTCCTTCTGTAAGTGATTCCGAACCTAGTTCTTCTAATGATTTAGATGCACTACTCAGTCATAACGTTTTACAAATCTAGCTCCTCTGCGCTCATAATTCGGCAATCAATCTAACTTCATGATTACCCCATATACTACGTAGTAGCATATTCTAACAAGCGAAAGATAACATTTCTCTTCAACCTTTTCATCATATTTTCCCCAACACTCTTCTAGTAACCCTAATTGTTTGTGTGTGGACGAAGTCAGTGACACAATAGACACCGATTTCTTCCCCCTGCCCTTCCTCAGATATGCATAGATATGCATGCATCTGACTTCGTAAAGGACCCTCGGGTCAAGGATGACCTGCACACGTTCGACCTAGGGGGGTCATCATACGCCTAATCTTCCCATCCATCTAAACGAACGCCTCACATTCGCAACAGAGTGCTCTTATCCAGCTCTCGTGTTCTTAAAAGGAAAAGAAAACCGAATTACTGTGACATGGACATGGGAAAAATCTGCGTCAGAAGAAGTTATGCCAGAGAATGAATAGCTATCCTTCATATATCTGATCTGGACCAGTTTTCATGTAAAATATGTATGCGTTTATTCCTGCACTACTTTGGTGGTCTCATTAGTAATATTCAATTCTTTTTACATTGGTTAATATTGTGAAATTTTCTGGTTCCGTAATCTTAACATTTTTCCCAGCTTTATTTCTTGTGTTTTGTGATTATATCTCACAATTGAATTCTTTCTGGTCGCCCGAAGGTTGCAATTATCCTAATGCATGAGTAATTCATATATTATCGCACGTAAATGGACTTATCAATATCTATTTATTATTCTATAGTATTTCTGATCATGTATCATGCATGTATATATCGAACAAGATCATATCTACATTATATTTACTTAAAGTAAGGTGACACACTTCTGGACACCCTCGTAAAAATTTTATGTCTCTGTTTTCCAATCATTGATTACTGCTGTCTATATAATAAATGTGAAACTCCAATAGCCGTAAACAGTTTACCTTTCTAAACAAAGTAGAAATGAAATTAATTGGCCAGCGCCACAAGTCAAGAAGGGGTAAAAGGTAAAAAAGGATAATGAGGTAGGTAAAAGGGGTAAAGGTAAAAAAGGAGAGGATAAGAAAGGTGAATACGAATACGCGTATTTCGGCCACAAAGTAGCCCTCTTCAGCGTACTGAAGGGTAATCGTCACTACAACACAAGTCGAAGTGAGAAAGGGTAAGGGCAATCCGAAGAATATATAGTGTTACATGTGTGGGGGAGGGGGGGGTGGTGAAAAAGACAAAAGCCAATGGACGAGGTTCGAGGGTCTGCACACTTCGACTTGTGTTGTAGTGACGATTACCCTTCAGTACGCTGAAGAGGGCTACTTTGTGGCCGAAATACGCGTATTCGTATTCACCTTTCTTATCCTCTCCTTTTTTACCTTTACCCCTTTTACCTACCTCATTATCCTTTTTTACCTTTTACCCCTTCTTGACTTGTGGCGCTAGCCAACTAATTTCATTTTTACTTTGTTTAGAAAGGTAAACTGTTTACGGCTATTGGAGTTTCACATTTATTATATATTACTAGCCGCAAGAGCTCATTTCTATCAATATTACTGCTGTCTATTTTAAATTGAACCTACTGAGGGGTTCAGTGCATATAAAACTCCAACCCCTTGTTAATTCTTACGCGAGATTAATTTTCGATGCCAAAAAATAAACCACATTTGTCCTTATTCACGACAACTGTGGTGGCTGACGACTGCATTGAGGCGGTAATACTTCTTTTGGGTATTTGTATGCACAATGGTTAGCAACGAGAGACCAAGTTACTTGCTTTATAAGTTCGTTCCACGTCCTTCATGGGACCACCGCCCAAACACAAGATATTCCAAAGGCAATTTTTACTGGTCCTCACACAGATTGACAACATACTAGAGATTATTCGGTGTTGCAGCATTTAAATCTTTGAAACACCCTCCTCAACAAGACATGCACATATCGATTTAAATCTTCACATATTTCGAAGATCTTCGTTCAAACTAATTCTAATGTTTTTGCAAATATTTCACAAGAGTCCATATTGAATATTGAATATGCATTTTGCTAATTTCTTATGTCCTAACTTCCTGTATGTCTATCGTGTCCATTATTAAGAAATAAAAAAATCAATATTTCATTTCATGCATTAAATATATCTCGTAATGCATGTGTTTTGCTGTGACGAAACATATTATTTTGTATTTCATATTCATCAATGACTTACCTTAAATGATAGATGATTTATTGTATTTAAAATAATTTTCTTGGAGCGACAGACAACCGAATCGTCCCCCAAAATCCCTTACACTACTGACTCTAGCATGACACCTTCAATCGCCTCAACCTGTCCTAACCTCAAATCAAACCCCTGCTGAGAGCTGTCTTTACTTCTTATGTATTACTTGGTGAATATACAGGCCTAAACCTACGAGTGTATGCAAAAAGAAGTTCATCTTGGAATTTGGCAAATGTAGCATGTTAAGGAGATGTAATGGAGGGAATATCGAGTACACTGGGAAAGAGATGACGATGTTTTATTAATAAAAATATTTTCTTAATTGCATGCAAGCTCATGTATCCAATTACATGCATTTTAACAAACACTGTTGGCAAAAGGCGACAAAGCAAAATATTGATATCCTAGTTGTGGAGAAACTCATATATTCGGGTTTCTATCCCGTATCCTCCAATCTGTCATGCGTAGAGTTTGTCTCATCGTACCGAGGTCTGCAATCCTCTCGGTCTCAGACTCAAATTTTAATAAATAAAATGTCAATTCACCTGTATTAAGCGTTAAATTTTGGACTACCTGGCCCTTTCGTTAACAGTTGTTTAAATCCGACGCCAGTTATCACTCCACGATTCTTCGTTTCCTTAGCATCCCTCCCCTAACCCCTTCCAAAATTTGATTTTACCCTAAGCCATTTGTTCCTTATACTCTATAAGGGTAATTGCAATTTACATATTGTCCTCGGCAATCCGAGCTAAAGAAAAAATGATCAAAGTTAAATTTAAAATGTGCGCTTACTATTTGAAACACGCTACGCCATCATCGCTTGAGCGTTGAATTTAGTTGCACGTAATTAAAGGACAGTGTAAAGATGCATTGTATTCTTCATTTAATATGTTACCCTTTATTATTTTGTGAAATCCCTTGTAACACAAGAAATAACATACGACTACAAGGGGTAACATATACTACTAAGGGGTAATATATACAACATAACTCGTACAAGGGGTATACATATTAAACGAAGAAATCAGATTACATAGCCAAATTTTATATTAATATAGTTAATTCTTGATGATTACTTTCCCTTTGGGAATGCTGAAATAACACAAACATTAACGTTAGCGGAGCCACCCTCGAAAATGTACGTGCGTGAATTGGTTAAATTCATGGTGTTAAAAATCATTCGCATTAACGAAGGATTCGATCAATCGAATGATGTTTATGCGATGCATTTCTCGTACATGAATCCATTGCCAATTGTGAATTAAACTTTTTCCGTTCTCTTCTTCTAGGATATAGCGAAGAGTCGGCTTCTTCCATGTGTAAAGACAATAGGCACGTGCAAGATGCGTGCTTTTTGTGCGCGCCGTGTAATAAAAATTACATACGTGGTGCATTAGCGGGCGGGGGGGGTGGGGCGGGGGGATAACTTCCTCCACCCGGATCACGAGGAAGCCCTTACCCCCACCCCCCCCCCACGAACACGGTCTTGTGGATTGGTCTGCGGGGAGAAGGGGTTGGGTGGGGTTCTTATCCCAGGAGCAAAGGATATGTTCTCCCGCGTATCGTTAGCATTTTGAAAATTCTCGGATCCGAAACCTTTTGAGGTTCACGGTCTGCGGGAGAGAAGTGTGTGGGGAGGGTTTGTACGGGGGATGTGGTTGGGTAGAGGGATGAGGGGGGATAGAAATTAGATGGGAGGAAATATCTACAAATTGGATCCCCCCCCCGTTATCTCTCGATATCGAAAGAAACCTCCCCTCTCTGTGTGCATTCGGCCAATCTTTTTGCCAAGCCACCCACACTAGCTTCCCGACCCGCGATCATCTTTCTCCGTTCCGAAAAAGCCCGCCGCCACAAAGGAGGCAATAAAGTCTTTCCGTCGCTTTTTTTCCCCTCCTCTCCTGACCTCGTCGCGCCTCCAAGCCGGAGAAGAAGGGGGTTGATCCCGCCCAAAAGGTCCCCCGAACGATCGAGGGAGATATATATATTTTTTATTTCACCCCACTCTCCCTCTCTCCTTCCTTCTCCTCGCTCCCCGAGAGGGATCGAGTCCCAGGGGAACCCCGAGTCCCTTTCCATCTTCCCTCACCCCCCCTCTCCAATCTCCCTCTCTCTTATGTTCAGCGCGGCAAAAAGAACGGAGCAAAGCGAGGAGGGACGATGGGTGGAGGTGAGAGGGGAACGATTTTCGGGGAGGGGGGGGAAGTGGAGTGGTGGGATAAATAAAATTCCAGGGATGGAAGGCGTCAGATCTTTCTCCGTTTTGGGGGATTTAGAGGGTCTGTGGGCTACCGTTTTTGGGCGAAAGGAGTGTTAGAGAGAGAGAGAGTGACATCATTCGAAGTTAAATATACTTACACTCATATAAAATGGGAATATATATTATATATATGCATGTATGTACATATCTCATATGTGTACGTATATATAACTTAGTATATATATATATATATATATATATATATATATATATATATATATATATATGTATATATAACCCCAGCCATGTAACCATAACCTGTATATATAACTTATAAATAAATAATAAAGAGGTACTGTTTTGGTTTTTAAATATTTAGGTGACACAATCACCTTCCTCTACGGAAGGAGGAGCGCTGGAGAGTTTTCTTGGATATACATATTTATATATATATATATATATATATATATATATATATATATATATATATATATGTAAATGTATATGTGTGTGTATGTGTATATATATACCTATATGTATGTATATGTATATGTGTGTGTACGTGTGTATATATATTTTTTTCCCACACACATGCATACACACCCATACATAATATATAGTAATTACACGTTTCGGCAGTCAGGCCGCCTTCCTCTCACAAGAAAAACTACTGAGGAGATTCTTCTTAGTTTGACGAAGGCAGCCTGACTGCCGAAGCGCAGAATGTATTGTCAATCCCCTTTTTTCTACCTTTTTGTCGATTATATGTATGTCGGAAGAGTAAAAGTAGATGGAAAAGCAACTCTATGGTAAAGTCGCGAGGCCAGCAAGGTTAGACAAAGGGAGAGAACATGACGCAGAGGAAGATAGTTTAGGCCCAGACTTACTCAATGTCTAGATAGAAAGGGCAATGAGGGAATTGAAATCAAATAAGGCCTTGGGGGTTGACGAAATTCCCACGAAAAAAAGGAAAAGGTAGTAATGAACAATAAGTTTGATTTCGCTCGCAGTTAAAGTGGCTCTCAGGATCATCAGAAAGTGAATAGAGAGTCGGACAAATGATAAGTTTGGGTGCAGAAATGGGAGAGGCACACGAGATCCATGCAGTAACAGCAGTCACTGATGGAGAGGAACATAGAATACAAACAGGATGTATTTGTCAGATTCTAACAATTTGAAGAGGCGTTTGATAGAGTGAATTAGGAAAAAACTAATGAGTATATTGCAGAAAATAGGATTAGATTTGTGGGATATGAGATTTTTCCGCAATCTGTACATGTCTCAGACTGCTCAGGTGCAAGCGCAGGATGGAGAATTGGGATGGGCAGTGTCAGAAGGAGGGGTAAGAAGGGTGCCCATTATCACCTGTGCTTTTTGACGTGTATGTGCAGAAAATGGTCTAAGAGACACGCTGATAACGTATTTGGCTGCCAACCCAAGGGTACGGGTTTAATTCCCGCCTGGATGGGTTTTCCTCCACCTAGGGCTTGGGTGTTTGTTATTGAAATATATATATACACGAGGTCTGTTCAAAACGTATCGCGAAGTTTGAATTTCCGCGGGATACGTATATGTGATTTTTGATTTTTGTGGCGTTATGTTGGTACTTATGTCTCTCCCTTATGCCGAAAATTTCGGCCATTTTGAATGATCACTTAATTGTTGACAGCTGTTGTACTTGACGTGTTTTGGCTTATCTTCGATTTTTGCCTGTCCCGAAAAATGGATCAAAGAATCTGTATCAAATTTTGTGTGAAAAACAGAATTAAGTGCGCGGCCGTATTCCGAATGTTGACTGCGTCATATGAAAAAGCTACCTTGGACCGAAGCAACGTTTATCGGTGGTACAAAATGTTCTCCGAGGGCCGAGAAGATGTGAACGACGAAGAGTGTGCCGGACGCCAGAGCACGTCAACAACAGACGAAAACATTAATGAAGTGAAGAAAATAGTATTGGCCAATCGTCGAATTACCGTAAGAGAAGTTGCTGGAGACCTAAACATATCGATTGGCTCGTGCCATTCGATTTTTACCTATGATTTGGGCATGACACTGGTCACCGCGAAATTCGTACCAAAATTGCTCAATTTCGACCAAAAACAGCAACGCATTAACATTGTTAATGACTCTGTCCGCGACGACTCAACTTTGCTCCAGAGAGTCGCAATTGCTGACGAATCATTGGTCTATGGTTATGACGTGGAAATTAAAGCTCAATAATCCCTTGAAGCTGCAGCACAAGCCAAGATCGAAAAAAGTGCGCCAAGTTCGGTCGAATGTGAAAGTTTTGCTACAGTTTTCGTCGATTGCAGGAGCGTGGTGCATCACAAGTTCCCACCTCAGGGTATAACGGTAAATAAGGAATATTACCTGCAAGTTATGCGCAGTTTGCGCGAAGCAATCCGCCACAAACACCCGGATTTGTGGAAGAACAAAAATTGGCTTTCGCACCATGACGCCACCCCTGCTCACACATCGTTACTTGCGCGCGAAGTTTTGGCCAAAAGTAACACACTAATGATACCGCAGCCACCATATTCCCCAGATCTGACCCCCAGTGACTTTTTCTTGTTCTCGAAACTGAAGAGGCCAATGAAAGGACGACGCTACGCTACGATTGACGAGATAAAGACTGCATCGAAGGTGGAGCTAAACAAGATCCCAAAAAATGATTTTTTGAAGTCCTTCGAGGGTTGAAAAAAACGTTGGCACAAGTGTATAATATCTGATGGGAATTACTTTGAAGGAGACAAAAAAAGATATTCATGAATGAATAAATAATTTTTGAAAGAACACAAAAGTTGGGATACTTTTTGAATAGACCTCGTATTTATATATACACGCAGGCACAGTCGGAGAGATAGGCCGAGGGGATGAAAGGCAATGGAGGTTATTGAGGCGTATGGAGTTGGGAGATGAAGGAATCCATCGATGGGAATTTGGGGTGAGGTTTCAAGAGGAAGGTTATTCATTCGGTTCGGTTACCGTATCGTCTAGAACGGAGAAAATTGAGACCGAAAATTTTGTGAAAATATGAAAAAAATAACGAAAACCGGGGAGGAGAAGAAAAAAGTGATGCCGCCATAATTTCTCATGATGCGCGCCATTGGAAAGATTGGTCGGGTGGGGAAAAGTTAAATCGCAATTGCGTCTTGGGAAGGAAGCGTCTTGTTCGGTGGAAGGAAGAAAAGTGGCGGGGTGGAGGGAAGTCGAGGGCTCGCCTTCTTATGAGGGCTTAAGATGGAGAAGATCACAAGGTCCGGTCATCGAAGAGCACCTGAAAATAAATGCAATAAAGGATGAGCGGAAAGCTTGTGTACACGTATGTTTGTGTATCTTGTCTTCTACGTGTATTCATCGTTTGTCCGTTACCCCATTTTTGCCGGGTGCGGAGTGCGCTCGCGATTCGTTCAGGTGACCGCAGTGTCTTCGTGGAATTTCTTCGTTCGCTAATTTTCGGTCGGATTGGATTTTAGCGGATGTCACGTAACCTAGCGGCCAACGCGAAATTGTGTTGATGGTTTTCAAAACATTGAACATTTAAAATATCCGAAGGGTGAATATTATTTAAGAAGATGCATTCGCTTTATCAGCTCTAAGATTACCAAAAATTATTTCTTCCGATGTACGTAATATCGTGCCTGATCATCTGATCAGATAAAGGGCAACACCCGACAGAACAGGTAGAAACACTCTTGGGAAAGAAGAAGACGTCATAATCAACCACTGAAAATATATTTTTTAAACTTTTCGCTGCATATTCCAATTAGCAGCGGTAAATGTATTTTGCTTGAAGCGTTTTGTATGAAGGTGGTCAAATTGATGGAGGAATTAGAAAAATAATTTCTTTAGGCAAAGAAGCTTTAACCGAAAGGGGGAGTTGATGACAAAAACCTTACGTAACACCTAATCTTGGGTAAATTACCATAGTTAAGCCTTAATTACTCATTTTTACTAATTGTAAGACCAAGTTTTGAATCTATGTAGCCCCAGATTTGACTAAATGATTCCCCCTATTTAAATGTATGTAAACTAATGTCGTCCTACTCGGAGCTCTAAAACTGCTGTAAGTTTTGGACAAAGTATTTCTGCTTGGTTCACAGCCGGTTAGAAAAAATTGAATTCTCTTAAACGTTTAGGAGAATTTCATTAAAATTTTGCAAATATTTTCGTAAATTGATGCCGGAAATCTTTATATCGAAGTACTAATATTACGAATGCTTGCTAATGGAATCTATTTCTTCGCTGAACCGCAGAATTCACTCCTAATTGTTACTCTAACCTTATGAGGCCCTCTTTGTACACAAGTGATACATTTAAAGCTTGAACTCACGGATAATGTGTACAAAACTTAAATAAATTTTTTATACTCTGATACCACAGTTACCATCAGATTTCGGTGTTAGGAATATGTCTCTATAATCAGCGGGTGAAACTGAAGGAAAGAAAATAATTTCATTTTAATAGTACGTAGAATTATATTAGCCGCGTAAATTATTGGTTTTAATTTACCTACAGGTAACTCGTTCCGTTTAAGTGTTCAGCCTACACGAACGAATATATGATGTCGCTACCTATATCATTCACCGAGATTCATGACTTACCTCTCTTATTTATTTGGGGAGTAGCAAACGTTTCCGATAGATGCAGTGATGCATGCTGTGATCATGGTGCCTTCGTTTATCCCTCACTCGGCCAGTGTCCTTGGCATGTCATAATGAGCGATTCACAAGTTCCTTGGCTACTATATAAAGACAACTCCCAACTATCGTCGATAGATAGACAATTTTTTGTTCTGGGGCACGCCCCATGAGAACAAATACATGAGCAGAAAAACTCTCTACTCAAAACATGAGTGTTTAGCCGCAGTACTACATAAAAGAACTAAAGGCGTGGAACCAAAAAATAATACTATTTATTAACTAACACCTCTCCTGGGTGATCCAATCCTGAAAGGTGTGAAGAGGGGATTTCAGGATTCAATGGACATTATTTGGAGGGACTTTTGAAAAAGGGTGGTGTGGTGACTGGGAGAACGTAACAGGACTGAATTCGATCGAGGGAAATCAATCAGGGTCAAGGATTTCTTAGAAAAATGTCTAGAAGGTAATGTGAATTTCTACTTTTAAACATTTTGCATAAAATCACATCCAGAAAGCATATTCCTCACTTTTTGCGTGTAACCATTTTATTTGTTCCAGATAAGAAGTAATGCAGTGTGCCCTGCCTAGGTTGTATGCACGTGTACATACATCCATTATTGACGGTAATGAGTGGCACAAAAATTACGGATGATGAATCCATGTATTATAATAAAACAGAAGCATAAGATGAGAAAAACAGTGATTATAATATATTTACATCGTGTATTTAACCCAATTTTATTTTGACGCTGTACTTTTATGTTGAAAATTCAACAGATATAAAAATAAATCAAAATAAAAAAGCCGCAAGCATTTTAAAGTTCAATAGAATTTTTTTCTAATTAATGTATCAGGGATAATTTTTAGGTAGGATGGGTAATCTACTGAACTATTGTAAGTTGATTGAGGTTGACGTCACCCTGATATTTCATCTTATTTTATCGAATATTTTGACCCTCGCACAGTCTTTATTTCAAAACTTTGACCATTGGGCTAAAAATCCATTCTGTTATCTCTACTAACAATGTAATATATTGGGAGCAGTTGGTAAGAACCACTCCAACGACGTTTGAAATCATAGGAAATTTTAGGCCGGCATTAGGTTAGCACTTTTAGAACCCTGTCGTTGAAATGCAGCCATTATAACCACTCTCAAATTGGAGCAATTGGAAGTCCCGGCTTGAGAGCTTCAAAAATACCTCCTTGGTGGCGGCGTAGCTTGAGTAAGTTCGATTATGGTCCGCGGAGGACTCTTAACTATGAACAACGTTCCTGCCATCTATTACGCCAAACACTGAACGAGGCTGTAAAATCCCTAGAAATTTAAGATGCGCTTTTGTCAAAATATACAACTTACTGTTTAGGTGCATGTGGAAATGCTTCGTGTATTTTTTCACGAAATAAAATGAGTAAACGGAAAGCTCCATCGAGTGAAAATAATCCCAACCACGACTTTTGCGATTTTCTAACAGGTGCACAGATTGTTTCGTTTGATCACTTGCTGTTCAACTTAAATACTTTATTTATTTATTTCATTTCTTGCCTTACAGAGTTAGCAAATTACGAAAGGAACGTAAATCGAAATGTTTATAAATATAACGCCTACCGAAAAGCTGCAAGTGCATTGGCTAGCTATGGGAAACGCATTCAGTCAGGCGATGAAGCTAGAAAACTTCCTGGAATCGGGGATAAAATATCCAAAAAAATTGACGAGTTTCTTCAAACTGGAAAGCTACAAAAACTAGAAAAGGTATTCTGAAATATTAAAAAAAATGGGACAAAAGTCTATTTTTTGAGAACGGTTTTTGACAGTAAAGAGGAAAAGAGTGTTTAAACAGGTGAATCATAATTGAAAGTGTTAATAGAAAAAAACAATCGCACATTATTCTGTTTATTTGTGAACTCCTCTCCTCAGTCTTGCCTTCGCACTGTTCATTGATATCAAGGATATTAATTGTATCAATGACATCGAATAATAATTGACCAGCATTTAAAAAAATATATTTGAAATATAAGTCAAATTTAGTAGTTAGACCAGAGAGTTAATATCAAATTTTGGAATACATTGCGAAGTTGACATGCGACTAGTGCATATTTTTCCGTAAATACTCATTGTTTTTATCCAATTCTTGCTTCGCTCTATCTTCAATACTTGCTTTCAAGTGATTAAAGAAAGAATGGAATCCAGTCCTAAGATTCACCATAACCCATCAGGGGTCTCTGAGTGGTAGAACTGCATGGTTTTAATGCAAGTCTGAATGCACTCTTCTTTTTTGGTGTAGTTCTCTAGGTAACCCAATTTGCCCCTATTGGCCGCATGTATGTATACCTGGAACAGGTATGCAAAAATCAGGCTAACTGGGGGCAGTCCGAGGATGAATACTCTCTCACTGCCCACCATAACCCATTGAAATATATTTAACCCCAATGGGCACAAATAATTGGACATCAACCCATCATAGCTGTGGGCATGTGCTGTGTTGCTCCTTGAGTTTTTATTTTTTTGTAAAAGTTATACTACCTTGATCAAAAATTTCCCGGAATTTATTCGGAAAATTAAAAATACAAGTTTATTCATCTAAATCTATATTGTCCCCTTCAAAGTAATCCCCATCGACTGCAACACACTTATGCCAGCGCTTGATCCAATCCTCGAAACATTTTTTATATTCGGTTTTCGGTATGTCCATCAGTGCTTCCTGCGATTTTTCCATTACTTCCTCTCGGCTGCTAAAACGCGTTCCCCGTAATGGTTTTTTAACTCGATTGAACAGAAAGAAGTCACAGGGAGCCAAATCAGGTGAATTCGGTGGCTGTTGGATGGTATTTGTTGCATTTTTCGTCAAAAAATTACGAATAATGATAGCACTGTGCGACGGTGCGTTATCATGGTGCAAAATCCACGAGTTTTCTGCCCACATTTCTGGTCTCTTTCGGCGAATTGCTTCACGCAAACGTCTCATAACGCCCAAATAATACTCTTTGCTTACTGTCTGGCCTTCTGGCAAAAATTCATGATGCACTACACCGTTGTAATCCATGAAAACCGTCAGCATTGCCTTCTTTTTTGACTGAAAACGACGTGGTTTTTTTGGTCTCGGCTCATTTGGTGAACGCCATTCACTTGCCTGATGTCTGGATTGCGTGTCGTACTCATAAACCCACGTCTCGTCTCCAGTAATGATCCTTTTGATGAATGTGGGATCGGATTCAGCCTCGCAAATCATGTCTTTTGCGACGTCAACACGGTCTCTTTTTTGCATGAAATTGAGGTCTTTTGGCACCAACTTTGCTGCTACACGACGGAAACCCAAATCATTAACCACAATGTCTTGGGCGGATCCATAGGCAATGTTCAAGTCCTCCGCTATTTCTCTGATGGTTAATTTGCGGTTATTGACCAACATTTCTTTTACTTTATCAATTTTTTCACCGACTTTCGATGTCGATGGTCTGCCACTGCGTTCATCATCTTCGATTGACTCACGACCACTTCTGAACCGCTCGTGCCACTGGTAAACAACCGTTTTTTTTAGAGAATCGTTGCCGAAACACTTTTCCAACATTTCCAACGTCCGTGCGCCACTAAATCCGTTTTTTACGCAAAATTTAATACAAGTTCGTTGTTGCAAATTTAAATCCATTTCTGCAATTGTAAAAAATCGCCAACACTCACAGAGATAGATGTACTCTTGGCTACGTAACTTTTGCAAATGTCAAGTTATGACACTAAGATTTAAAGGGAATATCAACAACAGATGTACCAATTTAACAAAAAAACAGAACTCAAATCGGAACGATGGGAGCGCCACACGGTGGTTATTCCGGGAACTTTTTGATCAAGGTAGTATAATTCTCTACCTGAATGATTCATAGTCTTTTGGAAGTTACCACTTTTTATTGAAATTTGCTTATTTTTGGGGGAAAAGTGAATTTATACCCTTAATTAGCTTTCAGCCATCCAAATATATGTATTTATGTTATATAATTCAATTATATAACTTAGTCTGCATTTACTTATATCTTTCCTCCTCTAGGAAGTTATGTTTGAATATGTTTATTGAGGGCAAATATCTTCCACCTCCCTTTAATACTCAGATGTCAGCATCTATTTTCCCTAGTACTGTGAGGCTTAAGCTAAAAAAGTGGGTACATTATATTCCCCAGAATGATATGAGAAGACATTCAAGTGATATACTGTTTTCTTGCTTCGTGAATCCTCCACCATGATTTTCCCCAGACAAAACTAACCCATCTACATTTTAAAATTATGAAATTCAATCATGTATAGTTAGCAAGTATGAACTTCACAAATGCAAAGATCATCATTTATTTTATATGAAATTCAAATTAAATTATTTCTACTCAGAGCTTATTACCTATCATCCTAAATTTGTTTTCAGATACATGCAGATGATAATACTACCATCATTAATTTATTTACCAGAGTGTCTGGAATAGGACCTGCCAAGGCTAAGGAACTGTTTGATAGTGGATTGAAAACTTTAGAAGACTTGGAGGAAAAGAAAGACATCTTGAATCATCATCAGAAGATCGGATTAAAGTAAGTAAATCCTTCAAATTATGGTTGAACATCTGACTGATATTGTCTTAATTTAAAGTGTGGATACAGAATTCAAGTTGGTAAGTTAGAATATGCATAAATGTATGGGCACAGAAGACCGATGGCGAACAAGTATCATGGGGAAAGTTCAAAAGCATTTTGAAGAGAGAGTTCAATAGTACATTTGAGAGTAAACGGGCTGTACCAAAAATATTTTTTGCAGCATTTGAAATTACCCAATAAGATTGGTGGTTATTGATTCTAATATTTAGAGGTGTGGTACACTGTCCAAAATAGAAGGCAGGGCATGGTTGGCACTTCAGAAGGTGAACTACTTTGCTGGAGGTGCATGAGGAGTATGGAATTGGTGGGAAAGAGTTTAAAAGCAAGTGGGAGAGGGATGGGGTGTGGGTTTTAAAAATAGGACATGTTTTGCATGACCGTGCAAAACATGTCCTATTTGCAAGAATTCTTCCCTGATTAGAATGCTCCCAATGCCTCTGAATATAGCGCTCCCTTTGATAAAATCTATAGAGTCTCTATTCTAGCACCCTTCCCACCCACCGACCATCCACTCAAACGCAGAACAATAGAACAGGTGTATATCAAGCTCCTTGATTCCTAGAATGAGCCTGGCATTAATATCAGACATTAGTTACTCCGATCTTCAGATATTTTCATCCTCTGGCCACTCCAAAAACTTTACATATTAATCCAACCCATCCAAAGCTTCCCCTCCCCACCCCTCCCCTTGTAAACCTTTCCCTGCCTTCCCCCTTGATCCTACTTCCTTGTCCCCCACTATTGCAACCTTCTCCTCAGTTCCTTCCCTTCCTTGAGAAAGGTGGCATCACCACCAAAAATTTGGAATATGTGTGAGTTTCTTTTTTTTTTGTTTTTGTTCGCTAGTGCTATCTTTGTGTACATTATTTATAATTTTATATATATACATATATATACATATCACACACACATATATATATATATATATATATATATATATATATATATATATATATATATATATATATACATACATATACACATATATATATATACATACACACGCATATATATATATATATATATATGTATGTATATATATATATATATATATATATATATATATATATATATATATATATATATATATATACATACATACATACACACACACACACATATATATATATATATATATATATATATATATATATATATATATATATTGGATTTTGTGTTTTGTTAGGAGTAATAAAATATTTGTTTGGTAGTTGTGTCCATCCAAAAACCTACCTTAACCGGTAGATTACCTTAAAAAAAAATATAGATATATATGTATATCTATATATTATTATTATTAGGTAATCTACCGGTTAAGGTAGGTTTTTGGATGGACGTAATTGCTAATTAAATAATTTGTGGCCCCTAGCAAAACACCACCTCCTACTCTACATCAGGTCCCTCTTCAGCTCTGAGTACTTTCTTCCTCCCTTCATCCCATCCAACATCCCTATTCTGTTCTTTCCCTTTCCTCATTTGCCTAACATTCTCCCCTCAATTACAGTCTTCAACATCCTGCTGCTGGTCAATACCCCCTTCAGCCACTTTTCACAAACCCTTCTCTTCGACCACCATACCAAGTACTTCCTCGTTTGTTTTCTTCTCTGTCCATTTCACCTTCTCCATTCTTCTCCACACCCACATTTCAAAAGCCTCCAGTCCACGTCTATCCTCCTGCTTCAATGACCACGTTTCCGCGCCGTACATAGCTACACTCCAAATAAAGTTTTTACTAGTCTTTTCTTAACATCCTTACTCAACGTCCCCGTCATTCACTCCCTCCTCCTTGTGAAAGCCTCTTTGCCTAGTGCAATTCTCCTCCTTACGTCCTTACTACTTTGACCGTGTTGGTCCAAAACACTACCGAGATATGTAAATTGTTCTACCTGCTCTAGTTTTTGCCCTCTAGGATGCCTGGACCTAAGCTATCTTCCTCTACGTCATGTTCCTTTTCTATGTCTAACTTTGTTGGTCTAAGCTCTTTACTATACAGTTCTTCTACATATTCCTTCTATCTCTCTTGGATCTTTCCTGCGGCAACTATTACCTTACCTGCCTTATCTCTAACTGCTATCGTTGATCTCCCTTTCTTAATTCCCGATAAAGATTTAACTTTGCTGTACAGCACACCGATTTCACCCTTCCTCTGCAGACTTTCCATATCCTCGCACTGCGTCTTCCACCATGCTTCCATTGCTTTATTTGTTGCCCGCCTCAATTTATTGTTCAATTCCTTGTACTTCATTTTGCCTAATTCTGTATTGACATTCTTCTATTTTCTCCGCTCATCCATCTTTGTAATCATCTCATCCATGATCCATGGTTTCCTAGTCCTTTTAGCGTTAACGGTTCCAATAGTGTCTTTTGCGGCTTTAGACAACCCTTTCTTGATCATTTCCCATTTTTCTTCGATAGTACTTAGCTCTCTACCATCGTCCATGATTTCCTCTACCGCCTGTTTGTATTCCTTCCTTTTCAAACCATTTAATGCTTCTACATTCCATTTCCTAACTCGCCACCCCTGCCTTATCTTTTTGAAACGGACGCTACATTTCATAGCAACTAAATTATGGTCAGAGTCCGCATCCGTTCCCGGGAAGCTGTGCGAATTTATCACACTTTTCCTAAACCTGTGTCTAACCAGGATATGATCTAGCTGATATCTTTCTGAGTCACATGGCATTTTCCATGTATACCTGTGTCTTTTGTGGTGTCTAAACCAAGTGTTGGTGATGACTAAGCCCTGTCTCCTGCAAAACTCAACTGCTTTCTCCCCGCGGTCATTCCTCATGCCTAATCCGTATTCCCCGACCTCATCACCATCTCTTCCTTCGCCTACC
Organism: Hetaerina americana; assembly: GCF_022747635.1. Taxonomy (NCBI): domain Eukaryota; kingdom Metazoa; phylum Arthropoda; class Insecta; order Odonata; family Calopterygidae; genus Hetaerina; species Hetaerina americana. Next base: position 4,779,150 of record NW_027286625.1, on the reverse strand, counting down.
GTCGCATTCCAATCCCCCATCACTATCAAATGTTTCCCTGCAGGAACACACGCGATTATGTCCTCTAACTGATCATATATCCTATCGACCTCTTCTTCTTTATGGTTGCTCGGTGGCATGTATACCTGAATAATAACCAAGTTCGTTGGTTCTGCTTTTATCTCTACTAGTAGTATTCTATCCGTTACCTTCTCTATGTTGACTACGCTTCTTCCTACCTCTTCATTTAATACTATGGCAACCCCTCGTTGGCTCTCGTCCCCGCCACTGTATATGATTCTATACTGATCGCTCCAGTAATCCCCGCTATCTTTCCATCTCACCTTGCATTGACCTAAAATATCTATATTTCCCCTGCCCATCTCTCGCTTAACATTCTCCAATTTCCCTGTCCTAACATTCCACGTTCCTATTCTAACTAATGTGGTCTTCTTCTCCTGCGTCTTCTGTCCTGCTGCTGCTGGTTTTCCCTTGCAAGGGTTACGTGGGATGACGACCGCGGAAGCCTTGCCTCCCCCACTGCCGGGCGCGACACACGGCTGATTGGGCCGAGCCCTGTAGTTACCAGGACTCAAAATATCTCTATAGTCCATCATTTTAATCTTGGGAATGATAATTGAGGTGGTTTCCCGTTGCCTTCCTCAATAGTGTTTTTAACGTGACACCATCACTTACTGGCCGCCCCACTGGGGTCAGACGCCATTGCAGCCGCCTCACTGAGGAACAGACGCTGCGTGGAATACCTTTCGTCTGGCTCCTAACCTTCGACCTATCTGGCATGGGTGACCCTACCGGGAGCGATAATTATTACTCCAGCCAACTAGGGGTCATCGGAACGCACAAGCCCTTCCATCACGTCAAGGTTGTAGTCCGGGGATATATATATATATATATATATATATATATATATATATATATCCCCGGGGATATATATATATATATATATATATGTCGCGGTAGGCCAGGGGTAGAGCCTTGAACTATTGACGAGAGGGCCCGGGTTTTATTTCTGGGCAAGCCTTTTTGGACACCATCAGCTCCACCCAAGCTTGGTGATTTTTCGGGTGCGAGATCTTCCTGGGAAACCAGAACTGACACAGGAAAAGGAAATGACCCCCCTACACTGATGTGTGAATTTCACATGCTATTGGGCTTAGTACTGGGTGAACTCAATCACCACCTACCAAACCGACCTAAGGGTTGATTACTGTGTTTATGGTTTATATATATATGGTATTATACTTATTACATGGGGATTATTGTACCTATCGTCTTACCTCCTCCCACATCCCATATTAATCTCTGTTTCAAATCTGATATTTATGCCTCTATGGTTTTTTTTTAAAACAGGTACTTTGAGGATTTTGAGAAAAAAATACCTCGAGATGAAATTGAAAAAGTTGAAAAAGTGTTAAAAGACGAGGTGAACAAATTGGATCCAGAATATATGCTGACGATTTGTGGGAGTTACAGGTAAATAATGTTCACTTTGATGCACATATTAGAATGCAGTCCTTATGATTTTAAGTTTTTCACTCATGGACTCATTGAAACACATAGTTGATTTATTCTGATACGTATTCCTGTAATGCATATATACATAATTATGAGGTGCATTCGAGTTCCAAGGTCTCATACTTATTTTCTGACTAATTTTTCATTTAATTATAATTTATTGATTATTCCATGGCCAATGAGAATACTTCTGTTGGGGTCCTTTTACCCCTATGGTCAAGGCTTCTTGGGTTCATTGCCATGCAACATCCAGCTTTCTTTGAGCTGTCCCACCCACGAACTCACATTTCATTTGCATCCATAAAATGATCACCTCTACATGTCTCCCTATATTGGCTTTGAATTTCAATTGTTGTTAAACCACATGAGTGGTGAACAAGGAGGATGACATTCTGGTTTTTTACAACAAATGATGCCATATTCAATTGTTCCCGGCTCAACTTTGAGGAAATTCATGTTTATTAAATGAAAAATAAAGTGTATCTTTCCACTGTCCTTTATTCATACAACTTGTTTCAACGCTCAGGCATCATCATCAGGTACTTGAAACTAGTTGTACGTGAATATAAGACAGTGGAAAAATACATTGTATTCTTCATTTAATAAATGATGCCATTTTTACTATTGCAAATGCTTCTCATCCTATAGACAGCTATACAAACTCTGTGCACTGTACAGTGCAGGTATCTATATTTCTATCTATAAAGGGTGCCCACATGTTTCAAGTTCAACCACATCCTTCTATCTACTACTAATCGCAAGTAAAATATTTGGTGACCTTTGAACTTGAATGCATCTAGTATTGATAGGATCTTTTTATACTCTGTGCAACAATATTCAGAAACCATTCTAATAATATATATTTTGATTTTGTAGGCGTGGTAAGAGTGAAAGTGGAGACATTGATGTTCTGCTTACTCATCCCTCATTTACTTCTGAAAGCAAGAAGTCTAAGGTTCACCGTTTGAAGGATGTCGTCTCAAGACTACAGGAAAGGAAACTGATCACCGATACTATCTCTTTGGGTGACACCAAGTTTATGGTAAATAGCTCCTATTCACCACTTATTATTTTATACTTGTATAAATGAGAGAACATTTATCTCTACCACCCTGTTTATATCATGTAGGTTCTTCTTAGGGAAGCCATAATTAATGGTGCAAATGAACTACATGAGGTCTGTCCAGAAAGAATCCAGGCATGCAATATTTTAAGTAAAAAGTATACTTGGAACAATGAGGCCTTAGGATCATTCGAAGTACTCCACTTGGGACCTCATGCCCATATTCCAGTGTTTCTTCTACTTTTCAAAACAATCAGCAAAGTCATTTTTCAGAATGTTCATCAGCTGCCATCATCACAATCTCCTTTATCTTGTCAACATCAAGAAGTTCATGCTGCTATTGCAGGGAACTTGCTCCGAGCCGCAAGCAATGCACCAGGTTTTCTAAAAAAGGTCATAACTGGAGATGATTCAGGGGTCTATGACTATGTCCCTGAAACAAAAACCCTGTCTTCCCAACAGTTGGTTGACAAAATAAAGGAGAATGTGATGAGGCAGCTGATGACAATTCCGAAAAGGGCTTTTCCGATCACTTTGAATTGTGAAAGTGATAATGGGATAAGTGTGTGAGATTCCAAGGGGAGTACTTCAAAGGGGACTAATGCCTCATTGTTCTATGTAGGCTATTAATCTCAAAATATTGCATGGCTGGATACTTTCTGGACAGACCTCATATACCACAATGGCACAGAAGAACTTTTAGAGCATAAAAGAAATTCAATTTATACTGTTTTGTGATGCAAATATGAAAAGAATTTACCCCAGGCAATGACTGACGTTAACTGTAGGTTACTAACATTAATATTGCTTTTAGAAGAGTGAAGAAATTTTTAAAATTCAAAATTTAGCGGGAATTGGAAATTCAAATAATATATATACATGAATTTGAGGAGCTTTGATGATAGTGTATACCTTTGTACAAGGTTTGTATGAAATGTATCGGCAACAATTTTTTCCTGATGTGAGCATTAAGTGCTGAATACAGACCGTCTGTTAAGTGTGTGCATGATCACAGATTGTGTTGGTATTGATAAGATGACAGTGCACACCATTATCACTGAAAAGTTGATGATATATGAAAGATCTGCACTAAACTCGTCCCAAAGATCTTGACAGACGACCAAAAGCAGTCTAGTGCCTGCTAGTGAAGACCTTCTGCAACAGCATGGCGACAATTTGCCAACCCCCTTATAGTCCTGACTTGACACCAGCAGACTACATATTTCCTTCTTCTCAAAAGTGAAATCCTCCCTAAAAGGACACATCATGGGACCTTTAGTGCCATTAAAGAAGCTTGCATGTGTACCCTAAAGGACCTTCCAGAATCTGCCTACGAGGGAGCCTTCAAGTCAAGGAAAATCCACCGGAAAGAGTGTGTCGGTGCACGAGGGATGTGCTTTGAAGAATTTTGAGGCATTGTAGCAGTCTGAAATAAATCTATTTTTACGTCAATTTTCCCCTTACTTTTTATACAACCTATGTATATGAAAATTCAAACTTCAGATTATTGGCATGACTCTCTACATATAGTATCTAAACTTGCTGGCCTAATATCCTTACCCCATAAATCCTATATGTACTCTGTAAAATGTTCCAACAGGGTGTGTGTAACTTGAACACCATGAAAGGAGAAGAGAAGGGGCCTTGGAGAAGGTTAGACATAAGGTTGACACCTCATGATCAGTACTTCTGCAGCATTTTGTATTTCACTGGCAGTGATCTCTTCAACAAAGACATGCGTGCCCATGCTCTGGAAAAGGGTTTCACTCTCAATGAATATAGTCTTCGTCCAGTTGGATCTACAGGTAAGAACTTTATACAGAATGCCTTAATATGGCTGAAGTTGTTTGGGTATTTAGTAAATGATTCATGTATGCATGCCATTATATTGATGGCATATTTATTATTATTGCTATTTCCCTTTATTGTATGCTTTTGAATGAGGCATTTGTCAGATATGAACTACAAGAAAACTGTTTTGTTTAGGGATCCCTGGTGAACCCGTTCCTGTGAGTTCAGAGGAGGACATATTTGAATACATTAATTATCCATACAAGAAACCAGAGGAAAGAAGTAAATAATTTCTTTGCTGCTGCCTCTTCAAGAAACACACCTGGTTTTTTCTCTAATTGCATGACATGTAGCGGTGACACTCAAGAAGAATTATTTTTGTTTCAAAATGAATTTGGGTACCATTTTTCATTTATAATGGCAGTATGCCAGCATAGATGCTCTTAAAATTGTGAAATTACTTAAACTGGTTGAAAATTATGAAGCAGGAATAGCTTTACTTTGGCCAGAGGGGATTGAATTAGGTACCTAGTTAATGTTTAATTAAAAAAATCCTTGTCTCTCAGTTACTCCTTTGTTAACTTCTAATTCTGCTCCTGAAATATTGCATCTCTTTATTTATCAAGCACCTAAAGGGAACTCAAAAATTCCATGGTAGAAGACATTTCTAAGAAAAGCATTTTCATTATAAAAGTATTCAAAATGGAATGGACTAGGTATGTGCATGGATGTTCACATTTTAAAGCAACATGGTTTGTAAAATTTGGAGTGTTTCATCTCCATTGGTTTTATATGTAGGGACGTGGTGTTTTCATTTATTTTGTTTTTATGAAGTGTAATGTGTTCATAGCTTCATTTATTTCAGTTTTCATTTTTTTGATAAATCGATGGAATAAAAATTTGATCTCAGTTGTGAAAGAAAGAGTGCATATTTAAATGTATGTATCCATATCAAATAAGTAAGACTATGTAAATCACGAAGAAAGAATCAATGAATTTGCGTTTCCACATGAAAGAATTTATTGCGTCAGCTAGTTTCGCTACACTGTAGCATCATCTTGGATCTATAGCAAAACAGTGTAGTAGAACTAGTCGGGACAATGAATTCTTTCCTGTGAAAACACAAAGTCATTGATTCTTTCTTCGTGCTTTACAAATGAATTTCCACTAAGTATCAGCGGCAACCGTCTCTTAAAGCAAAACTACGTGTATAATTATATCTTTGTGGGAAGAGTCCTTCAATGCGTTTTGTGTATTCAATGTAAAACTGTGTGTGCTTACTTTTGGTATTGTATGTGTGTCAGGTCAAATAAAATTTTCACTAAAGTAGGAATGTTTGATAATTTCCTGTTGTGTGAAGTAATTTGTTTTTGAAGTTTTTGCATTGTGCATATTATTTCATTTTTATATTCTCAAATATGTGTTTTTAATTGATTTATTTTGAATGAAAATCAAATTTTTTTGCTGAATTTAGAGAAAGAATGAATGAATGTTTGTGAATGGCAAATTGCAGGTGTAGATCATTTTTCAACTCTGTGAACTTTCCACTCATTCACTCCGTGCAAAATGACTATACTTTTTCTTCCCCTAACTTGTTTGTCCAATATTTTCCCCTGTATCACAGTCTTCAACATTCCATTTTCTCTAAATATGCCCATCATTCATCTTTCCTGCATAATTTAAATCCCCTCCAACCTTCTATCTTCTCATGCAATGATGCTTGGTACTTCTTTGCTTGTTTACATTCTTGTACATTTAATTGTTCCCTTCTCCTCCTCGCTTATATTTCATAAGCCTCAAATCCACACTTATGTTCTTGTCTCAATAACATAAATTTTTCCATCATACAAAAATACACTCCTTATTGAAGCCATCACTTACCTTTATTTATAGTTTTTGAGTTCAATTGGGTATCGGGATAGTGCGGTGGCTAACATACAGGCCTCCCACTGAGATGGCCCGGGTTCAAATCCTGGAGACAACAAATATTTTTCAGCGGTATCCCAATCCCTACTTGAGGTGCTTTTTGGAGAGAACTTTGAGTGAGCACGATGTCCTTTAGATGGGACGTTAAACTGCAGACCAATTGGTGTCTTTCGACGAGAGTAGGCTAATTCCGACACCAGGTTACTCTCCACCCTTCCTTCCCCATCCATCCCTAATTGCACAAATGACCTTAGCTGTCAGTCACCTCCCTTAAAAACTACTACTACTACTTGAGTTCAATTGCCTCCTCCTCATAAACACTTATTTACCTATTGCTATTCTTCTCTTAATGTTTTTAATACTATATCCAATATTTTCTTAAACACTTCTTGTATATGACTGCAATAATAAGTTTTACCTGCTGTAATTAATTCTTTCTTAAATTAACAAGATAAAATGAAAACTCATATAGCTGTCTTAAATGTTAAACTTAGCCTTTCTCTTTCATGACAGCCTGATTTCTTTTCCAATGTTTTTCATCCAATGGTTATCAGATTGTTTTTGCAATTTGAAATGTGGTTACTAAAACTCTAATTACTTGAATGGGCTCATTGCATGAGCATACCTAGTCATTGTGTGATTTAATGTATTCGCACTCATGAATTTAGTCATGGAGGGTAATTAGCCTTGCCATATCCAACTAAAAATGCCTTTAATTTAAATCTATTGTCAGTTGGCTGGCTTTGACATTCTTCTTTCCATCTTACTTCTCATGTAATTTTGGTGCGAAAAAATGCCCCAAATATTTATCTCCTGAAAGTCAGTTTTATCACTTCTCCTGAAAGAGAGAAATATAATGAATGTACAGTAAACTCTTGATTATCCGTGCCAATGGATGCATGAGGAAGACCATTTTCTTAACATGTGATTAATTTCAGTTTTTGGTAATGGAAAGTACATTTGTTTCATTTTTCTGCCATTTTTATTAGGGTAGAATGATAGATTTACAAGAACTCAGAGCTCCCGTGAAGTGAATAGGACGATGTATTTCACTTCTAAAGCTAAACCAATTGCGTAAATGGGAAAAAACAAATGATTGGCAAAGACTAATATTAACAAAGGATCGCCGATATGGATTCATATTCGTCACATGATTCTGATTTGAATAATGAAATGTAGATAGTTTATGACTAATTTGTCGCATGGTAAAACTATGTATTTGCTCACCTTAGAGGAGAATACAAAATTTTCTGGAATTCTAATGAATGCCAGGGAAACGAAAATGGGGAAAGAGTGGGCAGTCGAAAAATATTTAAATTAAATCAATGAATATCATGCACAGCTTTTGATTTTGTGACATTAAATACTTTTAAGAAAGTGGAGGTATTTCAAAACTTGCCTTTTTGTAAAAGTATACAGAAATTTCAAAGCATTTAGTTATCTTAACATTTGACTTTATTAAATTTTTGAGGTGCTGGGAATAAAGTGACACGGATGATTGAGAGTTTACTGTATATGCTGGTTGAGTTTATCAATTAATGTGGTCGATCAAAGAAATATGTAGAACCCCATCTTAGTCTGGAATCAAAGATTTGAAGGGATATTTGTTTTAATATTTTATTTGTGGGCTGGTGGACATGTAAATGAAAGTATGGAGTTGATTCAATTTCAATAGGTTTTATTTCAATATTAAAAAAATGTAATATTTAACAATAATGTCATCATAAATACAGTAATTGAGCAAGTTGACACATTTCCATAATTATAATCCAAGGAGGATAGCTTTTGGTTCAAGTGGAGACCCAAGTTTCAATGGATGGTTTTGATTCCTCCTAAGAATGTACTGCTTGTCACCGGTGGGTTTTAACCATGGAGACAATCTTTCATTTCATGTTGTTGAAATTATAATGCATTCACCAATTCCATTTCTGCACAGTTCAATTCTTTTTAGATATTTAAAACACAGTCCATGTACAGGTACAAATGTTTATAACAACAGCCAGTTCTTGGCATACCTATTCAATATATCACAGTTTGAATGAAGTGACGGGTCACATTATCAACAACTTCATTTTTGTTCCAGAAGATTTGCACTTGATTCATGTTACGTTTTTGGATCATCCTTTTTACTCAGTCTTCCTCGGAAATATTTGAACTCTGAGTCCATGTTTTGGGCGTAATATGAGCTCACCCAGTAGTGTAAGATCTTCCCTTCGATCTACAGCCTTTATCCTGTATTTTCGGAGGACTGAAGAAACTACAGCTTTTTCTTCGAGCATGGCAAATCTCTGACCTGTGAGAAAAAAAAAGATTTGCCTTGAAACCATTGCATTGAATGTATATCTGTAAATGTTGTCTTACCAAAATGGGGATGTGGTCCATGTTAACGGTGATGGCTCTTAGAAAGGTGACTTAATGATTTGATTTTCCAAATTAAATAGGGTACTAAACTTGTGCAATTATATTTCAAGCATTGTATTATGCTATCAATAAATGCCATTAAAATTCAACATAATATTGATCCACAACTTATCATAGATGGAATAAGAGCATAAACTCAAAGAGATAGGGTAAGCAGCTGCTCCCAGTACTTGCATGTTATTTCTAAGGTAACAGTGATGCCATGCCTAGGAAAATTATGGTGGACTGCAATTTTTTGTCTAGAACTACTTACTGGACATGACCACATTATGAACAATAACAATTATTGATAGCATAATAGGTACTATTGTACTAATGCACAGTATTATACTGTAAAATTTGAGTTCAATGAAATGGTTTAGAAGCGTTTAAAAATTTTTTTTATTGACTGAATAATACCTGAAATTTCCTAAGGCTTTAAATTATGAAATAAAACTACTTGAGGATGATGTAATCATAGTCCACTTTAAGTGACGATGATTTCAATGGATATTTATTCTGTCAGAAATGTTTTTACAAATATGTACTGTGAAATCCAGAAGTTTTTTTGTTTAACAAATAAATGTCATTAAGTCAAGGTAAATTGAGATAGTCATCTAATTTCATCGTGAAAGTATATATGGAATTAGCCTACACGTGGATTGAATTAGATGCTCTATACTTGTCATGCCTGAAATTTCACTATTGTTTATATTGATATCAGAATACTGTGTCTAAAGAGGAAATGTTTTCTGATCCCAAAATATTCATGAGTTTACCTCAGTATAAAGTAACTTCTTGAAAATCCTACAACTCTCAATTTAGTTAATATCTTCCACCTCCAAAATACATTCACAGCAGTCACCACTATTTACGTAGTAATACAAGGTCTGTTCTCATACATACTGTCACTATCCTTTTACGTAAGGGAAATAAGTTTTCTTAATGTATTCTTTTTTGTGACTGGATGGTCAAGCATCATTAATATTTCTTTGTATACTTCAATTAAATGACACTATTTAGAAATATGAGAATAATCAACCACCAAAGAGACTATATTTTTTCACAAAACAAATAATTTTGACAACAACCATAACGTAACTATGATGAATGTGACAAAATCTTTGACTAACCAATGCTTATCATACTCCAAGAATTTAAATGAAGATATTTAAAATTTGAATGAGCTATAATAACTCTGACAATGTTAGAAAAAAGGAGATAAACAGTTAGTGCGGTAACTCAGCTTAACAATAGACAATTTCTAAAGCAGTTATCACCAAAGAGCTCCTCCCCCATGTTTTAACTCTTATGGAATTTTTATTTGATAAATTCTCAGTTACTACCATTTATTGGTCCACCGTTTTTCGTAATGGTAATGACAGCTAAATACTTATGACATTGAAAGAGAGAAGACTGGGAATTCTCCCAGATGTTGCACTCCTGCTAAATATATACATATATATACACAGACACATGTGTGTGTGTATATGTATACATATTTTTTTTCTTTTACTCAAGAAATTAGGAAAAATGGGCAAATAAAATTGGAGGTATAAAACAGATTATTGCTAATCTCTTTACTCATAGGCATTTTAATAATTTTTCCTGGTACTCGGAAGCCAATGGATGTAAAATGAATCATCATGCACTCACCTATGCAATTCCTTGGCCCTGCACTAAATGGGATGTACGCGTAAGGATTTCGTCCTTGGCAGTTCTCTGGGAGGAAATTATCTGGGTTGAATTTTTCTGGAGAAGGCCAAGTCTTAGGATTTCGGTGCAGCATATAGGTCACAATGAGGGTGGTTGTTCCTGCAGGAACTGTGTAGCCAGCTGTAAAATATGTAAGCATTGTCAATTACATTAATGAAATTAGATCAAAGTTGTGAGGTGCATGTTTCTAGCATGCTGGTAAGTAAAGAGCCAAATCAGTCAATGCAAGGCCGGGATATAATAGATGCATAGTCATCACTAAATCTCTTCAAGTTTTAATTCTGTATGTGAATGAAAATTATCTCTATCTCATCTCCTCCTTTCACCAAATTTTCACTAATTTTTGTGACAGGTACTGTTTTTAGATGATAAGAGTTCCCATGCTCACCTATATCAACATCTTCCATCAACTGCCTGGCAATTAGAGGTACACTTGGATAGAGTCGTAGGGCATCTTTAATGCAACACTCAAGGTATCGCATCTCTTGCAAATCTTTCATTCGTATTTTCCTGTCATCATCACCAAAGATATCATTCAGTTCCTCCACTACCTTGTCCTGACAAATCAAAAGTTTCAAAACAAGATGAAAATAAGATCAGTAGAGTGTTCACTTTTGAATCCACACAACAAAATGTATGTGGTTTAATTTGTCATTTATGAGAAAATTCAGAATTTTCTACAGCTGTAATAAATAGTTGGATTAGAAGTCATTATATGTTAAAGAAGTTATGAAGTTCAATTTAAAGTAATGTGCTGGTGGAGTGATGAATTGGATTTTTAAATTCTCAAAATTAGATTATTATGGAGAGAAAAAAATATTTTAGACAGAAAATTTAATGTTTTTAAATGAAATCCTCACGTGACTTAATAATATATTAGTTAATTTAAGGAAACTTTAATTACAAAAAACATCTTTTAAAAAAAGAGTAAGTTTGGATTATGATGGAACAAATTTTTAATATAATACTTTGTTGTGACTCACTTGTATTTCTGGGTGGCACCCAAGAAGAAACAAGACCCAGCTAATAGCTGCCGACGTTGTGTCATGACCCTGATGACAAAAATAAGAATGAGAAATTTGTAAAATTAAATGAATTATAGATTTATGATTTTTTAAATGGGTTTTCAAGAGTTAAGATATCTGGAAAATGGCATACCTCAAACATGAAGGTATCAACTTCTTCTCGAATGTCTTCATTAGATAACACTGTGCCATGCTGCGATGCTTCAATGAGCAAATCAAGAAAAGCCAATCGTTTCTTTCGCCCTTAAAAGATTTTTTTTAATTCTTTTAATATTGGAGAGAGGCTGTGAGTAATTAACTACTTCCATAACATGCTAATGATTTAGCCAAGTAAAATTGTAAAAAGTACTCACCCATAATTATTGATTCCTCATCATTTTCTTTCTGAGCTCCATTCTCTTTAATTTTAACTAATTCATCCTTCCTCTCTTTTATTACCTGAACAAAAGTACAAAATGCAAAAAAATTATCCATTAGAATATCCGATAGAAATGAACATTGTTGACATGAGAAAAATGCCAATATTGTTGTCATATTTTTTAATGTAGTTGAAACATAAATGTAATAAGCATTCCCAACCTCATTCGTTCTCAGATATTCCCTGATAATAGTTGTAGCTCAATGTAAAATCAATATTAATCTTTAATTTAATTTAGCTTTGAACATGCATATGGAAGGAATATGGTTTCCTTCTCAATGTCTTCTACATAATGTTCTAGGCTACATCTCTCAAATATACCCAATTTAAATGTAGTAGGCTTGGCCTTGAATACCATTAAGGATGCTTTTCAAGAAATTGAAACCCTGAATGTCATAATCAACAAATTGTAAGAACATAATGAGGTTTTTCTTTGCTAGAATTCCTCTGAGACTCAGTTCAGGCAAACTCTTTAGGTGTATTTAATGTTAGTTCCTCAGCATTTTCCAAGAGTGAGCTGAAGGGTGCAGGAAGAGGCATATTACTACTAAAATCATTACCACTATTCACAATTAAGCCCACAACAAAAGGTAGGAATTGGTTAAAGATGGATGGATAGCGAGGTGCCTCAATAGTATTAGCCTACTCTGTATAAATGGTTATGGGGGGCCATTATTCAGTGTTCATTACATGCTGTGAGCTCAAAATGCATGTAATGTTTCTCACCTAGTGCTCTGCAAGAATGTTTAATAGTAATACTCATTCCTTGATTTGTTAGTACTAAATTTGGAGCTTTTCATTAAAATTTAGTGTGAAACTAGTTTAGCCCACCTATGTATCTATGCTTAAGATACATGAAAAAATTCAACTATGAATGTAAATTTAATGCATCATTGTTATGAATTGTTTCTCATTCTCCAGCAAAATAGGCAGGTGGTTCATGGTTTTACAAGCATTGTGAAAAACTGGACTATCACTGGCAAATTTATCCCATCCTGTGACCTCAACATAAGAAGCCTGACCATTGCCTGAAGCCACTGCATTTGACCTTTCCCCTGACGTCTCATCAAAGTGAATATTAGTATGTGCTGGAATGCAATGCCAATGCATATCAGGTATGTGCGCAATACCCAGTGTGATATTTTGTAACCCAATAAAAATCCATAGCATGTATATGTGTATGTTGATAATGACTTAGTTAGGGAGTATCTTGATGGCATATTGGAAGGGAACATAATGGCATAATGTTTTGTAATAGGAGGCTCCCACCACTGCCTCAGTGTGAACCATGATTTCAACTGTATACATATTAATCAAAGTCCCCAGTCTATGGGTGGATTACAGAACATCTATTAATTTTGAGACACTTATTTGCAACATTTTCATTATGTGTACATTCAAAATATTATAAATCCTGTTCCTGCATCTGGGCAATACTAGTTGTCACCCTGAAGGGTGAACCTAACTTCCATCTGGGTTACCAAACCAAGTTACTATACAGCAATGCCAGAACATGTCCCCTTTGCATCCATCACAACACCCGACTTGATTCAGATCATCTCTCATGGTGCAGAGCAAATTCATGCCCTAAGATAAGATGATTGATGAGCAAATTGTTGTAAAATGCTCAATAGGTACCTAAATAAAATACAATGAAAACTCCCAAAGCTGTAAGAACTTATTACAGCTATAAGAGTTTTTATTTTATTTTATTAATTTAAGAGGTCATAGAGCTCAAGTTCTTAGATATTAAATAGGTACCTTGTTTGAGAACCCATGTAGTATTTGGATACATCTCTCATGTTCCTTGTAGGATTTTGTAAGTTTAAATAGCCAATCTGGCTGTAACCAGATTTTAGATTGTCTGTTTTGGATGATTGTTGATATCCTGAAATGAGGAATGAAATTTTTTGTGTGGGTATGTTCTCTCTGCATCCATTCTCATATCATCTTGGAATATCATTCACACTTACTTATAAATGGCCTTCACATATTCTGATTCACTGTCTTTTTGGGCATTAACTGACTGGCCCATTGCAGTTTCTGAAAGGAATTGGTATAAATACATAACTGGCCCTAACAGTATGCATTTTATGTGAAAAATAAATAAGCGAGGTTGGCACAAAGTTTTCAACAAAGGTAGCAGGTCTATTCCTTGACCTCATCTAGTTTCTATGCATTCCTTACCACAAATGATGTCCAGGGTGCAAAGAGTGATGTACGGGAACAGGTTGAAATCTTTCCCTTCCAGTGCTTCCTTCTCTAACCTAGCTGTTAGCACCTGGCTCTGTTCCCAGAAAACATCAATGAAGTCATCCAGGATACGGAAATGGAATGCAGGTGTTAGAATCTTTCTTCTACTGTGCCATTTCTGACCTAAAATCAAAAAATTTTTTCAGTTAAAATTTTTCAAATTGACAAATATTAATTTAGTTCCCCATTCAGTTCATGTCTCACAGGAAGGTCGCAGGGTTGACTTTACCTGCCCCATTTATAGATTTGCTATTTCCATAAGTAACTTATTTCTATATGCGTTAGTCCACAGAGCAAATTATCTCAGCCTTTGGACCACTTTAAGACTGTCATTACATTGATATCTTTTCTTTCACATAGAGTCCCAGTTGGAATGAAAAAATCTAGATTTTTCCCATAAGTGTCGTTACCCAGAACCATAGTTTTTGCATCAACCACATTAGGGCTGAGTCATTGATGGTATTTCATTCATTGAAGATTTTCTACCTGATAAGGTAGGTTTTTTCCTGATCCATTACAACTGCTTACTTCTATGTATAATGAGAACTTTCTCTTGCTTGCCGTACATCATTTTCTTGATCATTACTTCTACCTGCCTTCACCCTGTCTAGAAAATTCTACTCTCTTTCTTTCTGTACCCTGTTTACACAACATTTTCCCCTGTATCACAGGCTTCAGCATACCACTACCTTTCAGCAATACCTCCATCCACTTTCTCTGCAATATTCGAATTTCCCCCAGCAGCCTCCTCTCTTGGCCCACCCTATGTAAAACCTCAGCTTTTGTCTTCCTCTCTGTACAGGTTATTTTGTCAGTTCTTTGCTACACCCACGTCTCAGAAGCATCCAGTTTACATTGATAGTAGAGGGTAATGTAATAGGAAATTCTGAGGATAATTTGTGTGAACTATTTTGAATCCATAAAAGAGAAAGAGGTTGAACAAATAAGTAAGTTTATGAATACCAGTTGGAAAAATATGCCATTTTTGAATACCCTCTACTATACCTACACTATATGAACTATGCATCTTCTTCAATGTCCTGGTTTTTTAAATTATTTTCTTCACCCTTGTCCATTTCCAAAATCTCATATATCTGTCATTCCCAAAGATCAAGTTTTTAAATCATGTAATGCTAAGCTCTCTCAGAAAATGAACATGGAAGTGATGAATGGCAGTTGATTTAAGTTGATAAATGACCATGAAGAGACTTTAAAACATATATTAGTAGCTGCTCTGGAAATCAGAATCAATAACACAGATTATTATATGTACTGATAACGAACAAAAATGAAAATTTGCCACTATCATGCTAGAAAATGTGCACTGAGTGTGAGTATTTTAAATCTGTAAGTACCACTAACCAGACCACAGTAAATTGTAACAGGAAGTTAAGTTTTATTTATTCTTGAGAAAATTCAAATGTATATAAATGTTGAGAAAAGTAAAAAAAAAATAACTCAAGCATTAAAAGAAAGAAATGAAATTGGGAACTTTGAATTGTCATTAAATCATGGACGAATCATATCAAGGTAACATATTATCGCCTCGGTCTGAAACACTTGCCTCTCTTATTGAGTATGACCTTTTAAATAAAAATCTATTTTTGGAGAGTTGAGTTTACAAAGTATAAATTGGACTGTCACAATTCATCATGAAGTTCCACAAAGCTTAGCTGAATACCGTAGAATATAAATTTTCTTATAAATTGAAAATTTATAAGAAATTTCTTTTATAAATTGAAATTGGGCATGTATTCAATCGAGGCAAGGGGAGCATGTAAATTAAAACATTGTAGGATCACTGAAATACATATGTTATGATCCGCATGGTTTTTGAAGGAAGGTATAAATATATGCATTATGTGAATATTCAATTTCAAATTAACTCTGTGCAAGCTGAAGTAGACCTATCAACTGCTTACCTATCTAGGTCAATGTGCCCCTCTTGTGAAGGTGACTAGGCTCTGAAACCTTAGGGGATCAGTTTCACTACCACAGTAAAAGCCTGAACAATGTATTTCTTTATAAATCCAAGGGTGAAAAATTAAAAAAAATTGAAAGTCAATTCAATTAGTTTTAACTAAGGAAATTCATGGGCTTATTTGCTGTGTCCATGATTGTCATTTTTGGAGGAAAAAATGGTTTTGAAGCCTTGCAAATTCTCTGAGCCTCTCTGTTATTTAAATTGTGATCCAGTGCTAAATATATATGTATAGCATAATTAAGGATGGCACATTGTGCTTTGATTTATTGGGGTGGGTTAACAAAATGGTAAGGTAACTTACCTGCACTTGTTAGCAGCCCAGTTCCAAGCCATGGACGTAGGTATTCATAGTCAGGGCTCTTGTCGATGTGTTTGTTACTGCTCAAGATTATCTGTAAGCATGTGATTTGTAAACGTTTTAGGTTTTTGATCCAATTGATTTAAAAATAAAGGAATCTTTGTTGCATTGGAGAAGGTTATATCTTTTTGAAAGTACTTCTAATAAAACCATTAGTGTTTCAAGAGTTTTTGTCTCCATTGCATACAAAATATTATTCATTCTAAATAGTTAACTATTATACTTAAATACCCAAGTGCCATTGAATGTGTGTACAAAAAATTTATTTAAGAAATAGCAATTTAGAATGAAATGAAATTTTGCAAATCATTGGGTAATCAATCACTTAACATTCCACAATTATTGGTTGTAGATTCAAAAGTCATTAGTTTTCACAATAGTTTTGCTGGAATGTAATATCATTTCTGGCTAATAACTAAAAAAGTTCTCCAAGAGCCATACTTAAAAATATAACTTGTCTTTTCCCTGGAAACACTTTCATTGAAAATTAGGTAACCTTATGAATTTAGATTGCATGCAAAATCCACAGAATTTTATTATCCAAAATAGTTTATTCAGATACTTATGGGATAAAATATGTGAACCAAAAGAAGGTTATTTTATAATTCACATGCCCCATTAATCAGTTGTCTTAGCTAATAATGCCATTATAAATCTATGTAAACAACCCCAGATATTGAAGGGGTAAAAGCATATTTTTACATTTTTTCTGCTTTTGGAATACACACACCACTTAACTGAAGAAATAAATGATATTCCACATTCAGCTGAAATGTCTATATCGGATTTTTAATTTTTAGACAGATTGCTCTTGGTTAAACATGCAGGGATAACCATTGTATTTATGCTTTATATTTTTTTCGATTCTCTTGTTCCTTTTGGAAATTTGACACTGAAATTTTATTTTTATCCTAAAATATAATAATTTCATTCAGAAACAAAGCAAATCAATAGTATTCTATAGATAAGTAAGCACCTTGTTTCATAGATGCTTGTGTCACAGAGTTCAAGTTCTTTTGAGGAGCAAGAGAAAGTTGTACATTTTTTGGATTAAGTAGTGATTTAAAAATTTCCAAACATATGCATATGACCACCAGTCAAATATTTTACTTGTGAATAAGTATGAAATAATTAATTTTTATACAATTTCATACTTGTATATGAGATTTTATATTGCATCTATGGGATATATTTATAGTAGGAGCTGGACCCTCACACCTCTATTTATCTTATGCTAAGGCCATGGTTTTGACGTTGAATTGACAAGCCACAGATTTTGCTGTGTAGATTTTGAAGAAAATAATTTAAAATCAATTCTAAAGTACTCCTAATATTGAAGTCATGAAGTAAAAATCATGTTAATCAGTATATAAAATAGAGACATGATATAGTTTTTTGACTCTTCAGGTATACATATATTTCTGTAACTTCTGTAAACAAAAACTATTGTTTTGCTCTGGTCCTAGACACATAAGTCAACTGCAATCTTGAAATCATATAAATTTATTGGTCTTTTTCTGCCTCAAAAATGTAATAACTTTTAGGTTATACATTAATATCATGAAGCTAGCATATTGAGAGCTTTTCATCAATGATTATGATTGATTAAAGTGAGTTTGTTTAGTATACATGTCCAATTGAGCCATTTTATATTTATTTCTAGGCTATCACATTGAGGGAATGAAGTGAACAATTTTTTTCCTTTCTATGCGAAAGCAAACTAACTCTAGGAAATGTATTCAGCTTGAATGTTTAATGTCAGATTTGCTTGAAAACACTGATTATTTTACACACCCTCTTTGTATGCTACAGCTTTTATTGTTTTTTTTATAGACCAGCGAAAAAATCTACTTGTTTCACTCATTTTGTATAGCAGATCACGTACATATTTAGTGAATTCACTAAGCTTAATTAGCAGTTGTAATTTAGTTATTAAGTGGCTCAATGACTGAGGTCATTAGTGAAGCTGAAGTTGATTAGCTAAATTATTTGTCTTTCCTTCGTGTGTTGCAGACTTTAAATGAATGGATTGCATTCATAATAGTGAAAATGTCTATAATTTAAAGACTATTGTTTTAAAAAGCTCTCCACTGTGGAAATGAGATTTTTTTAAAAAATAATTTAGATTTATTTTTATTTACCAATCCATCAGAAGGAAGGACAGAAAGATCACTGGTCCACTAACTGACTCAGTATTTGCAATCTTAATTATGCCAGTCTAGGATGATGAATACATTATCAGGGCGGATGCTGGCCTGGAACATCCTTGAGGCTCAACAAAAAGTTTCACAACATTTTAGAGTTTGAAATCCACAAAAAATTGATCGTGCATAAGGAAAAGTGCATCATTTAAACTCTTTTAAATTTTAAACAATTAGTTTCATTGAAGGCTTAAGTTTCTATACTGAGAATAACTCGAGAATCTTAAAAAAGTTTCAATTAGGTGGAGAACTCATATAAAAATGACCTGGAAATTTATTGCCTAGGTTTGTTTCGTCATAGAAATGATAGAGAAATATTTTGTCACTCTCAAGAGTTCATCCTGTTAAATTACTGCCCTTTTGTAATCCTGAATACACCTAGATACTACTGCAAACGTCCTTTGTAATTTAAACAACCTTCACCAAGGAAAAGATGGGATCTCAAGAGAAAAGAATTACATAGATATCCATGCTCCATATTGTATTCCTTCACCTGAAAATATTACCATCACCATAATGAACATTTCCATCTTGATCAAGATCACGAGAATGATCTTGTCTCACAAAGCATATGGTACCTCAACTAAGCTTGGCTCTGAGATGAACACATATGGCGATTTGGCTAGCCAAGTCCTTGCCATTCCAATGCGACGGCCATACATAAGAGTAGTAGCCTGAAGTCTCTGGAACAATTCTGTGGTGGAATTTTGCATTTTTGATTATTGTAGGTGGTATTTTATTTATCAAGTCATAATATTGCATAGGTCATGGGGAATAAAATGTGATCAGTGGGGCCAGATGTGGTTTACCAAATAGAGGGGTATGCCAGTTATAAAATCTATGAAAATAATGGTTGGCGTAAAAATACCAAAGAGAGAAAATGAAAGCAACTTTGAAACAGTCTTTTAAAATTTTGCTAAATATAGATAGGTATTTCGTTTGAAACGTTTTTGCTATTAGCTATATTTTCTTTAATAAAAGAAATCCCTTGTGTTTATAGACTTTTTTCAAGAAATGATCCAAAATGCATGACTGACTCTGGCTCAAAATGGAAATTCTCCCTTTCCTTGGCCAGTAAGTGGGATTGTGCATCTGTTACTACCCATCGTCCACCTTCCAGGAACAACAAAATCTTCCAAGTGTTCAGTTCTGCGGTTTTCTACAAATCCACTTTCAAAAGCCATCCTCTTCAACAACACTTGCATCTATACTGTCACACTATTTCTGTGGACCATGTTCAAGTTTTGGAAAAACTATGATGCAGTAGCATGAAAATTTCATTTGATTGTTCGCGTTTGGCTGTCCTTCAGGTATACTTCCCAGTCTATTTTAACTCGTGTTTGTGAATACTTTTAATCAAGTGAATGAAGCTGGTAAGTAAGTACACATCAAAGAATTTATCATCTGATAACTTCATATACTGGAGTTGATAACCAAAGTAGTGATTTAGCCACTAAAATTTTAAATAATAATAAATATTTTTTATTTCCCTTTGTGTCTCCTTTAAGCATTTGATTAGCCTCATTTTTATATTTTATTCATGAGAAATGATTGATATATATTACTGCCTAATTACATTTTTGTTCTCTTTAATTCAAGTTTTATCATATGTGGTTTTCTAGCAGTTTCTTTGTGCTATATTCTAGTTTTCCCAAGACATTGTTTGGATATTACATGACAGTGCAACTATGAGTCAGAATAGACATGATAATGAGATTATGGTTTTATTTGTGATCTTGAAATAAGGACATTGGTTGTACCTCTGCAGCCTTGTCGTCATAGAGGAGGACCCAGGGTGTTTTTCCAAGCCAACCTTTCATAATACCCCCCTCTGGATTGTGGATCACTCCTCCGGCAACGATCCTGTCAAATATTTCTAAGAATTGATGGGAAGGTGTGGCATGAGAGGATATCAGAATTTGAGAACATTTTCATGAAGAAAGGAGTTCAATAGGAGTAGGTTGTGCCAAAAGAGGAAGAGAGAAAGAGAAAAAGGTCATTAAAGGAAACCCATATTGAAAAATATGTTGCCTAAAATCTACATTAGTGGAGGAGTAAAATGATGGGATAGTTAAAGGAGTGAACAGAAAGTCAGCCTAAGGAAATGTCATAAAATGATCATGCTTAATGAACTCAAGATTTTGGCAAATGAATCATCCACAAAGTGGCTTAAATAAATTACCATATTATATTGAGCGTTGATTGCATTCATTAGTACAGAGATGGTATTTTGCAGACTACTTAAATAGTAGGTAAATATGTAATATAATGTACATTTCCTGAAAGAATTAGATTATGAAATATTCACTTTAACTTTGAAGTTTACTTGGGAAGAAAGTTTGAAATGTATCATACGCATAGTTCCTACATATAGGTAATTCAATTGGAGAAAAAAGATTTTGGTAGTAACAATATATAAAGATCTGGTGCTTTCCTGGTGTATTTGCTTGATAAAGTTTTCTCGGGTTTTCCACCAGGTCTGGGGTTCCATATTGGCCGACGTTACGATGCTCGACTCGTGCATCGTCCTTAAGGTAGATGAGTGACACTCTGCATTTGGCCATCTTATATATATGAGCTGATGGGTCAAGTGACTTGTGGTTGGTCCGTGGAGGAGGAGCCTCCCAGTGGTGTTCCTTCCTTATTCTTCCTTTTTTTCTTTCGACCAACCTGGAGGCTCCTCCTCCACTGACCAAACACGAGTCACCTGACCCGTCAGCTCATGTTTATGAGATGGCCAAATGCAGAGTGGTACTCATTTACCTTGAGGACGATGCACAAGTCAAGCATCATAACGTCAGCCAATATGGAACCCCAGGCCCGGTGGAAAACCCGAGAAAACTTCATTAATATGATAATTAATTGGCAATTTATGGCAAGAGGAATGTTAAATATCAAAGTTAGCTTTCCCAAAACTGACAGCTTGAATCACACTTTTTTTTAAGATAATGCACCAGTTAAGGTAGGTTTTGGATGGACTCAACCACCTAATAACTATCTCCTAACAAAACACAATATAGCAACCTACTCTACAGCAAGTCCCTCTTTATCTCTGTTTACTTCCTTCCTCCGTTCATCCCATCCAACATTCTAATCCAGCTCCTGCCCTTTCCTCGATTGCCTAACATTCTCCTCTCTATTACAGTCTTCAATATTCCATTGCCAATCAATATGCTTTTCATCCAGTTTTCCTGCCTCCTTAGAATTTCTCCTAACCCCTCCTCCTAGCCCACCTTACCCAACGCTTCTTCATTTGTTTTCCTTTCCATCCATTTTACCTTCTCCATCCTTCTCCACACCCACATTTCAAAAGCCTCCAATCTACATCTATCCTCCTGCTTCAGTGACCATGTTTCCCCTCCATAAATAACTATGCTCCATATCAAAGTTTTCACGAACCATTTTTTAATATCCTTGCTCGAAATCCCTGTCATCAACTCCCTCCTTGTTGTGAAAGTATCTTTGCCGAGTGCAATTCTTCTCCTTACATCCCTACTACTTTGATCATTTTGGTCCAAAACACTTCAGAAAACGTAAATTGTTCCACCTTCTCTAGTTTTTCCCTCATGTTTTAATGTTAACCTTAGCCTTTCTCTTCCTGGAAAATTGTATAACCTTTGTTTTATTTATATTGATTCTCATTTCATATCTATCGCACTGAATTACCACTTAGCAATGCTGGCAACCTGACTGACAAACTAGAGCTTGGTCATCAGCAAACCTAACTGATTTTACGAATTCCCCTCTGACTTTCATTCCTACCTCCAGTTCTTCCCAAAACTCTTTAATCACATCCTCCACATATACATTGAACAGCACCGGTGATAATGGACCACCCTGCCTTACATCTCTTCCTAAAACTGCGCATCCAGACTCTCTCTCCATTACCCACTCGCACCTGAGCAGTCTGAGAAATGTACAGGTTGCAGATTAGCCTCCTGTCCCCCCAACTTATTCATATTTTCTGCAATACACTCATTAGTTGTTTACAAGTCACTCTATCAAAGGCCTTTAAGAAATATACGAAACAGGCTAATACGTCCTGATTGTATTTTATATTCCTCTTGATTAGTGATCTCATTACTGCTTGCCCTTTTCTCTATCTTTTTGTTGATGGTCCTGAGAACAACTTTAGCTGCATGGGAAACCAAACTTATAAACTTAGTAGTCCTCACATAACGTAGCCTTTACCTTTTTCGGAACAGGAACTAACACTGATCTCACAAAGTCTGCCTGCCAAATTCCTTCCTCATAGATACTATGAATTAGTCAAAATTGTCTCTTCCTACCACATTTTCCTAAACCTTTTAGGAGTTCCACAGGAATGTTGTCTACCCCCACAGTCTTATTTGATTTCATCTCCCTTAATGCCATTTCTATCTCATCTAATATGCCTGCACCTAAGCTATCTTCATCTACGTCCTATTCACTTTCTATATATAAGCTTGTTCGTCTAAGTTCTTTACCATCCACTTCTCCTGTATATTCTTTCCATCTCTCTCAGATCTTTTCCATTTCAACTATTATCTTATCCAATTTATCTCTTACTGTTAACACAGATTATCCCTTCTTACTTCCCGATTTGACCTTGCTGTATAGTGCACCAATTTTACTCTTCCTCTGCAAACTTTCCATATCCTTGCACTGCATCTTCCACCATGCCTTTTTTGCTTTATTTGTTGCCCATCTCAATTTACTATTCAACTCTTTGCACTTCCTTTTGCCTTACTCTTTTGACTAACCTTGCATACTATATTTCCATTTTCTTCTCTCATCTATCTTTGTAATCATCTCATCTGTGATCCATGGTTTCTATGTCCTTCTCCCGTTAACAGTTCCTATAGTTTCTTTCAATATCCTTTTTCCATTCTTCCTTGATAGTACTCAGATCTTTACCCTCATTCATGATTTTCTCTACAGCCTACTGATATTCCTTGCTTGTCAATCCAGTTAATGCTTATACATTCTATTTCCTAACCTGCTACTCCTGCCTTGCTCAATTGAAACTAACTCAAGAATTCATAACAGCTAAATTGTGGTCACAGTCCGCATCCGCTTCCGGTTAGCTGTGCAAATTGATCACACTGTTCCTAAATCTGTGCGTAACCAGAATATAATCTAACTGATACCTTTCTGAGTCACCTGGCATTTTCCATGTATACCAACTCCTTTTGTGGTGTCTAAACCAAGTGTCGGTGATGACTAACCACTGTCTCCTTCAGAATTTAATTGCTTTCTCCCCGCGGTCATTCCTCTTGCATAAACTGTAGTCCCTCACCTTATCACTATCTCTTCCTTTGCCTACCTTACCATCGCATTCCAATCCCCCATCACTATCAAATAATTCTCAGGAGGAACACACACAATAATGTCCTCAAACTGATCGTATATCCTATCAACTTCTTCCTCCCTATGATTGCTTGGAATCACTCCTACGGTAAACATTTTATTTTTGGATCAGCACTTGGATTATAAATAGTGATGACTCAGAAATTATAATTCATGGTATTGTAATATTTAACCTAATGACTTTGATTCCTGACATGATTTCTTTATTCAGTACAAACATGTGCAAATGCAATCTGAATTTCATAGTTTATAGCTTGGAGGTAAGAAAGTGAAAATTTTAGGTTGAAAATTGACTTATTATTGTTACTATTGCATAATATTTTGATATATTGTTCCATATTGAGGTTTAGTGCCCGAGTGGTAGAAGTAAATGGCAAATAAATACTATAATCTGCTAGCCATTGCATAGTGATTTTGTATGTTATTTTTTCAATTGAAAGTAAGATCATATGGTCAAATTATAAAATCAAATTTGATTGAATACCAGGCTATGGTGATTTTCTTCTAACTGAATTCATAATAAATCATCAATTTGGTTGGGGTTCTCATTATCATTACCCTGATAACAGCTAGGTACATATATAATTCCCAGGAAAGCACTAAAAGGAGTTTCCTTTATCCTTTTTTATTTTTCAATTTAGTTAGGCCGGGGTATGTGTGGGATCATTAAGTAGTGATTTGTGAAGTCCGCAAAGATTAGAAATGGTATGAAACACAAAGCAATTGACAAATAGAAAATAGCAGATACACTCACATATGGTATGCAAACACAAGTGAGTTACAAAATCAAACTAAGTGAGTGTTCTCAAATTTAAATATGTGAATACATATGGCATAGGTGATGAAAAGTAATTCAAGTTGATCTTTTAACACTCAATTTATGGTAGCTTTATAAGGTTGGTGTCAAAATCAAACAAAACAAATATTTTAATACTTTTTTATTTATTTATTTTTTAATCTCTCAGGTATTTTATGTTAAGTCTTACTTAGTAACTCAAGGAATAGGGGATTTTCTATCTCTAATTATTTCAATGTTCATAAACCACAACCTGGGGCCCATTTCTCAAAGCTAAAAGTCAATTTACAAAATCTTCTACAAACAGTCATAAATTTTAATTGAGGAAATTTAAGTTGCATGAGTCAATGTAGATTTTAATAAGTGTCGAACCAAATTTAATGTCATTAGAAACATCTGTGTGACCAACTGCCACAAAAACTAAACACAGTAATCAATGTGAAGTTTAGTTTAATAGATGAAGGCATAGCCCATGTAGTAGAGCCCAACAGTATTTGAAATTTATATGTCAGTTTAGGGGTAGCCCAGTTCCTTTCTTTGTGCCACATATGGTTTACCAGGAAGGACTGGTATCCCAAAAATCACACAGCTCGAATGAAACTGAGACCGTAGGCATCCCCAGGAATCAAACCCAGGTCCTCCGGTCAATGCTCTTCCCACTGGACTACCTCATCCCCATGACAAACCATAGGGACTCCTAAATTGACTTCTAGCTTTCAGATGCATGCCCTTGTTTTCATATTTTTGCGGCACAAACATTAAATCAAAAGCCAGATGAAGTAATATTTATCAAAATAAGTCTGCGTAAGTTTGAAAGTTACAGCAATGTATGATTCAATGCCCATGAATTCATCCAGATTGACTCTTTTGGCTAGGCTTACTGTTTACTAACAGGTTGACTAAATCTTACCATCATGTTCCACATTTATTTCCAATGTATTTCCAATGATGGGGAGTGCCGGAGGGCCTGGGATTTTATCGACAAGTTCAACAAGTCGAGCTCTTCTCCTTTTGTATCTGAAGATGAATAATGCAGCAGCACATGCCAGCGTGATGGTGATGAACATAGTGATGAGGGTTGGCATTGAGTGGGAGTGGAGGAGTGAGAGGGTGCTGGGCCACAAGTCCATCATGTTGTCTCTTCACGCACTAAATTTGAGAGAAGGATGATGACAAGTGAAAATATTTGGCGTATGCACTATTTTATCGACAAGAATGTAAAGCAAGGTTTAAGTTGAAACTAAGTAGCATGTAGATGAAGCCAATTAAGTTCTCAGGGACTACCAGTTAATCCCAAAACCAGATATATTGTTTTCAATTGCACTAATATCATTATACATATGTATATAGTTTCAAAATGTTGAATTACGATTTTTAATAATTATAGGAATCATACTTTTGTCTCATTGATGTATTCCCAACTTTGCATTACTTTTACAATTGAAAATCATTCGACCAGTTTTCTTGCCAAGAAAAAATTTGAGTCGAATATTCACTTGTTCATGACAATTTGTGCCAAAATTCCTTGAAAAAGACTAAAAAGGGGCACCTAAGTACCTTGCTGAAAATGCTGAGGTGGATTTTTAGGGTTCAGCAGTACTCCAAAACTACCTTAACATTATCAATCATTTTGAAATGACATCATGTAACAGACCTAGATGAAGGTTTTCCATTATAATTTTAAATCTTTTGCTGCTGTGTATGTACCTAGTACGCTTGCACTGTAGGCAGCTGGAACATACCTTTTTACCCTTTCCATGGTGTGCTTTGAAATTTTATAAAAATCATGTCCACCAAAATAAATTAATAAACATTTTCCATTAAATATACAGTGAATCTAGATAACTTATATTGTTTAGATTATTTTATTACCTTGGGAGTAATACAGGTTATGGAGAAATGATCCGCATTTGAGAAGTAGGATTCTGAATGGTGAACTGCTGTGAAAGGGTTAAGGATTTCAATTTATCATTTGCATGTAGAAATACACTGAAGTAAAAATTGGTTAACATGTGCGTTTACTGCAGAATTTTGCTTTGGTCAAAACAAAATATTGTTGGTGATGGACAGAGACATCCTGCATCAATAGGTGAGACACTCCTGTTTGCATTGCTATGCACCTAAATATGAACTTATTGACTTAGTTTTATTTTTGAAGGTTTTCATTTTCTCACGATAATGAATATTTGAAGTAAAAGCTTTCTTAATCCATTATAGATCCTTTGTTATGGAGAACGACCAAAGATAGCATCTCAAAATGGGAGCATGCCTCCTCTAACTCTTCATGTGTGTTTTTGAATATGGTAAAGTACGTAAAGGAAGCTTCAGATTTTCTGGGTGTCTTTATTTTAGTAATATAAGTTTGCAGTTTAACATTTTTGAAATTTGAATAATGTTGGGCATGTTTGGATTGGAATCAGCAGCACTAAAGGCTGGATTGGAATTACTTTGAGGGAAACAATTAGCCTTGGAATCAAACATTTAGAGCATTACCAGTTGATCTATAAGACTATACTTTCAGAAGATATTCTATTTAGTTATCGGGCAGATTCCACTCGGTTGTTGGCAGTTTTATCTCATTTTTGAACCTGAATGATTCTGTTGAGTCACAGAATATCTACTAGCCACATTTAATTTCCAATGTATTAAACTCAAAAGGTTACTTAGTTTACTCTGAACACAAGTTCAAAATGGGACTATAACCATTGAGCTATGAGACAAGATCGTACGTGCCAGTCTACCAGACTTATGCCACCAATAAATTGTTTTTCTTTCATATTTATTTTGATGATTTGATTGTTGAGTGGGTATGCTAAGAAAATGTTGATGAAAACTAAGACATGGAGAATGCTTTTTTGCAGTGCATAAGCTTGGTCAATGAAGTAGAAAGATATGAGTGGATTGGGTTTTTCAGATGTAAGAGTGTGGAGAAGGATGGAAAAATTAAACTGGACAGGAAAGTAAACAATTAAGAACTTCTGGTTGTGGTGGAATAATATATTATTGGGATAAACCCAAAAAAGTCAGGAAAGATGGATGCCGCACATTTAGAATGGTGCTGGACCAACCTTAGACCAACTATGATATTACTAAGTTCAAGGATCATGAGGTTAACCTCCCACATGTCTTCTGTTTAATTATCTTTTCCATCAACAGTCTTGATGAATGTAGGTATATAAGAACACTACCCGATGCTTGATTCAAGGTTTTCATGGTGAAAGTTTTCTCTACATGATTCTTAACTGGGTGAATTGGTAAAATGTTAAAAATGAAATCAAAACAAGAATCGCACATTAAAAGTGGTATAAATGCATATTTATTTTCCTCAAATCCTGACAGATTTTCAATAGAGGTTCCATTCACCAATCAGATCAGGTAGGCTTGCATGCCATGATCAAACCACCTCTAGGCTTACTTGAATTCCAATAATATAAAAGAAAACACTAGATCAGGTAGAATAAAAGGATTGTACCAACTTGTTGGCAAGCAAAAGATAGTTTTCAGGGCAATAAATAAGAATATTTCCCATTCCACTTAAGTTTTCCCCTAAATATATTTAGGAAAACAGTCTTAACTCCAGTCGTGAGTGACAGTGAGAAAGGAATTAGCCTTCCTGCATTGAATGAATGGATATAATGCACTTTGAAGATTACTGCAAGGCCAACTCGCACCAATCTAATGGACCTTTTGGTTGAAGACTGTCTTTATAGGGATATTTTCGCATTTAACATTTACCTACAGTCGCAAAAGTGTTTCCTGTTGGATACTGAATAGGGTGGTATGTCTGTGTCATGGCCTGATATCAATGGTCAGATATGGTGAAGCTTATGAACGCCACTCTTTGATATTTGTAGCATAAAGTCAAGCATTTAGTTCTCCATTTCCCCGAGGCATGTTTTCTAATCTTCAATAAATGTGAATAAAATGCGCGGTTTATCGCAGGCCGATAGCGTCACCGTGTATTGAGCTGCGTTGGCGTTATTTTAATTCTCCTTTTGAGCAATCCTCCTTTTAGCATGCGGATTCGTGAGCATCATTTACATCACATAATCTTAGAGGGACCCTTTTCCTATCGCAGTCCCATTGACCTCAAAGGACAAGTTCATAAGAAATGTTCGTAGAAGAAAGATGACCTTCCTGGCTTGAAGTTTTATTTATCTGCTAGGCGGTAGCTATCATGAAACGAATTCAAGGCCGGCGTTCGGAAGCGCTCAATATTGCGGTAAAGCTTTGAGGAATACACATGTTGTGTGTTTATCCTTTCGCGAGGCCTTGTTTTATTTCTATGGTGGACGTTTTGTGGTAGCATTCGAACCCCTGTTTGGAGACCATCCTCCTTATATCTCTCCTCCCAATAATTTTCCGTGATGAATTGAATTTATTCGTTTACTCCTATCGGTACCTTAAGGTCATTGGCAAAGTGAGTGAAACAATTAGTACCTCGATCAATGTCGTTATATATTATTTGTTTATATTCAGATAAGTATGATAATCATTCTCTTCCCATAACTCCTCCTTTTAATAATTTTTTCAGGTACCTTAGCCCATTTTCTCAGCATGTTTCACCGCTCGTTTGATGTAAATGCCTGTTTATGTTTTTTACTTCAACGTATATTACAAAAAATAAGCATGAAGTATCTATTATTTCTATAATAGCTGTACAATACTTTGATATCCTTCCATTCTGGCAAAATTATAAAAATTAAGCCTCCAAAAAAACCAGGAAAAAAGATGGTTTAAATTATTGAATATTTCTAAATTTTGAAAGTCTATCATTCAATGTCCTCCTCTTTGACAAATCGAAAATATTTCATGGGGAAGCGTGGTGATAAAATTTTGCCGGACATTTCTTGCTGGTATCATGTCGTCCTTAAGACAGTTCGTGTCGCTCACTTGCTGGCATAAACTAGACAAACGCTAAAATTTCCCGAGCAACGTAATTTTGGGAGCATCTTGCCACAATATTGAGCTCTTGATTGAGTTCAAAATGATCTCCAAATCCAGGGCCAATCAGTTGCCTGAGATCCTCCGATATATAGTTCTAGACGAAACGGGATCAATTTCGCCCCTCGCCATTTAACGTGACGTCAATTATATTTGGTGCCTTTTACTCAACTGAGAAAATTGACTGTACATTGAAAGACATTAAGTGTGTGTAGAATGGGGTGTCCATTTGGTCATTAAGGTATTTTACTCATCCGTAGACTAGCGTTGGGGTTGATTTGGTGGCTTCCACTCGGTTAACACAATAATCTTCTCAATCTGTGGGCTCAGCGGTTGTGTTTTAATCACCGCAATTATCAACTAAATGCATGTTTCGATAGACGCAGTAGAGCAAACCTCGAAGTAAGCCGTTCGAATTACGAGATTCACAAATTTAGTAAACGGAGGGCCAGGTTCCTTTCCCTTTGACGCCATTCGGTTGCCCCAAAAAATTCC
Organism: Hetaerina americana; assembly: GCF_022747635.1. Taxonomy (NCBI): domain Eukaryota; kingdom Metazoa; phylum Arthropoda; class Insecta; order Odonata; family Calopterygidae; genus Hetaerina; species Hetaerina americana. The sequence goes on along the minus strand of NW_027286625.1, from coordinate 4,748,916 downwards.
GTCACTCATTAAATACTTCGTTTGTAATCTTGAATGAGGCTATCAAAAGGCATTTCCAAGATTCGAACCGAGAGTCCTGCAGTTGATAACCCAATGCTGTACCCCGCTAGACTACCACACTGGCGTGTCGTGGCAATGATGTTTGATAACATTTGTGTATTGGAACGGGGAATTATATACTCTTTTGCTGTGCATTTTATCAAGCATTTTTTGCGGGAGCACTGTGATAAAAATTCACAAACTACAGAGGAATACGTTACATCTTATCGTCTTAGAGCAATCATTACCATCGTTAAAAAAAAGGTCGCCATGCGTCGGTGGATGAGCACTCGCGATAACTGTAGTTATATATAGATAAATACATTCATCAACGTGTCCAAGAGTGGGCAGATAACTGTCCCCAACGCGACAACTCCACCTCTGCTTAGGCATTATTTCTTGATTGTTTTATTTTCGTGCTAGTAGATGAAATTGCGAGATTTATATTCCTCTTCGGTAAATGTGTGAGTGGAGGGTTGAAATGGCCGGAATATTTTATCTCGATAGATCTAGTTGAAACTTGTTTTGGCCATTGCCCTATTAAAAAACTATATAGTTCTTATTATTTATTGGCGGTTGTCCACCAGCAATAGATTTTTGATGGGCCCATTAAAACTGCTTCTCTGTGTCGTGGTCTCCTGGCAATTAGGAAATAAGCACTTTTAAGCATCATCTAAAGAAAATGAAACTCCCACTATCTGCTTTGCGATCGAATCATTTTTTTTTCAGCTCCTCACATAATCTACCTCCCGTCCAATATGCTTGCTTTTTTCTTTCACCAACCTCGCCTAACCAACTCCCTTCAATGAAAAGTGTAAAAATGTACAGAAGCATCACAGGAATAGTTTTATTTAGGTAGACTGAACTCTCACTTGCTCTCGTACATGTTGATGTTACTCTCATTTTAATTTCATTGTTTATAATATTTTATGCATTTTTTATTCCTTTTGGATGCTCATATGACACATTTGTGGGTTGGGAAAGGATTTCCAAACTGGTCAAATGTCCCTCACTGACGATCCAAGTAGTGGAAGACCATCACTCACGGACGATGCTACCAACGTGAAGAAAGTGGAGGACTTTATCCAATTAGACCGATGAGCAACCATCCAAATGATCATGGATGAGACTGATCTTAGTTACGGCAGTATCTGAAAGATTATTCACGAAGAACCGCACATGTGAAAGGTGTCCGCACGCTGGGTTCCTTGACTACCGACTCTTACTCAGAGGCAAACACGGTGCGACCTGCAATCGCGGTTACGGCGCGACCGGCAATCAAAGCGATGTGGCTTTGAGATTTGCCACATCCGTCCTATTCTCCCGATCTCGCCCCAAGCGACTTTTTCTTATTACCAGAACTCAAAAAAACCACTTCGGTGCCAAAGATTTTACCAAACGAATGACGTCATTCAAGAGTGGGACAATAGTTTTCGACGCAATCTGCTCAGTTACACAATAACGGCCTTCAAAAGGTCAAGGAACACTGAGAGAAATATGTAACTCTAGATAGTGACCACGTGGAAAAGTCTTAAAAATAATAAGTAAAAATTAAGTTTCTATCTCGATTATTTTTTAGTAATAGTTAATAGTTTACGATATCCCCTCAAAACGTGGCCGTACATCCACACATCATGGGCATTGTTCGGGACCTACAGTAAAATTAGTTCCTCCAAAATGATTGCGAAAATCGACGATATGGTTTTGAGTGATTGACGAATCAAAGTTCGCAAAATAGTTGAGGCCAAGAGCATATTACAAGGCACTGTGTTTTCAATTTTTCACGAAAAATTGTGTGTGAAAAAAATCTCGGCAAGATGCGAATTTTAACTCCCTCAAATTTCCATTTTTTCGTAAAAAAATTGATTGCGCGCACAATTCTACCCCAGTAGTTAAGTGTAACTGAGAACGAGTTTCCGAAGCATAAAATTAATGGTAGTCCTCTTTTTCGTGTATGGAATGGAGCTATTATTCATCTACGAAATGTCATGTCCTATGAATAGTCACAGTGATTTCCAAACTTTTCATATTTATGACGCACGGCTATACTTGCTCAGGACTCACGCCACCCCAAAACTCTAATACCCTTTAACGAAACGCATACAACATTGATTCCTCTCTGAAGTAACGCGAAACACCAGCTTCACGTAGAACAGCGGTTGGGAAGTTCATAGTATTCGTAGCACTCTACTAGTTGTTCGTATTACTCCCTATATGATAGAGATATTTTAAGTTGCCTAAAATTGAAACTGCTTGTATTCGTGATAAGTTGCAATTCATATTTTATATTCATCGTTTTTCGACCTGTTCCTACTTCTAGTCCTCCCGCTATGTCACGTTTTCACTATAGCAATTTTTAATCCCCCCCCCCAATTAGTATAACGCCACATCTGTAATATTTTAAATTAGTACCGCGTATTTAGTTAGCGCCATTAGTACCGCGTATTTAGTTAGCGCCATTAGTACCGCGTAACATTTCAAATTTAAATGGATATATGCTGGACCTGAAGACCGAACGCATTAGTACCTCTTACAGTTAACATATCGGTACTTTGGGGAGCTGGCATTCGAAAGTAAGCCATAATATGGCCATTATTCGTGTGAATAATGCAAAATTAGGGTTCATTGCCCTCCCTTCCTCAATATAAGAGTGGGATTTGTCCCACTTAACGGTCACCCTCCTATTCCACTTTTGGGTGTGACACAATACGTGGGTACCCCGAAAGACGTTAGCCGAAATGTCGTTGAATCATAAACATCAATTCATCACCAAAAATTGCGTGCTGCTGGTTGCTTGGGAAACAATTCGATTGATTATCTAATTGATAGCGTCGGTTGTTATTCAATCAATTTATCGTGGTTATTTTCTTGTGTACACTCAGCGTAATCTTTAAGTCTCCCGTCCAGGCTAGCCGCTGCATCTACCCCATTTGCACCTTCTGTGAATAAGTACGTATTTGAAAGTCAATGTAGAGTACGCTTGCGGAATTTCACAGCCTAATTTGAGCATCAAAGGAAGAAATTCAAACCTATAGCGTCGTAATAATTAACTCCGCAGTCTTCATAACATCACAACTCTGAAGTAACGGATTCCAAAACCTGTCGTTCGACCCAAGGTTTACATTGCGACCCATTATTAAATATAGTAAACTCTCGGCCCTCGGGAAATAGGTCCCGAAACTATTGTTCGTTACAGCTTCATTTTGGGGAAATTTCGAACCGGACATCGTCGAAATGCTATCGTGAGATACTAACAGCCATCCTCAATTACCTAATAGCGTTGTTAAATAAATGAGTTATCGCAACGTTGCGTGTGGAAACGTTTCATGCAATAGTCACTCGGATGAAACTAAACATACCCCAATACATTTGTGCCGTTCGTTTTTATAATATCCCGTCCTCCCCAGAAAATAGCGAAAAAAATGATTTGCTTAATCATTAAAAGAGCCCAAGGAAAAGAAACGTTATAAATATTTCAGTCTTGATTTATTCCATTTATCCATACGACCTTTTAATTACTTCATTCATTTATTTTTATTTCCGTAGTTACAAAGTTCAAGGAAATTGTCTAAGTTAAATATTACGTAGAAGATGAACTACAAGTTATGTCTCAAGAGTAGTATGACTTATTTTTTCCCGGAGAGACGGGCGGTGGTTTCTTAAACTGGATTCGAGGGAGGGTAGTCTCAGGAACGGCTAGAGGCCAGTGGCAGTTGGTTCCCAGCATTTACAGAGTGCGGAACGTTCGTTTGCGAAACCTCTATAGCATGTCCTCGTTACTCTCCGTCATGAATCGGTTATTGGGAAAGCGCTACACCATCAAATTTTGCGTGAAATCGGGTAAAACCGGAAAAGAGACTCATGGCATACTCAATGCAGCTTTTGGTGATAACGCTATGGGTAGATAGGGTGTTTTTGAGTGGCACAAGTTGTTTCGAGAAGGTAGAGAAGACGTTGAAGACGCCGAACGTTCAGGACGCCCTTTGACCTCAAAAAGTGACAAAAATCTTGCAATGGTGAAGGCTTCGTTGGGCAGGGATCCCAGATTAAGTGTTCACATGGTTTATGATGAATTTGGCATCCCTACAAGTGATGTGCATCGACTTGTGAGCGAAAACATGGGCATGAGAAAGGTGTGTGCGAAGTTGGTGCCGAAAATGCTCTCTGAGTAACGGAGTGAGTGATGAAAAGGTCATAGAGAAATGCTATCTTTCGCTGATTGGGCCAAATTTAGAATATGCTGCAAGTATATGGGACCCTCACGAAGTTGGATTGATTTCCGAATTGGATTGCGTGAAGCGTAGAGGAGCTATATTTGTAAAACTTTATTATGATAAACTTAGTTGCGTATCCAAAATATGAGAGGAATTAGGCCGGGAATCACTCACGTAGCGAAGGTTAAATTACAGATCAATTGTCTTGCATAAATTTGAAGGTAATTTCTCTTTGGCAGTGATGTCGAAAATGTATTATTACCCCCATCGTACTACGGTAGGAGATTATGTTATTAAAATTAGAGAGATATGTAGAACAGATGGAGTTAAGGTGTCATTTTTCCACGAACGATAAGGGATCAGAATAACACTGTCGGTAGGGGTCATATTCGGGTCGGAATTAGTCTGGGGCGTATTCATCCCCTGCCACACACCCTAGCCGTGGTTTGCGGGGAATGAAAATAGCTAAAATTATTATTATTTATTATTATTATAAGGTAATCTCCCGGTTAAGGTAGGTTTTCGGATGGACACAACTACCAAATTAATATTTTGTGACTCCTAATAAAACACAATCCAGCAACCTAGTCTACATCAGGTCCCTCTTCATCTCCGAGTAATTTCTTCCTCCCTTCATCCCATCCAACATCCCTATCCTGTTCCTCCCCTTCCCTCGTTTGCCTAACATTCTCCCCTCTATTACAGTCTTCAACATCCCGCTGCTGGTCAATACCCCCTTCAGCCACTTTTCCTGCCTCCATAGGATTGCTCCCAACAAACCCCTCTCTTCGCCCACCATACCAAGTACTTCCTCATTTGTTTTCTTCTCTGTCCATTTCACCTTCTCCATTCTTATCCAAACCCATATTTCAAAAGTCTCCAATCTACGTCTATCCTCCTGCTTCAATGACCACGTTTCCGCGCCGTACATAGCTACGGTCCAAATTTAAGTTTTTACGAGTCTTTTCTTAACATCCTTACTCAAAGTCCCTGTCATCAACTCCCTCCTCCTTGTGAAAGCCTCTTTGCCTAGCGCAATTCTTCGCCTTACGTCCCTACTACTTTGACCGTGTTGGTCCAAAACACTACCGAGATACGTAAACTGTTCTACCTGCTCTAGTTTTTGCCCTCCTACTTTAATGTTAAGCTTAGCCTTTTTCTTTCTGGAAAATCGCATAACCTTTGTTTTATTAATATTGATTCTCATCCCATATCTGTCGCACTGAATTTCCAATTCACTAAGCAATGCTTGCAACCCCTTGGCTGACTGGCAAACTAAAGCTTGGTCATCAGCAAACCTAACTGATTTTACGAATTCCCCGCCCACTTTCATCCCTACCACCAGTTCTTCCCATGCCTCTTTAATCATGTCCTCCACATATACGTGGAACAGCAATGGTGATAATGGGCAACCCTGCCTTACACCTCTCCCTAACACTCCCCATCTGGACTCGCCGTTACCCACTCGCATCTGCAAATTCGAAGGCCTTTTAAGTGAATGTATGGATTCTGGCAATGCATATTTTTTCATGGACTCAGTCCTACTTGGGACAAACCATTTATATACTGAAGATATGGTAAAGAACACATACTCTCTAATCTTATAAAACTCAGGCTACAAGACTGTCAAAATAGATCCCAACTTAAGTTATCAACTAGACTTGCTCAAAAGAAAGATTCTCCAATATGGATCAGGTTTTGACCAAGAATTTCCTTTTTAGTGTTCAGTTTTCATGTTAGCATATTTTTCATTTTCTATACGAGCAATTTAACAGAATAGACGTGTTTACAATGACATTTGATAGTTCTTATCCTTTTTCGAGGAGCTTTTATCGAGCCCTCGTGTAACTTGGAAGCTTTGTAGATACATATTTATTTTTTCAAGGGAGACAACGAGGCGTGAGTCTAAGCAAAACCGAAATTTATAGAAACGAGAGGTAAGAGATTAACTCAAAATGGGTGCGGGTTAGTGGCTATCCTTTGATGGGTTGCCAAGTGATTTCGAGGTAGCGCTGGGAAATTAATCGCCATTAGAAATTTTCCTAGCGTTGATGAATTAGTAAGATTAGAATGGTTTGAGGCGTCACTTTGTGGAAGCGATTCATTTCGGAGAAGAAATACTTAGTTATTCCACATATATTTTATTAAACACGACCTAGTTTTCGACTTACAAAGTCATCATCAGTTAAAGTACAAAGTTTATATAGTAGACAGAGAAGAGGAGGGGGGGAGGTGGTGTTTGAGAAACACCTCATTTGTTTAATAAAATATATGTTGAATAACTTAGTACTTCTTTTCCGGAATTAGTAAGAAGCAGAAGTCTTTTTTATCCCATTATTGGATTGAATCCTATGCCTTTTCACCTGCTGTTTAAGTCGCCAAATCGCATAGATGCGCTAATTAATATTGGATACAACTGGTAGCAATATCCACTCATGTAAGAAAATTACGGTATGCTGCACCAAGGTCAGCTTTGTGTTCAAAGGTGGAATACACTCAAAATAAAAAGTTGTGTTGTGTACGTTGTGTTGTGTAATTTTCACTTGTGTTCCCGTTCATGCTTATTAATCTATGGCATTGCCAACAAAATCGATGATCTGAAATGATGAAAACCTGTTTCGGAATTCACGTCATGGACAATAAATTATTCCTTCGAAAACATGATGTGATATTGATCGTGTATTAAGAAATACCTTCCGGGGAGGGGAAACTGCTGATAATTTACAGTTCCGCGCAACTTGAAATTGATGTTACATGAACTCGGGAGATATTTTACGAGAGAAGTGAAAACAACCGCCTTTCACCAGAGAGAACAGTTTCAAACCCTCGAGAAAAAAATAATTTTTGATTCGGTAATAGCAAAAATCTCAACCCCCAAGGGACACGGCCGGTAAGATCTTCCCTGGACGCAAGTAGTTTAATCCCTTCTCTGAATACAATACAATCCTACAACGTAATACACGGAATGAATGTCGTGTTTCGTCAATCTCCTTGCAATTTTCACTGTAATAACCATATATATCATGATCAAGTGCGAAAGCGATATAAATACGAGGGTATTCCCAATTTCTTTCGGCGCCTGAATCTTTTTAGAGCCGTTACCGCCCTCAGTGCTTAAATCTAGCTCTAGTCGCAGGCAGCAACGGAGACGATTTCACAGTCGCGATATATTATTAGAAATAGTACCGATATATTTCGTTCCTGCTCCGGAACCAGACGAATTATTGACGGGAAAGGAGGAATTAGGACATCTGGTGATTTCCTCCTTTCTGCCTGTCTTAATTATTTCATATTCTACCGTTTACTTTGGATGAACACACGGGACCACACTTCTGAGCCTTATTTAACGCGAAGCAATCCGGTAACCTGCATTACAGTAAACCCTTCACATTCTACTTAACTTCACCCTGCCACACTTCTTGCCCTCAAACATGCCTATTCCCTTCCTTCTCTTCCCTCACGTTCCTAACGTTCTCCCCTTTGTAACAGCCTGCAGCATTCTATCGCAAATCAAAACGTCCGAATAACCAATTAAAAACATACAAATCCATGGCAAAAATTTTAACATTTTCAGTGAACGCTTCAGTAATGCAACGGACGTTACCAAACCGTCCAATCGAACGAATCCTACCTTGAAATTTCCCCACTGAGTCACTCGATGACCACACCGCGGAGCACTTGACGAAGTTGACATTCGCGCGAGGATTTTTGCGTTCGTAGGTGGTTGGAGGGGAATATTTCCTCGGACAATGGGTGTTAACGTGCGACACTGCTTTACCTGTTTTGTGTCATCCAACGAACGAAGCTTGGCTTCCTCCCGAGCTTCTTCGGCACCCGGCCTCCCGCGGCTTCCCTCTATTCTCCCTCTTGTACGAGCGGGCGAGGACGGTGGGGTGTCGGCGAACCGAGGGGAACAGATGACGAAGGCGACGCCCGGACAATACCTTCAAGACTGTTCGACACAGAAGTGATAGCTTCTCGTCGCGTACTGGATCCCTCCTCCTCGTGCCCCTTCCTCTATATATATATATGTGTGTGTGTGTGTAAATATGCGCGCTTTTGACTTATGCCTCGGACGGCGGGGAGAGCTTCGGCTGGAGAGTGCGAGGCGGGAGGGTGAGACGGAGGGAGGGAGCCGAGATGCATGGGGAGAGAGACTCTCTCCTCCCATCACCTCTTACTCTCGCCGACCTCTCCTCCGACCGGGAGGGAATTCGGACGGGCCAAAACAAAACCCGTTCCCTTCGTGTATTTATCAGATCAATTTGAGGTTTTCCGCATATGCACAATTGCGAGTTCAACCCGAAGGTTGGTTTGAAATGTTGTAATATAGTTCACCTATAAAAAAACCACGTATATCGAAATGTTGATATTGCACCGTTGATTAGCGTTTCACACATAAACATACACTCGTTCTTTTATCATTTAATCCGACATTTGGTTGAAAAAGTTTGACTGTAGTGCAGGTGTAAAAGGAGCACAGTAGCCAAATTGCAGATGCTTCATCCCGACGAAACGTATGTCTAGGAAAGTAAAAAAATATATCAAGTAGTGGAATTGTAAAGTGTTTTTTTTGTTTTGCATAATCAGGAAGCAGTTCCTCGAAAGTGCATCGGATATCATATCTTTAATCAATCCCAAGGTTGGTTTGATGGGTGAGGGTAACCTAACCGATGAATAAGTCTAACAGCGCGTGAAATTCACGCATCGGGATAGGGGGTGGGGGACAGTTCCTTTCCTTCTGCCGCTTGAGGTTTCCCAAAAATAATCTGTTTCACAAACATAAAGCAGTTTGCCACACATTTGTGGGTGCCCGAAGACTTCGCTTGAAATCGAACTCAGACTCCCAGTTCGGTAGCCTATGGCTCTGTGCACCGGACTACCACGTCCCTTATTTTAGCTAGAGCTTATTATTCGTCAGCTTAGTGGAGGTCGGTGAAATGTCTTTTCCCTGCTCTTCCAGTGGTTTCTCAGTAAGTTCTGTTTCCCGGTAAAACACAAGTTTTGAGTTTTAGGTCGTGTGTCCAGAGGTACCTCCAGGATCTTCCAGTCACCAGTCGAACACTGTGCCCACTAGGCTACAGAACCAATATGAGAGAACAAGAATTCTGAAATAATGAGTATCAGTATTACTTACAGGAAGACTGTAAAACTCTTCACCAATCCTTGTCGACATTGAAGAGCATTATTCCTGTGACAATAATTCGAAAAGCATAGGTTGGTGTTTTGGTTGAAGTTAGGGCTTATCTCATTTTTTCCGTACTGATTGTGAAATTCACATGGTCATATACTGTAGCCATTTCCTTATTCCGTCGGTTCCCTTTATTCCTTGTACCTCCCGAGAAAATCGCCACATTTGTATTTTTAACTGAAGATATGTTTTGTTGTCAGGTTTTAAAACGGTAACTCTCCTTTATACAATATAACCCTCCCTTTGCAATTGCACTTAGTAATGCTATTAATCTGTCAATATTGAAGCAAACTTAACTGCTAATGGTTGCATGAAATTAACAATTTGTTATCGATGAAAATTCCTGCCCAGAACTCGATTTTTAGATGCTATTTTACCCTAGACGGGTTTCGGACGGCATCCTAAAGCATGCCATGTCTGATCTGAGATTTAGCAATTGGAAAACTTCCTTGGAATAATTTCATGATTTTCAAATTTCATAAAATCTTCGCGTAATCATCCGATTAGAGTCTTGGTTTAATAAAAATGAATTTAACTATGTATTTATAGGAATATTAAATTAATTTATAGTTTGAATTAAGTAGCGTTCAATCATTTGAGAATCTCTGAAGGAACGGAATCGTTATGGGAGTGGAGGCAGACGGAATGCCCAAAATCTTGGATATCATATTTATTCATTAAAATACCAAAATTTCGAAAACTTTCGCTCCAACACCAATACTTTCTCACGCATGCCCATTCTCTCGCAATGCATATCATGATAATATGATATTCTTTCCTCTTACTTCTGGCTTACGACGCAGCCTTTACTTAGTGTAGAGCATCCCTGTTGTTCTGCATTTTGAGTGTCGATTCCAAAATTGATCCTTAATTTAGAGATGATGTATTCCATAATAGTCAGGCTGATAGACCTTATAAACCAACAGTAACCCCCGATGGGGAATGAGAGGTAGGCTAGCGTAAGGTACGACCATTGCAGCAGCGTTCTCTCAGGCTTCCAGATTCAGCGTTATTGACTTAACTACGCTTAGTTTTGACACGCCCTTTGAAAATTGGTTCTTTTTTTATCCCCATTCAACTGTATTTGCCGATGCCAATTGGCTTTCGTTTGCTGTTATCGTGATCATTACATATTATAAATCCCAGTATTCGTTCATGGCAGCTCTCCAAGTATCTCGCTAAATGTTCTTCATTTCCATACTGTTCCTTGCCCTGAAATTATGTTTTCGTTACGTAATTCACCCTCTCCTGTTCTTTCCCTCTCTAGCTCATTTCATTACAGTGTTTAATAGATTTTTTTGGGTCGGAATAAATCTAAATAGCTTTCATCCTCTTCGTTTTTGTGTTATCCTTAGTCTTCTTCCGTAGTCACGCTTTGAATCATGTCCTCGTCAGTTACACAGTTCGAACTTTTTCATTAATATCATCCATGTGTTGTATCAACCACACTTTCATCGCATATACTTTTTTTGCCACAGCAATCTTCAGAGACAGAAAGTTAACTCTATGGATAGATTTTTATTGAACTCCACTAAGTTCATACGATGTGCTGAGTGCGCAAAATATATTGTTATGCCCCATACAAAGTATTCTTCACAAGATCCAACAGCTTCTTTTTACCCTCCATCTTCCCCCATCCCTTGTGATCTAACTGCGTGATATTGGAATCTTTTCCCATTTAATCCACTAGGAAAATGTTTCGTCATTTTTATTTTAGCACTGTCTTCATTTCTTTGGCTACGAGCCGTTATCTTTGTTTTCACTTGTTTATTTTGAGGTAGCACTTCTTCATTCAGGGTTGTGGTAGCCCAGGGGTGGAGCGTTGGACTAAAAACCGGAGAAAGCGGGTTTGATTCCCGGGCAAGCCTCTCTGGGCAGCCAAGCTGTGTGGTTTTTCGGGTACCAGAACTTCCTGGGAAACCGTAGCACTGGGAAATGCACTGGGGCCCCTACCCTGATGTAAGAATTTCACACGCCGTCGTACTGGGTGAACTCTATGTCTAGCTAGTTCTACTAAACCGACCTTTGGGTTGATTGTTGTTTTTTACTTCTTCATACCTTCCTCCTTAAGAGGCCTCTTCTTCATCAGATATTCTTTCCCCTGTGAGGGTTCATCTATTACGTCCAAACTAAAACCACTGCACCCTTTCTCTAGATATCCATGCATCACTTAACTTCTCTAACTTTATCTCTTTTATTCCCTTCTCATCACGAACATAAAGACTCAATAATTAACCTTTCTTCATTTTAGTTTATTCAAATTAAAAGTCGGTTGCCATTTGTGTATTTTTCTCTGCGATAAGTTTGAGAGAAGTAATAGTTTGTCTTGTGTCATTGCTACCAAATTAATATTGATTTTCTCCAAAAATTTTTCCATTTAATTTTGATGCTGGGAACGGCTGAATATTGGAAAATTTACAAATTTGTTTTCCTTTTAGACATAGAGAAAATTGCTTTATTCTGTGGATCCAACGTTTTCCTTTATTTTTATGCGTATGTTCGATTACTTAGAAGAGCTGAACTGAAATATTGCATCATGGGTTTTGTAAAAATGGAAGTTACTTGCGTATCTGATATCATGCGTTCGCCTGTCCTTCTCCATAGCGTCAAATATAGTCTCGAGTATGGATCATCTTCATCAACATTACTCCGCCTTCTCTTCTGTGGGTTGGGTTGCTTGCGTTTACTTTTTTTATACAGAGTTATTCCAAAGAGACTTTCCATCTTTTCACAATATCTTCAGTAAGAATTTCACCATTTCCATCTCGATTGACATTGCCCTTTGCTCTACGTTTTTTAAGTGCTATCTCAAGAGTTCTCTAAGCCACTTTAACCTTTCCTGGACCAAGGTTGTACTGCACTTCCCGTTTCTTGGTCATGAACAGTCTACTGTTTCTACACTTTCCAATGGTTTGATTACTTATTCGTTTGTGGCATTTTTAGTCTCTCAATTCTATAATTTACATATTATTTTCTATTGGGATCAGTATTCATTTATTTGAAATGGTTGCTTCGTTCAAGGTTTTATTCATCTTACAACTTATTTTGTGACTTCCAGTATTTTACTTTTCTTATGAGATTGTTTCCTCTTTATTCAATCTATTCTGAATTGTGAAGCTCTTCCAATAATTTTCCTAATGCTTGATGTAGTGTCACCCCCAGGTTTTCGTGAGTACATGTTTTTTCAATACTATTGATTGTTCATTGTTTTCCTCAGTTTTTCTCAAATTTATGTTGGGACCCCAAGGGTTCTTGGGGTTCCAATATTAATTGTTGGGGTTCTAAATGTGATCACTCTTAATAGCTGGCGCTAGACTTTTGCGGTGATGTAATTGATTTCTCAATCTTTGGTTCAGAAGAATGTCCAATGAGGCTTTTTCTGCGGTTCTGACGGATTTCCACGACATTATACTTATCCATACTAAAAAGAAAGACTCGTTCTTTTCCACAGATTTTATTATACGGTACAACGCGTTTCACCGACTTGCGGCATCATCAGGTACAAATTTGCAAAACAGACAGAGCAAGAATATATACCCTCAGGACAGAGTAGGGGCGGGGAGGGTTGGAAGGATTTGAGAGGGGTGGGGGCTCGCAGGTGCGTTGATGGATTGTTTGACCATTTCCAGGCTAGTTTCTCGGGATTAAAAATGGACGCTCGGAGTTTGGAAACAGTATGTTTACCTCGGCAAATTAATATTGCTATCTCAGCTCTGATATTATCTTTTTGTTAATACCCCTAGTCTGCATCTTATTATTATTTTATACATTTTGTTTTTTTCTGAAGATTGCATTCCAGCATTATTATTACATCTATTTCTTCTGTTTTGTTCGTAATTACTTCCGACCATGTACATCTTCCACTTCTACGTTATCATAGGGTTCTGTAAATGAAAATATGCCCATAACGATACCCGTATTTTATTGCAGGAAGCTCTTTCCTCTCATTGGTACATTCTTCCCCGCAGGGATTAAATATTTCAAACCTTCGAAGTTCCAGTTATTTCTCCCGAGTAAATTATCTTGCTTGCAACCGTTCCTAAGGTCGTCTCCATTTCTTTTTGCAATAGCCAAAACATCGAAATATAAGATCCAAAAATCCTACGCATCTACATGTGCTTGTATGTAAGTACAAACAGTAACCTCTCTGCTCGAGCGATTCTTTCTTATTTTGAAAGTCCAGTAAAATCTTCGTAGAAAAATAAAATTTCCACTAAGAAGGTAGTATGAAAATTCTGCGAGTATGCATACACTGGAAAAGTCAAGATTGAATGTTTTCTAATCTCCTCTTGAGGTTTTTATCAAAAAATTTAGACGCTTGGATTCCAATGGCTGTTTTAACTTCTTTCCTAATCTATAATTTTCAAATATCTGGAAATCTCCTGCTCTTTAACGGTGCTAAAGTTAAGAAAAAACGTTACATAATTTCTTTTTCATGGAAGCTCTTTCGACACCTCACTGGATTCAGTTCCGCGATTTATCAAGTCGGGTTTTATAATTGATTATAATCACGACACGGAGCAAGAACCGAAATGGTAGACTTGCGAAAATAAAGAGCTAATTTTAGTTCTCTATAGCGTTCAATTATTTATCAGAAAATCAGTCTTCTGTTCCAAGCGGCATAAACATTTTTGCAATATTTAGATTTAATGGTTGCTAAGTCCGTTCGTTGGCGGGTTAGTTATGAGCCGAGTAATCAATGGCAATGATGTGCCTTAAATATGCACGTTCGACATTTTTTCGTGCAAAAGCGCAAATATTTTCCTTTTGACCTGTAATTAACCCCTTAGAAATGATCCCGAAGAACGATTAAATTTATATATGCCGAATAGCTACCGAAATTGAATTATGTATGGTTGGATTGCTTCAGGTTTGATTTTCTTCAATGCTTATTATTCTTGCTTGCAGGTCGATCTTTTAGAATATATGATCCGGTATTATAGCAGACTTAGGGTTCGATTAGGGTATGATTGATTTTTAAATGAGGATAGAATCCTGCTTCCGTGAGTAATACTTACAACAAAGGACGCTGTTTTAATTCTGTACGACATTTTTTATGTCCAATCTTGCGTCATTGCACAGACTTAAGTCATAGGTGTGCATTTTTACATTCATTAGCATGCATGAATTTATGATATTTTTTTCCTAAATTTCGAGTGTTTGCCCAGCAAACAAGGGTATTGAGTTAGTTAGTTACACTTGCTGACCGACGGATGAGCGATCATCAACAGCAATAATGAAGGCCGTCTAGGACAATAATGGTCGTAATACATCGAAGGGAAACTATCACGTGCTGCTAAATTTGTACGTATTATAATGGACCGAGAAATTATCCCCATTGGGAAGAACAGGACTGTTTGGGCTTGCAGTTAAATCCTTCATCCGGTGGTATGATAGACTCCTGAGAATTACCTGAACAATTTATGGAGTCGTATCATACATATCACCACCGTATCGTTATATTAGACTTTTTGTAGATCGCGAGACTTAAAGTTAGTGAGTTGAACCATGAATCCATTAACATAGTCTGGTTCCACTCGAGCGAATTCCGGGGCGACTAAGACTCGCTTGACTCCTGCAACCTCCTTCGCCCGCCCCATCCTATCTCTCCCCCCACCCCAATCGTGATATCATCAAGGCTCGAATGTGAGGTCACGTTCTCCTGTAATTTATAGTCACGCCACTATTTTTAAGTGAGGAATAATACACTGTAGGATACCAAACATTTTGGGATAAGATTAAATCGGTCAAATATCCATTTTAATCACACGACGGAGACAATTCATTATCCTCGCACTCGAGATCTCCATTGTTTGTCTCAATAATAAGTCGATTATATTCTGATTGTCATTAGACTAAATAAAACTTCTCGGCACGGAACATGAAATGTCTTGATTGCGTTTTCACAGTGCCCGTTCTATCAGGGTGATATTCCACTCGCTTAACTTAATTATCCCCTTCTTCGCAGGTTTTTCACAGCACGTGCAAATGTACACTGGTTTTTTAAAGTAATCCTTTTCTAACTGATCTTTAACTCCGGTAATGATAAAGTCATGCAAGATTTTTACGCCGAAAATATTAATTGAGCAATGTCCCAGTTCTACATTGCCGCTCTCCTTCACCTACCCCATTTAAATCTTCATCGTCTGTCACCCCGCTCTGTCCAACTATTTTCTCTAATCTTCGCCTCACTCGAATCTCGAAAGGCTTCCAATCCACGCTCGACCTCGTGCCTAAGAGATCACCACAACAGTGGGGAATAAAACTTAAGAAAAATCAATCCAAAATTTTTGAAATGGCTGGTGATCTATTAAAACTCCAAGCCACAAGTCCTCTTTTGAGGCTTTCTGAATAAGATTTACATGAGTCAATTCAGCAGCTCGATTGTTTCAATCACCTTACAACATATCAAACTATCCTAATCGGTTGCTCTGGTTTTTTAATACCACGGAGAGAACTCTCAGTATTCTCTCTGATTCACATTTTGCTTTGCCATAAAAATAACCTCAGATCTAAATTCTTTTGCGTTGAACATCCTTTTCGATTATGACATGATTTAGTTTTATTGAAAGCTTCAATCTTCGGTTAAAATATTAACAACTTCTGGCAGATGTCAGTTTGTACACTGCGCGACTTACTGAAAAGAGGGCTCTTCCCGAATTGGCGGAAGAAAAACTTGAATTCAGCTGGAGGAAATATATGAATGCTGGAATAGAGGCTCTTCGAGTCCGAATGAAGACCAACTTCCCAAAAAATCACCGACACGTCTGGAAGAAAAAGTAATTTCATAAGGTTTAATTCAGAAAAACTCCGAGCATGTTAAGGAGACCTTGAATACATTATAAATTACATTTTTTCGCAGGTGAAGTCAGAAAGAGTGAGGCAATCAAATTATTAAGGTTATACGTATATAGATACATTTTAAACATGAAAATAACATTCCATACTCTTATTGTATTCTCCCAATCATGTAGGAGTCTGAGGGGATGGTGTCTCGATGGTTCATTGTCAATAATATTGCGAGGGGCCGCCCCACTAGGCACGACATTTATGCCAACCTAAGAAACTACTATCCCCGGAGAGGTTGGTTTTTTTTAGGAATTAATGCGAAGTAAAAAGGACTCATGCCTAAGGAGTACGACGGAGTCTTCCTCAAATTCAAATTGACACACAAAAGCAATTTGGAGTGTTTCACTCTCCAGGAATGGGAATACTATGATTCCCGCTAATTCAGATTCCACTCATTCGAATGGAATCGTTGCTAAGGACGTATTATAAATCGCGCGCGGTTTCATATTGTGGCTTTCAAAAAACTAATTTAAACAGTCTACAACGCAATTATTCCAATATTGCTAAGATTCGCAAACGGGAACTGCGAATGGAAAGTTAAGCAATTGAGCCCCGGACTGTAACGACCGTACGCCACCCGTGGAGTACTCCCCGTTTCATCCTATAGCAAAAAAACCTGATATTTTGAGCATTACCAAATTTATTTCAAAGGAAACGTTTCCTTTCTTGAAATTTCGTTAATCACCGGACCGAAATTTGGAGCAAGGAAAGGTTTTCTTGGAGAGAAAGAGAGAATCTGGGTGGTGTTTCATCTTGGATCAACATTTCCCCTTTTTCATGTTTGTAGAGAATGATTTCAGGTGTTTGCCTGTTTAGTTAGACTCATGCCCAGTTTTATAAAAGTGCTGATTAGGCACTTAAACAAACTGTTGCGTCTTAACATTCAATGTTTGGCAGATAAATTAAAAGGATTCTTCAATTTCGCAAGAAATCATATAATTACTTCTTTTAACTGGAGGGAAAGGCCGCAATATTTAAGGGATACAGACCATGAAACCTGATTTCGCACGCAGCTAAAGTGGATATCAGAATCATCAATTGGAGGATGGGGAGCAGTTTCCGCATATATCCTTCCTCCCTTTATTCCGTCCAACATCCCTATCCTATTCCTGCTCCTTTCTCGCTTGCCCAACGTTCTCCCCTCTATCACCGTCTTCAACATCCCATTACCGATAGAAATTCAATGCATTCATCTTTCCTGCCTCCTTTGTATTTCTTCCAACAAGCCCCTCCCCTCCCACGCCGAACCGAATCTCGACACCCATATGTCACAAGCCTCCAAAGCCCTTCGTCTTGCTTCAACGACCATGTTACCGCGCCGTGCAAAACCATGTTCCATATCAAAGTGTTTACGAGCCTTTTCTAAACATCCTAAGTCAAGGTCCCTGCCATCAATTACCTCCTGGAGAAAACCTTTTTGCCTAAGCCCATCTTATGTCCCAACTACTTTGACCACTTTGATCCAAAACACTTCCGGTACACGTGACATGTTTCACCTATTCTTAATTTATGGACTCCTATTATAATATTTAATTTACTTTCCCCTTTCTAGAAAACGGCATAACCTTTTTTTATTTACATTTATCTTCATCCTATACTTATAACACTGGCTCTTTAATGGTAGCTGGGTAGATCTTCCGAGACATAACTTGCGCTTTTTGTTCATGATATTCTTATTTCAGGAGAGAGCAATGTTCCAGTGGACGTTGTTTTCCTAGATTTTAAGAAAGCCTCTAACCAAGTACCTCATGGTAAACTACTCACAAAAGTAGAAGCATATGGCATATATAAAAATATACTGGATTGGATTAAAGACAGGTATGGGTACAAAGAGTAGTGATTGACACAGTTAGCTCAAATGCAGTAGATGTTACTTCAGGTGTTCCCTAGGGAAGTGTTATCGAACCTCTTTTATTCCTACTTTACGTTAACGACATTGACTCCGTAGCCACTAGTAAGATACGTTTATTTGCCGACGATGTAGGGGTTTACCGTGATATCCATAATCCTAAAGACAAAGCAGCTTTATCAGATGACCTTCATGCTATACAACGCTGCTGCGACGCTTGGCAATTAGAATTAAACTTAAAAAAGTGCGTATTCATAATTTTTTGGAAAAAGAGCAATTCCCATCCGAACGCCTTCTCCATTGGGAACACCTAAATGGAATGTGTAGGCTCAATTAAATACCTAGGTGTTACCCTCACTCACGATCTCTCCTGGGTGAAACACATACGCGGAATATGTGGACAATCTAACAAAAAATTAGGATTTATTTGAACCGTTATGGGTAAATGTGATAGAAAAGTCAAAGAGAAATGTTATGTTTCGCTGGCTAGGTCTCATTTTGAATACTCTACTAGTATATGGTATCCTCACGAAGTTGGATTGACTGGTCTCCGCCCCAAAGTCACAAGTAGGGAATGTGACACACCGCTGTCAGCAACGGAAGGCGTGGGGCATCCACCCCACAGTGAGATTCGAGGGATGAAAAGGGAAGCTTGAAAGCAAGAAATTCGAAACTTACTGGCCTAGTCTCTTTACCATACAATTCCTCTTTATATTTTCCATCTCTCATGAATCTTCCTTGATTCAGTTAGTAATATTCCTGACTTACTATATTTGATTGCTCACACGGATTTTTCCTCACTTCCTGACATCGTTTTTACC
The DNA here is from genome assembly GCF_022747635.1 of Hetaerina americana. Classification (NCBI taxonomy): domain Eukaryota; kingdom Metazoa; phylum Arthropoda; class Insecta; order Odonata; family Calopterygidae; genus Hetaerina; species Hetaerina americana. The sequence goes on along the minus strand of NW_027286625.1, from coordinate 4,729,953 downwards.
TATCAATACAGCGCTCCAATTTCATCCTTCATAAATTTTCCATATCCTCGTACTGCGTCTTCCATCACTCTTCTTTCGCCTTATGCGTTTTCCGCCTCAGTTAATTATATATCTCATTGTGCTTTCTTCCGCCTAATTCTGTGTTTACATTCTTCTATTTCCTCCTATCGTCTCCCTTCTTAATTATTTCGTCTATAATCCATGGTTTCATTGTCCTTTTCCCATTAGCTGTTTGTAATATACATTTTCGGATTAACAATGTTACGAACAATGTTATGTTCTCGTATATCGTGCAATTGACGTCATAAGCACGAATTAAAGTAAACAATCAAAATTACTATGGCTTTTACTGGCAAAATGGTTGTTATCTTCAATACGATTTCCAGTGCACAGTGCTCTGATGTTTTCGCTGTCTTTAAACAATATTTACGTTTACTTATCTCTTTAATAATGCCGGCCTCGGTGGCGGCGGGGTAACGTCCTCACCTACCAACCCAGAGGTCGTGGGTTCGATTCCCACCTAGGTGGATTTCCCTCCATCTAGGGCTTGGTTGTATGTGATTGTCGTCAAATGTCTGTAATGTAGGGTTAGGTGGAAGAAGTGACTATTAGTCCCAACCTCGCCCAATTAAGTCGATAATAATAATAATACACATTTGTATGCCCATCTCTGATAGCCATAATCAGTAAACCATATCGGCCGGGTCACTCCAGTGTATAACGCGCTCGTTTGCCCAAAATTCGTGGGTTCGAGTCCCGCCTCTTGCATAAATGTTATGTCAACTTTGATATATAGACCCCGGGGGGATCTGATGAAAATTCAGGGGAGATTATCAGAATCCCAAAAGAAGTACGGACCACCAGGTGCATCGGGAGAACACACGTAGATCATAGCAAAGGATTCTGGGCCTCTGATGGTCTTACCCAAAGAGCCATAGATGTAATTAGGGTTTCTTTAAATGACCATGATCCTGGAAAGTTTTAACATTAAACTCATGTAATAAACATTATTAGTATTTGTTTTGAAAAAGTATGTAAAGGAAGGCGGAATATAGGTATTTTTCCTATAGGCGATTTTCAACCGTTAACACTTCTTTATTTCCTTACTCTCCCTTGTTACAATATCAAGTTTATCATAATACCCATAATTAGGATGTACCTTCGTGCAATAAATAAAAAAATTAGTATTGCTCTTATCTGATCCCCTCCCTAGGACATTGTATCTATACGCCACTATTTTCCATTTGAATATCAGAAGAGACAGGGCCGGTTTAAATTACTAAGCATTTCATAGGGTCGCTGAAAAATTTTCAGATTATATTTTCTACGTTGGTGGACATTAACAATAGGTTTTGACAAATGTTTAAGGTACTTATTAATGAATTTCATTTATTTATGTTGACAAGTAAAATGACAACATGCTCGGGTAATCTTACCTTGTTGTATCACGGCATATGTCCACAAGGCAGGGCCATTACTCAAGATAAAAGATAGAAAAAGTTCAAAGAAAGGCAGCAAGATATGTACTCAGAAGGTACAAAAGAACAGATAGTGTCACAGAAATGTTAGATATTCTGAAATGGGAGAGTTTGAAAAATAGAAGAAAAAGGAGTAGCTTAGACGCGATGCATAGAATTGTTAAAAATGACGCAGCGTGGGAATATTTATGGAAAGAGATAGAAAAGCCTAACTTTAAGGGAAAAAACGACCATAGTTTCAAAATAAAAATAAGGACGCAAAAACAAATAAGAAAAAATACTCTTTTTTAAATAGAACTATAATTGATTGGAACCAGCTGCCTGGAGGTTTGTTTGAGCCCTTTCCATCCAATTTTAGAAGTTTTAAGTATAAATGTAAAGCAGCCACTGGGTAATAAACTTCATTGTAGTTATTAAAATATGGTTTGTATGTGATGTGGACGGCATTTTGTATGTGATGTAGAAGTGTCATTGTATGTAAGAATATTTTGTCTCCTATCTGTTTTTCTAATGCGCGTATGTATGTATTTTTCGTTGTAAGAGTGTGCATTGACCAAACTTGACCGTTGCCTCCAGGAAAATCGCCTAATTGCAACATTAAAAAAAAATAAATTTAAAAAAATATCCAGCTACATTTCAGTAACTCGATAAAACTTCAATTGATGTTATGCTAAATTATGTGAATAATGTCTCCACTTGGATACGGGTTTTTGGTTTTTGTGTAAATAAAAAACCTATCACGTAAATGGTCCTTTGCACAAATTTGTTTTGAATATCTGATTGCGACAATAGCTTAACAGCGGGCGCAGTGAGGAGCAGTCGCGGAGCGTCAAATTGGGCAGTGGTGCTCTCATTGTTCCCGCTCAATTGAACGCCGATGCAACTGCGACGCTCAGTTCCCCAGCTGGTCGTGACTTGTCGGGGGATAAGGTCATGCTATCAGGAAGGCATCATCCGAGCAGACCCGATTTTGTAATACTCCTTTCAATATAACTGCTTCGCGAGACCTCACTGGGGGTGAGGAGTAGTGAAGGAAGCGTCGTGGGACAATCCCCATATAAACTTCTCTCTCCGCCTTTGTCGCCACCACCCCTCCGGTCGACTATCTCGACAGCCCATCGACCGTGATCTACGGCCGACGAGAACCTTTCGTTTAGCCCCGTTCCGAAATTTTCTGAAAAATCACTTTCACCTCCTCGTGAATCCGCGCCGAAAGAAAGCGAAAACGCGAGAAATAGTGCTCACTTTCGCCGTCAATTTCAAGTGGATCGGAGGGGAAGGGAAACGGATTCCCAATTCCCAGCTGTGTACCTAAATAAATATGCATAAATGCTCGTTTCTCGCGCGACCGCTTGCACTAGTCTCCATTCCGCATTTTTCCTCTGGGCACCTTGCCAACCTTCCCCTCCTGAAATAAAACTAAAAGTGCAACAAATAAAACTGAAAGTGACAAAATTTGAATTTCCTGTGCTTGCATTTCCTATCTTTTGACAAAAGGTTCATGTTATACGGTATCTAAATTCCCCTTCACTTCCGTTTCCAATATTGTATTATTTCTCCATTGTATTATTTCTCCATGTGTGTATCTATATGGCGTTTATTTTCTATGAAACTCTGCTCTAACTTGATAGGTATCAATAAACATTTGATCAGATTGTTTTCCTTGTGTATTTTATGGCAACTCTATAGACATAAGCATTCCCGATATTTTCGTAAAATATAGTATGATCATGAGATGCTCCCATGTATGAGTGATATTTGTGTTTTTCTGCGCGCCACTACATTGAAATATCAAAGTAGAATGAGTTTGGGAAAATTTTATTGCAGATCAAAGTACAGGTAACTAAAATTCTTCAAAATAGCATCCTTGAGCTTTGACAGACCGATGTCATTGCCTCTGCCGGTCGCGGAACGCTTCTTGGAAGGCGTTGGCGGGGACCCTCATTCAGGCACCACCTCACGGCCTTTATACGATACGTATATCATCTGTTTAGGCCTACGTCACTCCTGTTTGACTGTTGCTCACATTCTATCACTTTCTCCTTGCTCTCTTGAATCGCATGAATGATTGCATCAACTCTTCATTGGCATATGAACTCAGTTGACACATTGACTCAATCAGTCACGACCCAAACTCCTGAATTATCGTTGGAAGCTCTTCCCAGACCTTAAACTTCCATTGTTCTTTGCAAAATTCATGAGAAGATTGCATTTGTGAATAATTATACCTTTATAAACCATTTAAATCCAAATATTAGGTGTAAGTATTGAGTAGTTATCGCGTGCAATTGCTTGTCTGTATCACTAGCTTATTTGGGGTGGAGATACGGAATTAAATCCTTCTCGATTGTGGAGATGAGATTAAGAAGTTTAAGTACCCCTTGACCGACAGTGTGGATAATAGCCCCTGGTTATATTAGTAAACTTTTCTATCTATATGTTTCGGTTGAATTGGCGTCCGTTGTCACATTTCCAGTGGAAATGCTGATCCGCTCGTGAAGCCAGATGTCGTAAAGCGTGAAATTTGGCAACGGCGGTTTTTCTTTTTGGCGTCTTTCACGAGATTATGTCGCGAAAAAGGGTACCTAAAACGGGATTTTCGTTCGTAGCGTAAGTATATAGATCTCCCCGTTGCAAGTGCGTCATGCTTTCATTACAAGGCTCCCGGAGTCCCGGTTTAGAAGAAGCCCATCTACCATGTTGGTTGTTGAACTTGTTTAAGTGGCTAATGAGGTCGGCAATCGGTCCCACAGCATGGAAGTCAATAAAATACGATTCAACGCACTGTCTACAGGTAGATGCGAGTATCCTGAGTCAGCGTTAACAAAACCAAACAAAATTTGATTCGACATAAAGAGGTTGGGTGACCAACTCATTTCGCTGCGTCATATCTAGTAGCTCAGGAAATTTTGGCATCCCGCAGAATAACACACACCTACGTCACCTCTATCGCGTCATACATATGTATGGCACACGTTTTTATGTGCTATTTGGTGATCACAGGCCGTCTGCGATGAAGAGGAAGGTTTTAGACGTTTCTCGGAAAAAATTGTCATCCTCGAAGATTTGTGAGACGCATATAACCGATGCAGACAACTTTATAAAGTACTATTGCCTTCTCCAGTTCCCCATTGATGAGTTTCCACCCTCCTCCCCTCGTTACCATCAGAATTGCACAATATTTTGCTCTTCCTCCTCCTATCCTGCCTCCCGTGATAATAAATTCCTACTGACTCTCAGTAACTCCTAATTACTTTTTGCCCCCTTTCTTTGGAATTTCACGACCTCTTCTCTTGCTGCATTCTACACTTCCTTTCGTAAAATATTTTTATTTTGTTGATTTCATTAAACCCATTTAGTTTAGGCCAAGCTTCACAAATCTTTTTTAATAGTTCATTATTCTTTTGCTAGATTTTTTTATAATATTAAGGAGCAATGAAAGATGCAATGAAACCTGGGGACATTACCGTCACTGTGGTTTTCGGAAATACGGAACGTCAAGCGATGAAGCGGAACGGTGGCGCCTAAAATATTCTTCAATAGGATCTTTGGGCCCGAATTCCTTTCATGTTAACGTCGTTCTGGTGGCCGAATACGTCCGTGAATACAGGTCACGGCGGGTTTATGTGACTTCTCACTTTAAAACCACCTTGTGTTCTTAGAGGCTAAAATTGGTCCATTATGTTCGATCATCGCGTCTATAGACGTTTCCCAACTTTCATTATTGAATCTCTGGAGTCATTAATGTTTATTCTAACGACCACCAACGTCGTCAGGAAAATTGATGAGACGTATTTTTTATTTGTACTAATGTTATTAAATAAATATATTGTACATTTTTTCGTGGATTTTTATCTGTACTTCGACTCTATACCAATTTCCGCATTGAGTCATTTGTAGCCCAAGTTGGAATTCTTGCGGAAGCTATAATAATCAATTTTATATTTCATCGGATTTCAGCAACGGCCCTACACATAAAATGCACCACATGTAATAATAAATGTTATATTATGCCCTTCTAAATCTGGTTTAAATTTGTCATTACTGAATTTGTACGGTAATTTTAATATTTAAGCCATTAATTTTTAGATTGTGCATCATTAATTTTTTTAATCTATCATGAAATATTCACTGAATTTAATATCGTTTACTTGATTGTTCTCTCCGTTAATAAGTGTTTTTATTGCCTCGTCCGTTCGAAAGTACATGCTTTAGCAAATGGTTGCACCACAGTCGTTTCCATGGCAATACTGGAACGAAACATGAAACATATTAATTGCCACAATGCCTGCGTTTCCCAATGGGCGAGCACGATCTCTCTTATCGGCCCAAAAACACCAGTGGTTCTTCCTCTCTTGGGCCTCCCCACACCATCCTCCGTTTTCTCTCCTCAGTTTGGGCACGGAAATAAACCGAGAGGGTAATTACTTACGGCCTGGAAAGCAAGCATTTGCTCGGGGTCATATTCGTCGAAAAGGCGCGCGGTAGAGGCGGCGAGCCGAAATTTCACCTATCTTTTTCCCCATCCGAATGCACGGATTTTATCGCCATTGCGATACTCCCGCGGTTCCAGTGTAATGGGCTGCAATATCTGATAGAGCTGGTTGTGTGTGTGTGTGTGTGCGTGTTCCGTTGCTCTTTTCTTATTCCAGTCAATCAGTAGTCTTGTAGGATGCCTCTCAACGACGAGATTTATTCAATCGCAGGAAGTACGATAGATGTCTTACCTTCGATGTGACGATTAGCAAGGGCCCGAGTGGTTTCCCGTCTGAAAATCATCAACGTGAAACAAATTCGCACCAAAGCGTGACCGTATTCGGTGTTCGCGTAGCAGGTCAGGTATATTTTTTTGGCGGAAGCGAAGAATTTTTTGTGTGTTTCGGCAAGATTCCTCATGCTCGGGTTCACTACCGATCCCACTCGCGTCCTGTCACTAATTACTATGAAAAACTGTTGATATCGAGCATGTAAAATGAAGTTTGAGATGCATTCGAACGCAGTATTATGTGAGATGTAACAGAAGGTTGTATTATGGCACCAAATTATATTGAGACCCCTTCACAGACGGATTCAGGTACGCGTTCTTCCCTACTGCGATACGCAAACGTAACAAAATCGAGCCCAAGAGTCGGAAAATATTAATTTACCAGAATGGTACGTAACAATTATTGCCTGATACATTGCTTATATTTGCACGAAATATTTTTTTAGCATGAGATAAATTGCATTCAAGAGATAAATTGCATTCAAGAGATAAATTGCATTCAATTGAATTCATGAGATAAATTGCATTCAATAAACTAATAATTCTGCATATATGACTGGAGACCTTACGCATCCAAACACATGCCCTTGCAGTGGCTGGCGGGGTTATGTGTAGATGTAGAAATATCTTGTGATGTCAGGGTGAATTTTACAAGATGGCCACTCATTTTTGCGGGTCTTATATTTATTCGAAATAACGTTTTGTTTATTTTACCCGGAAAAAGCTTCCGGTTGTTTTGATTTCCGTTTGTGGAGTCTAAGTACTTAAAACTAAAACACAATACTATCAATGTAGGCAGTTCAAAAATTGGTTCATAATCCTATTTCGTGGTTTCGCGAATGTGTACCGGTGTAATAGCCATCGAGGAAGGTAGCAAATACGAAGGATACGAGATGACAATGAGCGTAGGATTACTAAATTACAGGCCACACATATGCTCATTTAATCCTAACGTGGCAAATTTATTCATTAAAGAAGTCGCGTGTTTGCTTGCTAATAAAAGGCCTTACGGAGAAAGCCCAATCAAACTTAGCATGAGGTCACCTTACTCTTTCACATATTATTTTGAGATTCCATCATATTCATGATATCTTTGAAATATGTGTGAGTCCTATATTTATTGAGAGATTGAGACAGCGAGGCGCCATCTTTTATGTGAAATCCAACATTTAGTGATATGAGCTGTAATCACTACGGTTAAGTTTATAGAAAACTTTAATATTAATAATGTTAAATGGATATTTTTTCTTTGTCCGGCAATCGCTTTCATTCCCTGTGACTCTGTCCCTGAGACTGTTATTATTACATGTCTTGATAGTCATCTCGATGATATTCACTCATGATTTTCTCTGACTGCCCCTTCCTCCATCACGTCATATATTCTCCTCTTACTTATCTGTTTTGTGATTCGATATAATAGTAATAATTAATATCTTTGCATCCTTCCCTCACTCATTTATCCGAACACATCCCGTATTTTACGTCATGCTTTATTTCAAATCAGTCAATCAAAGCCCTGTTCACTCTCACGCCTACCTAACTACATTTATGCATCGCCTTTATGGCTTTCAATGACTGCTCGTTCACTCCACGTTTACTCAACGTTCCAAAAATTGTCTTGATGCATCATGACGTATGCTTTCTCTTAATCGAAAAACGCATGATAAATTTTCTCTCGCGCGCCCATACATGTCTCTAGTATTTGCGTCTACTCTCCACCAGGCATAACATCACATTGCACTTCCAAAATGTTGTCCAAAGTTTTCAACCATTCTCTGTCAATATATATTTCACCGATCACTATCTCCGGTAGACTCAAAAGACTTATTGCTCCTTAATTCTTACGTTCCACCTTCCCCTCATGCAAAAGCATAATCATCGCATTCCTACAGTCATCTGTTGCAACTAACTTGTGCAAGCATAAGTTAAACAATTGGCACAGATAAGTGATAAACACATTTCAGTATTCTTAAATTCCATTTTATTACCCATTCCTTCATGCGAAAGCAATATTATTGAATTCCATAAAAATTTTTGGTCCAGCAAAAGTTTGCGAGCATACGAATAGGTTAAACGATAAACGCGGAAAGGTGACGAGTACACTTCAATATTTTGCTCAATAAATCATCAGCAATTGAGACTTTTCCATTATCAGGATTCTCACTACTGCTGCAACTTCATTTCCCATTACACCAAGTTCCCTTCGAACAGTGTATTGCATTTGCTTCACATTCATGCTCTTCACCATTGCTAAAAAAAACTATCAAAATATTCTTCAAACATTATCTAACTCGTCATTCACCCCAGACAGTAGCCCTACTCTTAATCTTCGTGGGTTTCATAATCTTGCCCTCTCCTTGATTTTTCCCACCAACCCATTTCCTACAAAATCATTGTGTACTTTATGCTGCTGCAATTCGCATTGTTTCCTTAATTTATTTCACAGCAGTTTTGTATAATTTTTTCCTCACTGCAGACACCAAACACTATCCTCCGAGGTTCTTCAGTTCCAGCCTATTCTTCATTCCACCAAGCACCAATCACTCTTCATTCTTACGACCGGTGTTTTCCACATTGGACCAAAACTCGTCAATCCTCCCTTTCAAACTCTCCCAAGCTGCGCTCACACTTGCGGTTGCCATATACTTGTATTGTTCCCATTTCTCCGGGTCCAAGTTAAGTTAACCTCACTTCCATATCTGGTTTTTGTCTCGTAGTTTTCCGACTATCAAAATCGACAGCTTTTGCGCGGTTGGGCACATTGATTCATGTTTTACAACATACTACGAGAGCCTTCCCAATGGTTCGTCGCTTATCACATTTCCTTTCTTTTAAACATAAATACACTACGGGTTTTGCTATCCCATGATATCAATGTCGACAAAGCCATGCATTTTGAAATATTTCAACGTGACAACACTTCGACACTTCCGCAGCCTAGGAAAAGGGAAAAATCGTCAAAAGCAGAAAGCTTTCTCTCGAGGAAGTCTTTGGCGCGGACTAATAATATCGAGGACTCCATACCAGATTATAAGAGCCTTGTGGATTTTACTTTTAGGCTTATATTCTATTGTGACGAAATGTGACAAGAAGAAAGTTTCCCAGAAAAACTGATGTTTTTCATCAATGCCCTAGCCACATGGAGACCTCGAAACGGAGTGTCAACTTTCTCTCCTTAGGAGTCCGAAAACTATGACCCTAGCAATGGCGTTAGTCGGTTGACTTCAGACTACGCTGTTCTTGGGATTTCAATCAAGCGACATTGGATTGGAAAATCCAATCGTGGCAATCAATCCAGCTTCATGTGGATCACATATACTAGCAACATATTCTAAATGAGGCCTAACCAGCCAAAGATTTCGAATGACAGCGAAAACATTCTCATCACATATCCCGAATACTGGTCTAATAATCTTCTTCTTCCTCTCGTATTCTTCAAGTTGTTATGTCACCATTTGTATGTTTTTATTCAGTTTATCACGGGTATGCTTTAATTCGCAATGGTATATAATTTCCAGAAAAGTGGGATGCCCTTAATTAAATTATTCTTCTCGTGGGTTTTTTGTGCGTGGTATAAAGTTTCGCTGGTTATGCCTCATACAGAATATGGTGCCACTAAATATGATCCTCATGAAATTGGATTGGTTGCCGGTCGCGTGCAGTGTAGACGTGTTAAATTTGTAAAACGTTGCTATGATAAACTGAGGGGCTATGAAAATGTTTAGATGAGCCAGGTTGGGAATCACTCACACAGCGAAGGTTTAAATTACAGATTAAATCTATTGCATTAACCGGAAGGAGGCCTCTTTAGTGATGATGTTAAAAATGTATTATTAGCCCCATCGGACTACGATAGGAGAGATCATGTAAACAAAATTAGAAAGCTGAATTGTATAATAGATGGATTTAAGATGTCATTTTTCCCACGAACGACAAGCGATCAGAATAACGTTGTCCGACCGCGCTAACACGGAAAGGTGTTTTGGGTCAAGCGTGTCGCAAGTATGCGGCATAATGTTCCTTCTCTGGCTCCTTCGACTCTCCCAGTGACCAAAGACACCCTTATCGCAGGATGATCGCTCCCTTGCAGTAAGGGGTGGATGAGTCATTCGACTGGGGAGCGCACTGGGCCCGGCGTCAGAGGGTAAAGTGCAGCTTTGAAGTAGGGTATAAAAGCCCTGATCGCGGGACGAAAAGCGTCAGTTGGTTATCTGGTGGTGACCGGTAGGACGCGAGGTTTCGGCTGTGTTGCGCTTGTCGCGACAGTGTGGTCTATTGCTGTCTTTCCAACGGATGAGGGCCTTGCCCGTGTTACAGTGTCTGTGATAGCGTTCGGCGCTCCCTCACTCCTCATCGGACCTTACCTTCGGATGAGGGCCCTGCCTGGGTTACGAGTCTCGTGACCGCATCTATCCTGCCACGTCCACCCCTAACTGCAAGGGAGCGATCATCCAGCGAGAAGGGTGTTTTTGGTCACTTGGGAGACTCGGAGGAGCCAGGGAAGTAACACAATGTCGCATACTTTCGACAAGCGTAGACTGGTGTGTGTAATCATCCCCCGCCACACACCATAGCAGGGTGCCATGTATGTATGTATATATTTATGTAAAAGTCGCAATTCCTAATAGTTCTCTTTCCGCGGAACGAAAAGGAAAAATTGAATGCAGAAGCAGTGTGATGGTCACGGGGCTGTCGACTCCCCAGGAAGGTCACCCTAACATTGGGCATGTGTCTTGTATCACGCAGCGGTCCCTCCAATTCCACGTCGTTGGTTTAACTCCGGAGGACTAAAATGCGAATTTTCTCAAAAGCTTGCCTATTCTCAACAGGCGGAGCTCTCAGAACTATACAAACATTGCAGTCACATTCCCCGGAACGTAATAATTGGCGTTGGTGAGTGTATGCGTGCTTGCACGGGTGTGAGTTATGGGTAAAACCTTATAGAAACCTTCTCGTCGCCGGAATAACGCTTTATGTATAAGCGAGAAACGGATGCGAATGACTGCAAAATTCCTGAGAAGCAGTAGCGTTCTCACGTAAGAAATTTGAGGAAGTAAAATAGGGAAAAGGGGAGAATATTTATTTTCGAGGGAAAATGTGTGAGAAATAAGGATTTGACGTGACAAGTTTCCGGAAGAAAAATAAAAATATTTCTCTTGTAAATCCGAAAGCTAATTTTCATTCTAGAGATTTGACGTGGATGTGTTGATAGTTTCCTGACTCCTGAGATGAACCGATTGGCTTGTATGTGATGCATTTTTCTTGTACGCAATGTTAAAGAAGTATTAGTATTAAAAGTAGTAGTCTTATCAATTTAGGGAAGATATTCGATGGACCCAGACTGCACGAAGAACTACTGTACTCGTAAGCCGTAAGTAGCGTGACCTGAAAAATCCTTAAACGCATTAGTACAGATTATAATAGCTCAATTTGTAGCTATGCATTCTCCTTAAAGAGAGTAATGATTACGCAGCAATCAGAAAATGAGGTTAGCAGCAGACGGCCTTGGGTAATTTTATCATGACTGCTATGAATTAACGATACGTTTTTGCTCTTTTCTTCGGCTATTTTTTGACCGATGGAAAAACGTTTTACGGTTATTTTTTCAGGAGATAATTTCACAGGTCGGTTTCGTAGGTGACGGGAGAGTTCACCAAAGAGGTTTCCCCGTCGAAATGCAACAATATTGGGCGCCATTTCACTCAATATTTTTCGATCAAATAGTTCTGTCGTATGATTCGAAGCAGTCAAATGGGGATCCGAAATCGAAAAATACCTGACCAAAATTCAAAATTTGAACTCTTTATTCCATACCCTGCAATACTTTACTAACACTCAACAATAAGTAAAGCAAAAAATAGGGTACCATACATTTGATTTGGAAATGGGTTTTAAAATGTATTAATGGGTATAAAAAGTTTACTATATAGCCGAGAATATAAGATCATCAGATTCGTGATGAAATAATGTATCAAGAAAGTACTTAAGACAATGAATTGAAGCCTACGGTCCCACTAAAAACAAATATAAATTTCAATCTCTCGGGAATATCTTTCAACACCATGTCCAACATACCCTGTCCTACGGATCTGTGCAAAAATCCAGCGCAGTTCAAAAGGTTTTCGCCAATTTATTTCAAATTCCTTACCAAAATAATGATAATGTGATATTAAAATTTTGAATGATACCTAATCTAAAGTATAAGGTTAAAACTGAGGGGCTTGGCGGTCAAATAAGTCTTATAATTCGAGTCAATTTACAATCGAAAACTTTCTGTATGTTGAAACAAATATGTCCAAAATTGTGCGTGAAATTTTTAATTGCAATTTTGCAATTGCCATTTTCGGACATATTTTTGTGTTTAATGCCCGTTTTCGGGTCAAATTTACGGTCTCGTATAGTACGCTATGACATAAATCATGAATTTTATAGAGTATTTGTAAAATATTCGAAACCACTGAATTAAATTTTCAAAATTTTAATATTTGCCAGCTTTTTTTCGATTTGGGATCACTTCGCTAAGTCGCCCGTCACCTCTGATTGGGACTCGCACATTCGAGAACGTTCCGTGCGACCCGAGTTTTAAAACAATCCCACCGTCCAGTTTTTCCAGCGGTCCCGTTGTTTGCTCAAATGAAAACGGGGACAAGGCAGACGCGAGTAAATAAAGCACTTGTGCCGCACATATAAGTCGTCTCTGCCCTTACAACATAACGACGACGCCGGAGTCCCAAGGGCTGAAGATGGAAATGGGGGTCTCGATTAGAGTGGGCGCGTCCTATGGGCGAGAAAGGAGGGAGAGAAAGTGTGGGAGGTGGAGGAGAAAGCGAATGCGTCGAAGGGAATCCCGAAGACGAATGAGTTTGCGAGGAGAGAAAAAAATAGATGCATGAGGCGAAAGGAGACTCGGTGGTTGAAGGGCAAATGGGCCGTTCGCACTCAGACGCTCACTCCGAAATGAAAGTGAACTTTAAAGTTTAATTAAATAAAGATATAAGGGCTTGTGACCGGGGATGGAACCAAGGGACAAGAGGTCCATATTCCCCTTGGGGTATATTTTTGACTCTAATAAAATTCAATAATATATTACTTTCCCTCAATTATATATTTCTTTCGTATCTAGCTTTCACAATGAGGGAAATGATGGCATAACAGTTGAGTGATGTTAAAAAAAAGACTTCTCAAAACCTACATATGGAGCGTGTTTTGGTACGGCGCGGAAACATTGTACGGGCGTTGAAGGAGGACGGTTGGGGTAGATTGGATTCTATTGGCATGTGAGTGTGGAGTAGGATGGGAAAGGAGCATAAAGGAAAACAAACGAGGAAATACTAGGCATGGTGAAGGAGGAGAGAAATCCGGGGGCAGGATTGATAGATGCAGAGCGTTTTTATCGACAATGGGATGTTGAAGACTGTGGTAGAGGGGAGGAGTATTGCAAGTAAGGAAGGGGAGAGAATAGACAAGGCATGTTAGACGGAATGAAGTATGCGTAATTGAAGAGGGGCTTATTGTATTTTCAGATGTCAGGGTGTATATTATTAGGAGAGGCGAGCAAATATATCGTTGTACCGCTGTATAGGCTGAACCTTTACAAAACCTACCTTGACCGGTAGATTACCAATAATAATTACTTAAATTTCCCGTGCTACTTTTGAATACTTACCCCCCGAGCATAAAATATCCTTCCATTATTACATCTTTGGGTGGGTTTTATTCTTTAAATAAGGGCTGTTATTTTCAAATTTGAAGTGATTTATAGCTTGGAAAAAGTTTTTAAAAATTATTTTTGTTCGAGTATGAAAATATACCTGCACATTCTCTTTCCCGCATCCAGAAGTTTTCTGTATCCGCTTCAGCGTAGACTCGTAGCTTGTAATGGGATCCTGGAATAGAATTCGGCGAATACGTGTAATGCGTGTATCCATCATAAGCTCGAATAACCATAAATAATAACTTATGTCTGCCAAAGGTGTTCCAAATTATTCCTAACGTCTTATTTCCTTCTCCACCTCCTTCTCCATTTTCTGTCTCATCATAATTTACTCTTTTTTACCCTCTTCCTTAATTTACTGCCTTTTTTACGGCATTGCAGAACATCATTAGGATATCGCAGCATTACGTTCAGTTTAGTTAACTATGATAGATTGATTGTGCCATTTGTTCTAGTCAGAAAACCTTTAGAAGAAATTGAGATGGGGGTTGAGATAGTGCGGTGGATAACGTCCTGGCTTCCCACCGGGATGTTCGGGGTTCGAATCCTGGAGATAGCTTATTTTTCTTTGGTATCCTGATTCCTACTTGTGGTACTTAGTAGAGAGCATTTTGAACGAGTCCGACGTCCGTCAGATGGGATGTTACACTGCGGACCCCTTGGCGCCTTTCGTTAAGAGTAGGCTAATGCCGACACCGGGATTCTCTCCACCCTTCCTTTCCTATCCATCACTAGTGGTGCAGATGACCTTAACTGTCGGTCTCCTCCCCTAAAACGACTAGATATTGAGATGCATACAGTGGAAATGAGTGATATTTCAGCCATATTCATGTACTAGAATCAATGCAATCACATTATTATCAGTTACGAATTCAAAGCGTGCATTAAGGGGTTCGTATTAAAAAGTATTGCCAACGCCACAAATTAAATCCAAACGGAAAGTGAATGTTGAAATTGAATGCATCGGAGGTTAAAATTTGCAGCCGAACGAACGCTTCGTGCTCGTTGCCAAAAAATTATTCAACTGATCATGACGCTTAATTAATGTTTATTATAGTGTGTTTCGTAATGGAGCCTTCTGCAATCAATTAATGGACAATGAAATGATATAAATTTATGAAACACTGTACTCAGGTGTATTTCGCTTGGAAAATTTGGGAAATCGGAATGCGAAAATGAAAATGACATAATAAAAGTAGTTTGGAGAGAGGAAGCGACTGCTGAGCTAAGCGTGATTTGCATTTCTTATTGACCAAAATTAGTCGTGTGTTTGGAAACTTCACGAGTCACTTTGTGGATTTCAGGGAAACTTATTTAAACAAGTTATGCTGGAAATTGAATAGAGCTCGGATTTCAGGGGTGAATGCATATTTATAGACACTATACATAAATGTAATACTGCCGGAAGTGACTGGTGATACTGGTAAAATCAACTTTCACGTATTTTTTCATGCCATTGGAAGAAATAATTGATCAGTGATAATGATCAAATATTTTATAATTGCAGAAAAACGGAGATAAAAATGTGTGTCGTTGGAAACGATCGTCTCACGGTAAATTCCCAAGTTTTCGCCAGGTGATAGCCCAGACCGTTGTAATTCCGAGCAACATCCTAGGCAGAAAAGGAATGGAGAGATTGGAATTGAATGTTCACATTGTACGGAATAAGAAACTGAGCAACTGCCAATCACATGGTAATTAAAGGTCACCATAACTACTAAATTTTGGTGTAATCTTCTCCGCACACTAACTGTCCTTCGATATTTCTTCTTTGCACACATATTTAAACTTACCGTACATCAGTCAATAGACGTCTCCCAATTTGGTGAGCACTGATCTAGGTAGTAGCTTTAATCATTACTTCGTGTTTCTCAAAGGATTATGTCTCCATACATGCACGAAGAACTAAGAATGGTCTACCTCATGGACGGTGGGGTAACGTCCACGCATGACAACCTAGAGGTCGTGGGTTTCATCCGCGCACGGGTAGATTTTTTCCCCCGCCTAGGGCTTGGATACTTGTGGTTGCACTTTTTATTTCATGATTATAGCCCCATGTAAAATGCTAAACCTGGCTCTTTTCCTATTGAATGAATGTGCTAAATGAATAAAATGAATGTGAAGGTGCCTGGATTAAATTATTGGGACTAATTTACATGGTCTTTCCCAAAAATAAGTAGAATAATCCAGGAAAAAAAATTCTTGCAGATCAAAGTACAATTACTAAAAGTTCTTCAAAATGACATCCTTGTGCGTCGACACACCGATGCCAGCACCTCTGCCTGTCGACGGTAACCTCGTTCAGGCACCTCGTCATAGACTCTTTTACGTTATCCAGCGTTCCAAAATGGTTGCATTTTAAGTTCCTTTTTATTTTTGGGAATAAAGAGAAGTCAAGCGATGCAACATCAGGTCTATAGGGCGCCTAGAGCAGCGTTTCCACCTTGTACTTGGCCAGGTACTCGGTCACGATACTGACAAATCAGGAGCAAAGGAAGCGGTACGGCAAGGATGTGCTTTGTCTTCGATTGTCTAGGAAAAAGGATCACCAGCGATGGTAAAACATGGATCTTGAGCGTAATATCATGGCGGAGATGTCGCTCTCGCTCTTTGTGTTGGGAATGAATAATGATGGAAGGCAAAGAAGGGAAACTCGAAGCAAAGGAAGTGACCTCACAATAGATCCCATGGACGGAGTGAATCATCAATGTTTGCGAAGAGTCGGAGAGGGAAGGCGAAAACAATCTTGAAAAATCATGAGAAGAAGAATAAACAAACAAATTGGGTATGCACATCGGGCTAGTCATTCACTCCTGAACGGAGTAGGAGGAGGAAGAATGAAAAGGAAGAACTACAGGGGGAGGAAAAGGATGGAATACCTTAAGCAAAAATAAAGGATGCAAATATAAGGAATCACGAATAGATGAAAAAAACAAGAGGAAGAAAACAGAGTGATTCGATTTGCAGCAGACCACTCTTGAAATTTGAAAATGACGATGATGCCGAAGAAACTATTGGAAGAATAAACAACCCTTATTTGTAGTTTACTTCTTTTTTGGTTTATTTTCATGATATGCGAAAGCATTTATTGCTTATATGAGGAGCAACACCACAAGAGTCTCGACTTCGTTATAATCGCAATTCAAAGCACTTCATCCAGATGATAATGTTTGGCACACGTCAGAGAATATTTCATTTGTCATTCATGAGTGGGCTCTTTTTGCCCAAAGCGTGTTCATGGAAGTTGCATTAAACACGGACGTGAATCAGCCTACCCGTCCTAGGCAGTTTATAAACCTCAAATATTGAAAGTGTTGAAATGATTTCCAATCGGATTTCCCGTATGGCCTTACTCATCTCGTGGATGTTATATTAGCGTTTTGAGCTGAGATGTCTTTACGCTGTGGGATCATCCCTGCCGTATGACTGCTTTAATTGAATAGTACGTAGTTGGTACGCGGAAGAATGCATTTCATCAGCTCCTTCTTCCTGATAAGACAATATTTTTCTTAAAAGTTTAAACATTGTGTCATTACCTTTGAATACAGCAGTTATGAAACACTCGGACGGAAAGAAAGTCTTTCTACCGGTTTTTTGTCCATTGATATTTTGTTCAGAGCTACTAGAGATCAGATTAGAGATTTTGTTAGAGCAGAGTAAAACTTTGGCTGTGACTTCGACGGCATATGCAAAATTTGCACATTTGAAAGAGGCTGGGAAAGATTGAGAACCAAAGAGATCTGAAAGCGGGGCTAGTATTTCGGAGGAGACTAATGTGTAGATGACAATATTTCGGGCATAATTACTTTCTTAATAAAGCAGTAACAGCAGGGAAATCCGATTATAAAGTATTTGGGATATATATTTTGTGAAGGTTTTGGAAGCTTTAACGAAGTTGTGAGATCATAAAAAGAAAAATTACTTTGCATAAGGAAGTATTTGTGAAGTGATGGGGAGTTGATTACAGGCGCCTAAATTAAATATGAGAAGGAGAGACTTGGGAAAACTTTGATATGGAATAGTTTTATATGTCTCGGAAACTTGGTCGATGAGACATGAAAATAAGCAGATATTGGAGGCTTTCGAGATGTGAATGTAGAGAAGAATGGAAAAAATAGGGATGTAAATTAAAACAGCAATGAATTTCTAGGCATGATAAAGGAAGAGAGACGGCTGTTGGGAGAAATTCGAGGCAGTCAGGATAAGTGAGTCCAGGATACTGAGAGACAATGAGATGCTTAATGCAACAAAATAGGGTAGAATGTTGAGAAAGAGGTGGGGGGAGGAAAATATTAGATATTTTAATTGTAATTTAGGGAGGTGGAAAATATGTAGATCTAATGAATGATTTATTTTAATATGTAGTACGGGGTTAACGGACATGCCATTTTAGTTAGAGCTTATAAGTAAAAAAGTGTGTAGTCCCAGGGCCCGTCTATCTTCTCATTCAAAGCGGTAGACTACCACTAATAAAAAATATTAGGTAAATTGAGTTCAGTGATTCACCTTAAGCCGATAGATGATTTTGTCAAGATATTTTTGAAATGCTAAATTGTATGGTAATTATACTTATTAGGAGCTAATCAAACAGTCTTACCCACGGGCTTTCTTATTTCTCAAAGCTAAAAACTAATGTTTTAGTCTTTATAGTTTTTCATATGGCTCCTTCCGACAAGAGTATATTGGTTTCAAACGCTCATCATGCCTACATTTCATGGGAAGCGCTTCAGAATTTTTTATTAATAATTAAGAGTGTTTTAGATTAGTTTTGAACTGTCAAAATGAAGGTTCTCGCATATCAGCGGGACGGCAGCATACGGCGGTAAAATGGCGGGGGAGCGCCAAATGCGAATCCCTAGGGGCGGGAATGCATCTTATAATTTTAAACGCTGCTTGCAGAGTCACCCCGCCCGTCTGTGGTGAAAGGTGAACTGCAACTGAAAATTGACGAAAAGTATGCAAAAACCGGCGTTTTATGATCTCTGAAATTTTTAGAAAGTTTCCACAGATTTTTAAAACTCATGTTACATGGGAGCACGAATGAAAAGTTAGGCTACTATTATATGTAATCGATGGTATCTGGCTCAACTTTGTGGAAGTTCATGTTCATGGAATGAAGAACACAAAGTATTTTTCTACTGTCCTTTATTTTGGCAATACTGGTTTCAAAGGTTAGGCGTCATCAAACAAAAATTTAGAACAGTGTAAAAATACATTGTATTCTTCATTCCATGAACTACTAATACATGTTTTGTGCTCGTCTCAATAAGGAACTTCAAGATGCCGTCATCAGTTGGCTGCGATCTCAGACGGCAGAATTTAATGTTGAAGGAATTTGAAAACTAGTTCCGAAATATGACAAACATTTAAATCTGTTTGACGAATATGAATAAAATGGTAGAGATATGTTAGAATAAACATATTATAAAATATTGAAATTATGAGATTAAAATAATAAATTTTCTGTATCTATTCCAGTGTATTTTTTCATAGAATAACGGAGGTCACTTTCTGGACTGCCCTCGTAAATACATATACGTAAGTTGACATGTGCCTTCAAGAAAAGGGTCGATACAATGTACCATTGGCATGTGTATGGGCACCGAAGTTAGCTATCCAAGTTGATTCAATTGAATTTGAAGCCTTTTATCATTTCTGCGAGTGGAATCTGATACCTTTTGCGCTTTTTTTGGATACGGGGCTAATAATTAGGGGGCGGGGTAGGATCTTAGGAGAAGGCTAGGGTGTGGTGGGAAATTTGTTGACAGCACTTTCCCATTCATTTACATTAGTTCTCCGTGGGTAATGGTTCACAGGAATCCCAACACATAAAGCAGATCGTAACAAATCGTATTCGATGTTTTACTTATTGCTTTGACTTCGGTACTGTTTGTCATTCGGTCCCTTATTTCGAAACCTAATTGCTTGGAAAAATCTACCTACTCCCCATCCACTGCAGGGGAATCTCAAGCCCCGCGACTACCCAGTCCAGAGCATATTGCCATGCTACTTCACTGGCCTCGAAGAGGATGCTCGCATACTGCCTTCGGCTATGCTGCCGTTCCTCCCAATTCGAGCGCGGAATTTAACGGGTTCAACATTTCCGCATACGTGACCATGGCACTCCCTTGGTAGATAGTTGCCTAGTTCCTCTATTCTCGGCGTTTTACTCGGCGACGATACGCCCGCAGTTCGTCTGAGCCGTCGTGCCATAAATTTGCCAATCAATTTTCGAGTGTAAAGGTGGCCTGTTGTCAAAGTTCGTCCTAAGCTGCCTTTGGCCCAAGGGGTAAGTCAGTTATCACCGTGTCAATGTTACAACATTGACCGCCATTAAACTCTGGTCTCACAAGATCCCCAACTCCACTAACCCTTTGTGCCTTCATTTTCCTTTAGGCGGGCACCTTTCTAAGTTAAACTCTCATGCAGCTAGCCTGACGTAGTGATTCAACCATATGCATCTCCTCCCCTCCCCTAACGTACTTTCTCCGACATCCCGCAGATTAAAGCATGCTGGCCTCCGTATCGAGCTCGATTTAAACTTCATGGGAATGAACAGTGCTGTCTCGCCTTTCGGCCCTGATTGTGAGATACTCACATGTGAGTTAAGTGCTTCCAGAAGTAAAATATAGTGAGTCACATGTGCAGAAAATTGTACTTTTTAAGAAGAAAACAGTTTCGGGGGTCACTTGGTGGAAGATCTTCATTTTGAAATTGAAATTAAACCACTTGGCTTTTCCACAAAGAAAAAATTTTATTTACTACCTCGGTTTCGTTATGGTATTACATCATCAGGTAAAATACAAGTCAAGTCCGGGCATGCGTTGAGACAGGAGGTGGATTTTTGTGACGTGTGTTTGTTTGTGGTGTCGTCACGCCAGCATGGAGCGCACCGTCGAGCAACTCTACGCTGTGAAGTTTTGCGCTAAACTCAGGAAATCCGCGTCGAAGACCCCTGAACTCATTGATAGGCTTATGGGGATGATGCCTTAAGCCGCACAAAGTTTTCGAGTGGCACAAAATGTTTTAAGGAAGGCCAGGAGCTCGTCGAAGACGAGCACCACGTCGGACGCCCGACGACCGCTCGAACCGATGCTCAGGTGGTCAAAGTGAACTACGTTTTGGACTCTGACAGGCGTTTAACCATCGCCCTTATCAGCGAGGAGACCGGCCTTTCAGTCGGAACCGTCCCCACCATTGTAACAGAGGATCTTGCGATGAGGAAAGTGTGCGCGAAGCTGTTTGGAAAGTCTTGAGCGAGGAACAAATTCTGTCGCGGGTGAAAATTTCGCAAGAAATTTTGGACTGCGTCCAGGAAGATGAAGATTCTCTCAATAACGTTATTACCTCAAAGGATAGCTCAAAAGGAGCTCAAAGGATATCGGTTCGACTCCATCGAGGACTTCGGGGATGAAATCGCTTCTCTGGCCACTATTAATCAGGTGTTAGACGGAGAGTGACGTGGGGATGTTGTTTCTAAAGCATGCTCGGTGCTCCTTTTCTCTCATCTCAAATCTCCTTCCCGTCTGGCCTATGTATATCCGGTCGCAGTCTTGGCAGAGGAGTCTGTACACCCCACTCTTGTGAATGGGTTTATCTTGGTCATTCGTGTGGCATAACAGGTTGCTTAACTTTGTTTTATTGTAGAGGGCCGGTCTCACCTTTTCTTTTGGGGGGATTCTTTGCACTTTTAATGACAAGTGGCCAAGAAAAGGGAATCTCCGCCACTGTGGCTGGTTTTCTGTAGATGTGGAAGAACTATACAAGGCTAACTTGGCTAAACGGGATAGTTTCTTGTTTTAAGGTTTTTCAATTAACACTTCTCTGTATCCATTTTTCATTGCAATCTGTTTTATGATGCTGAGTTCTCTTTAGAATGGGGATAGAGCATGCTCGGTGCAACATGACGTGCAAGGCCGATAATCTTTTAGAGAAGTAGTGCCTAGAATTATGGTGAATAACTTCGTCTGTGTGACACTTCTTCCTGAAAATGTAAAAATCAAACCTATAGTTTTTAATTGTAAGAAATTTGGTCTAGAAAGTTCTGTCCAAGAAAAACTTCACTCTTGCGAGATTTTCGTCATTTTTTGAGGTCGAAGGGCGTCTTGAACGTTCGGCGTCTTCAACATTTTCTCTCCCCTCCTGAAATAACTTGTACCACTCAAAAACACCCTATCTATCCATGGCGTTATCACCATAAGCTGCCTTGAGCATGGCATAAGTCTCTTTCCCGATTTCGCCCAATTTCACGCAAAATTTGATGGCGTAGCGTTGATCTAATAACTGATTCATGGCGGAGCGTAACGTTTCATGTTAAAGAGGTTTCGCAAACGAACAATCTTCATTCCGCAAAGACTGGACCCAATTTCCACCGGCCTCCAGCCTATCCTGCGACTCCCCTCCCTCGAACCCAGCCAGAGAAACCACCGCACGTCCGTCCGTCTATCCGGGAAAAAATAAGTCGTACTACTTTTGGGACAGACTTTGAATGCGCATGATTTCTCCTTAGACGATTAGGAGTTATTGAAAAAATCCTCATTAACAATTGCTGAAATAATTCAATAATATCGTAATCTAAGCTTCCTCCTGAACTCCCATTTCCCCATCCAAAAGCCTCACTTAGTATAAGGACAGCCCAGATAACCTCTTCAGCACTCATTAAGGTACAAGCATTGAGTGGGGGGGATATATGCTTCATCTCGTTCACAGTGGGTGAGATGCTATTTACTCAGGAGTAAACCATCGAACTGCAATCATAATGGGACATCGTGAAGTGTAGGAACAACAGGCAAGCCTGTTTACAGCTGCTTAAATGCCTGCAAAATGCAGGCTATTTGGTGCCATTTTTATATCAACTATACGATGATAACATTTTATGTTCGATTTATTCGTATTCACACAAAATCTCCAACGCCGGAAGCATCCCATTTAAAGGATTAAAAATGTCCACTTTGTCCCGACGAATGACCCGTTTTTTCCGATTTAGCTCCGAAATATTTGGAATTTCATCAAGTATTTTTTTGTTTATCACATCATCGCTTTTCCTACCACTGGTAAAACCAAATTCAGTCCCAAATTAGAGGTTCTGTGTTTACTAGGACCTGTGGGAGTGATGACCGGACTCCGAAAGTTCCATGTAATAGTAAATTTATATTGGACATTCATATTTTCGTAAGATATGAACAGAAATAAATACAAACCGTTCCAAAGAATTTTTCCTATTTAGTACAACTTTGTTTCGCCGGGATCATCTACATCATCATACTTATCACCGCGATAATCGCTGCAACAAGTAGTACAATTCTGTGGAAAATTACGTTGCTCCTATTATTATGGATGTATACAACTTCCGCGGCATTAATCATGACTCCATGATTATTTCTTCATATCTATTTCAAGTAAAAACACGCCATTGAAGCCAGATACTAAGCTGCACATTTTGCGAGCTTCGGCGTCGTGTAGCATATTTTAAATATTTCTGCCAATGTTTGCATAGTTAAGTTTGCAAGGCTGAATTATTTAAAACTCACACCATACAAGTAGTATACCCTCGCTAATTATGAGATATTTTACCAGAAAAGTACGGCTGTTAGTTAGACTAACTGTAATGAATGTGTGCATAAGAAACGTCAAGATATGTTCGTTTATACATACTATATGAAACAGATACTACAAATTACATGACTAATATTCCACTCCACCGAGAATTGCGTGCTCTGCAGGTCATTCACGACACACATCAGTTTATGTTAGCATGAATCAGATGCATTCCTGTTCTTGCATACCTTTGTTCTAGAAATGCTATCTCTGTTGGATGTATTTGGTGTTTGTAAAAGTATTGATTGATGTACTCCCAGTGCCCTCCTTTTTCCTTCCCTCACAACTGGGAGAAAGCGAGGAGGGGAGGAAGTTATCGGGCACGTTAATATTGCCCAGCGAATGGCTGGCTCGATAACTTGTTAACAATGGACAACAGGAACATGTGTGATAGTTCGAAAGAATATTTAAAGACATGAGCTAATTAATCCATGTGGAGTGTATCAGAATACTACATTAGAAGATTATTCCCAGAAGTCAAAGTAGTATCTCGGAAAATGAGACGAAAAAAAATTGTTTCTTACAGCTCTACCTGTAATCGAACTTTACAGAGATATTTTGCCATTCCTTCTTCAGCCTATTAAAATAAGATGGAGACCGTTGAATATAACGGTTTCAGGCGTCACTTTGTGGAAGCGATTCATTTCGGAAAAGAAATGCTTAGTTATTCCACATATATTTTATTAAACACGACCTAGGTTTCGACTTACAAAGTCATCATCAGGTAAAGTACAGAAGACACTTAAAATAGTATACAGGGAAGAGGAGGGGGGAGGTGTTTGAGAAGTGGGAGATGGGGAAAGAGAAGGGAAACTTGAGCGTATGCTTTGGGGGAGGGGGAGAAGGCGGTCGGGTATGGCGTCAGGGGGGGAGAGGGGCTGTGGAACAAAGGGAGGTCCAGGAGGGGGGAACGGGAGGAATAAGTTTTAACTTATTGATGTCATAAACTGTAAGGTCATTAACTAACATACCCTTATGATGACTGTTCTTTGAAATTTCAAACCGTTCCAAGGCATCTAATCTTAAGCCTTTTTTCTCTAAATTTAGAATTTTAGGGACAAAGCCACTGGAGTGGTTGTTTTCTATAAGGTGCTGGGCAAAATTGGAAGAAATATTTCCGTTTTTAATTTTATGTTTGTTTAGGTTTATTTCCGTTTTCCTATGCCGTGTTTAATAAAATATATGCGGAATGACTAATTATTTCTTTTCCGAAGATGGAGACCGTTGTTTTAAGAGGCTCTATTTTATGCTGAGCATGTGGAAGATATATAAAAACCGTGTTAAAAGAAATCGTACCATAGCAATATTACTGAAGGAATAAATGCAAGTAACACCAATATTTCTTATCTTTTTGTTCCATGTAGTTGATCAGTTAGATGAAAACTGCTTTTGAGGCAAAGAAGATAGGCTCCCGGTAATACAAAGCTGTCACACGTTTGTGCTCATTTCAAAGAATGGCCCTCAGCAAAATTCAGGAGAAGGGAAGTCCATGGGTCTATTTCACCCGCTGCTCATCTGCGGGTTATCATTGATAAACTTGAGATAATTCCTAGACTGATTGGTCATGCCGCGGTAAAAATATGTTCATCTAGGGATTTTACAAAAAAATCCTATCATTAGAAAAAAAAAATTTACTCAAGAGTGATATTCTCCCCGGAAAAGTAGTGATATTCCGGAAGTGCTATACGCTAATAATTATCCCAAATTAAATTTTAGCCATGTATGATGCTGAAAGGTTATTATCGGCCCATAAATTTACATTAAGTGACAATAGGCAGAGAATACGAAAACGTAATAGTTTACTGTCATATGAAGTCTCGTAATTTCTTTCCCATAAGTTGAGAGTAAAAGCTGCGCACATGTCTAGGGTTTTTTTGGTGTATAAACTTTATAGGTCTGGTGACGGAACTACTGAAAACACGAATTCATCGCACAATTAAGAGAAAAGTTTTACTTGTCGGGAATTCAGGTTACCCAAATCAAACTTGCCAACTTTTTAATTTTCTAATTAAATTAACATTTTTAAAATACTTAAATATTTAAGTTTGTAAATTAGCATAAAGACATCCCATAACTGAGAATATATTAGATCTTTACTTAGTCTTTGATAAATGTAGACTGGAGACTTATAAGATGTAGCTGTGTGGTAGACTGAACAAAATCCTATGGACGGAAAGGAAAATTAATGATAAATTTCTAGGCATAGCAGCGTTAGAAAGAAGTTTGTTGGGAGAAAATCGAAGATGGCGGGGTAAGTGAATGCAGGAGTTACTGAGAAGAAATCGGATGCTGGAGATGGTAATAGAGGAGAGAACGCTGGAAAAATGAGGAAGAGGAGGAAAAGAATAGGCATTTTGGATGGAAATAAGGGCACTAGAAAGTATGCAGGCCTAAAGAATGAGTTACTGAAACATGGGGTTTGAGGATATTTAGTGTCGTGTTAGGCAGGACTATTAGGAGTGAGGAAGTGTACAAATGCGTAGTGCTTAGCTACGTCGAAAACCTGTCCTAACCCGGTAGACTTCTGTTAACAGCATCAAATCTACCCTCGCTTCGAACCGGTAAGAAGAGAGCACTACCGTGGAGTAAAGAGGCGTATAATAAGAGAAATGCATACTCGTAGAGCACTAGAAAAAAAACTTCCCTTCGATGTGCAACATTCTGCACTTGGACTCACCCGAATCAGTCTCTGTGCATGACCTTGGCTTACTAGTAGGCATGACGTTGGGCTTACGCGTCCAGGCTACCCCTCAAAACACAAACATTCTCCCTTTCCCGCAATAATTTCCCACTCCGCGTGTCATTGCCCAGGCTATCGCGGAACGAACGCTGATTGCGGCAGGCTGTTGTCTGGGAATTGTCGTAAATTACCAGATAAATTGGAAAATAGGGAAGCGGGCGGCTCGGTGTTGCAAAACGATACCAAGGCACAGGATCATAACATCAGATGCTCCACATGATCTTGTTTTCATCGATACCATAATTCGATCGTTTTTTTCACGACAGAAACGGGGGATGTGAACTGTGTGCGATGCGATTCCCACGGAAAGAAACCAGTTCGTTCGCCATTAGATTACCCTATATATCCATATTACCATATAATTTGACATGTTGGTTAGATGTTATCGTCACATAACGTTTTCACTCGCGTACATTTTTATTTACAAATCCCTCTAGTACCTGATAGAGAAAAATAGTAAAGGGTGCTATTTTAGTATTATTATTGATATTCTGGTTTAAGTTGATAGATACATAAAAGTTACCAAACGGTAGTGACAATTCCCTTGCCTCTCCCAAGAAACGCAACCTGACATCCCTCTCCACATTAAGATCCCCTTCAATCCAGCATACTTCCTTCCTCCCTTCATTCCGTCCAACATGCCTATCCTATCCATTCCTTGCTAGCCTAACGATCTCCCCTCTATCAGTCTTCAACACCCCATTACCAGTTAAAATGTTGAGATGGATGTCGGCGCATTCCATCTTTTCCACATCCGAATTACAAAAGCCTCCAATCTATGCCCGTCATCTTGCTTCAATGACCATATTTCGGTACAATGCAAAATCATGCTCCATATCAAAGTTTTGACGCGCCTTTTTGTATCATCCTTACTTAGCGTCCCAGTCATTAATCCCCTCCTCCATGTGAACTCTTATTTACCTATTGCAAACCTCCTCCTGTCCCACCAATTCGTCTATTTTGGTCCAAAACACCTTAAGATAGTCAAAATGTTCAACCTGCTTACGTTTAAAAGCTCCAATTTTCATGTATAACTTGGCTCTCCTCTTTCTCGATAACAGATTTAAATTTGATTTTGCTGACATTAATTCTCATACCATTCTTATAATACTTACTATGCAATGCGTTCAGAAATGCTTGCAAACCCTCGTCCGTACTTCCACGAAGTGAAGCCTGAAATATTAGAATATACTTGCAAACCCTCCCTCATAAATGCTACAAATTAGTCCATAAAGACTCTTGCTCTCAAGTGTTCCTAAACCTTAATTTCAATATCTGTCCCAAAAGTAGTAGGCCTTAGTCGATTATAAATAATTTATTGACAAAATTGATACATTCACTCAAGTCTTCGAATTAGCACCCTTGTGAGCTCACACACTGCTGCCAATGGGTTTTCTACGCCTAGTTTGCCTTCTGGAACGCGGCATCCGGAATGCTGCTGAGATCCTTCGTCATGGCCTGATGTAATGCTTCCACCGAGCAGTGGTGACATCCTTTCTGCACGGATTTGAGGCGGAGTTAGAGGAAGAAGTCTGGTGGGACAACATCAGAGTTATAGGGTGGCAGAGGCATGGTCTAGTAGCTCTTGGCACATCCGCATTCGAGTTTCCGTTTGTTCTTCCGAGGGGACTCACGGCATCAAAGTCACTCGCACCATTCTCATGCCCATGCTAAAGGCAACTTATGGTGATAACACTATGGGTAGATCGGTTCTTTTTGAGTGGCACAAGTTTTTCGGGAGGGTGCAGATGTTGAAAACACTTAACGTTCAGGATGCCCTTTGACCTCAAAAAGTGAAAAAATCTTGTTAAGAGTGAAGGATTTGTTGAACAGGTAGCGTAGATTGTGCTTGCATGCTATCTGATGGCCTTAGTATCCCTAAACTTGATTTGCATCGACTTGTGACCGAAAACATACTTCCTTTACCCCCGCCTCAAATCCATGCTGAAAGTACATCAGCACGGCTCGGTTGAAGCATTACATCAGGCCGTGACAACCGATCTTAGCAGAATTCCGGACATAATTCTTTGATTTTTGCCATTTATGTAACCAGGGTGAGGTATGATAAACAAGAGCATAGAGGAATTCCATTCTCTGCCATAAGTGGAAGTCAACCATGGTGCCAAACCACCTCTATTCTTTCGAACAGTTCCAACCATTGTTTTATTTCTTTTAGCCAAAGTTCTTTCACTAGAAACGAGTTTGTAAAGAAATTGCCACTTGTGGCATTGCGGCCACTTGCTTACCAAAACTCACACTTGCTTCACTACTCACTGTGACAGTTACTTCTCCCGACCACACAGCTAAACTTTTCAAGGCAAGCATCAAAATTAAAACAATAAAAATTTTCTGCATTGCAAAATCCTCTAATTTCAATTTTTTACTGCTTAGGTTTGTTTGCCATATAGACACTGAAAGGACACCATCCACGGATGGACAAAAGCTGCTCCTTGATGCTTCCAAATGCTAAAGTGTATTAGGTTTTTCGACAATTCTCTGTACACATTTTGGCAACTAGACCTAGACCTCCCATATTTCAGATCTTGGTCATCAAAGCAAATTAACTTCATCATAGCAATGAGGCGATAATAAGACAAGTCAGTTGTATATACTAGACTAGACTTGCAAAAGCATTGTCTTTGTTCCACAAATGCTGAACATCTTTACTAGATTCACAAAACTATCCTATCTATAACAAAATGTCAATGAAGGTCTTCACTTCAACACTGTCAATATCAGTCCATACCTTTTGATGATCCACATGTAGTTGTTTGGAGAAATGTGCATGGGCCCTTATATTAGCCTTTGGCAGCCATTAAATGTAGATTATCAAATATAACATTTGAAATAACTCAATCTGATTAAGCATCTTAGCAGTAGCCAGTTACTTTATTGATATTATTAACTAAATGTTTGGGTATAGTTCTTGCATGTTATGGGGCAACACACCTCAAAAGCCTTCCTTCTACTTCTTCACAGCGACCCAGCATCACATCTTCGTTCATTTCACACCCAAAGATCACATTCAAGTTGATTTCACCCTCAATATCACCCACTTCAGCCACTTTCATCACTATTACTTCCAAAGATATCACAAAGTTCTTCAATTTCTTGATGGATAAATTCTGCAAAACTTTCTTTTTTCCTCAAATATATTATTCCTCATTTCAGAATAATTAGGGCCACAAATAGACAAACATTTCAATTAAATTTAGGAGGAAAACAATGATGTGAACGGCTGAGACACAACAAGAAAACTGAAAATCAAGGCATATAAACTTTAGAGAATATAGACAGTGCATTACAGTGACGGCGCTGGTGGGAGCTTTGTCAGAACTTTTAAACAATCCCGTCAAAACAGTGATACAAGTTATAAGATGCAGAGTATGGAGCTGCATCCCCAAGGACCCTTAGTGCTAAAAAGTTAAGTAGATTTTTTTTCTAATTATGATTCTCTCAGAACGCATGAAGTTTTAACTACTGCAAATAACATTGAATGAATTATTTTCGAAAATATATTTATTGGGTCTACAACAATCCAAGGTCAGTACTCAGTGTTAAAAGAAACGCGCGGTAGTTCAAACTTGTGTATTTTATAAGAAGTATATCAAAGTTTCAAATCAGGTTAAATATCTTTATGATTATCATAATAGCACTAATAATTTCATAAGGCAGGGTAGGAAGTGGTTTTAACAAAAAGGGAGAAATAGTAAAAATAACTGGTAATGGCCCTGGATAATTTAAGTATGACCCCTTGTTTGTACATTAAATTGAAACTAATTAAATTTGCAAAAACTGTACAACCATACTATCCTATTTACTTACAATACTTATCACTCCTTGGTCTAAAAAATATATACATCCTGACATTCCATTAAGTACAAAAATGACTGTTAAAAAAACATATGAACCACAACTTAAGGATTGGTTATATTTAGTCTCGCTTAAAATTTGTAGTTTTACAACAAACAATCACAATGACAATCATAAAGCCAAACAAAGATTCAAATTTGAATGATGTCACAACAGTAGTACTTAGTTGCCATTCAATGTAAACAACATTTAAAACCCCTAATGGGTTTTTGACACACTGAACTCTTAACACAATTTATGAACACAGAGAGCTTAAAACAGAAAGGGGTTTAATTTGAGTATTCAAGCACACGTCAAATGTGAAGCCTTCTTCCGTTTGTGCATGAAACAGTGAAGGCAAATAAACCTCATGGGAGAAAACTGCTTCTCATTAATTGAAGGCAAAATAATAATGATTAGCAGAAATATATGCTTTCCATGACAATCCTGGTTGTAATGCTGAAATGTATTACAAAAATTGAAGTATTTTGTACATAAATGATCACTCAGAGTTTCCTTCATTGGACACCATTTAACTTCTTCTCACATACTTTCATCACAGTTGAAATATTTTCAAAATAGAGATTAAATTTTACCAATTATGTGCACGGCCACAGAGTTCAGAGCAATAAGAAGCATTAGAATATTTCTCATCAATGACACATGAACTGCACTTTTAGCCACAATATGTAATTAGAAAACTTGAACTTACACAACTGGTTTTAAAATTAACTTTTGTACTACAACATACATACATATTGAAACACTTACTGGCACAGCACTGTTTCAACTTCATCTCTCATGCCAATCCTTTGGACCACTGTTTTCTTAAAACAGCACCTGAATTTTCCACGTTAAACATCATATTAGACTTTGCACCATATCAAAAAAATCAGTCAACTAGTCTGTACATATGTAACACACTTGGAAAAACTTAAGTCTTGTCCATCTCTTGGTTAACATAGGGGCAACTTCCTTCTACTTCCTACCTCCAAACCTCTCATTTAATGTGCAACTAGTTGCCATGGGATGGCCCATTTGTAGGCCATCAATTGCTTGATTACTCTGCTGCCTGGCAACTATATGACCTCTGCCCAAACCAAGCGATCCGCGAACCATACCAAAACCTCTTGTCGCACCTCTTTGGGAGAATCTGCCGGTGACTCTTTCACTTGCAGGAATCGATTTCCCTTGAATGTCCGCTATCATTTTTTGTATGGCCGGATTGAGGGCTCCAGTGTGAAAAGGTGTGGCAGTTGTTTGACGATATATGTTATTCGTCATTCTGCAACAAAATATAGTACACACATTAAATTCATACGCACACATTTAACAAAATATAACAATGAAAAGCTCTATTGTTTTGTGTCGTGTAAAGATCCCCCAAAAAAAGCTATATGTCTGAAGACTTTGGGCCTTCTCTGATCTGTCTTCTTCCAAGCTCCAAAGGCATAATTCTGTGTGGTCACTTCAACATTGATATCATGAAGAAAATGCACAACAGCACCTATCTCAGTGACCTACTATTTAGTTGTAACCTATTCCTCATTCCCTACCAGCCCACCCATAATCTTGTGAATTGCAGTACCCTCCTAGACCTCCTTATTGTCGACGACATGTCCAAGGTTGAAGAGTATGGACAGCTCCCTCTCTCTTTTTTCTCTGAACACAACCTAGTTTTCATTAAATTTAGATTTAAACTGCATACTTATAAACCGAATTATATATATGTTTTCGTGATTTCAAGAATTTTGATTTGTCCAAATTTGCAGCAGACTCACTTGAAACTAAGTGAACTTTTCAACACCCACCTGATGGATAAAAAAATTAATATCTTCAATACAATACTCATGCAACTCTTTGCTATACATGCACCAAAAAAAAGTTATTCAGCCAAAACATCATCCAGCTCCATGGTTAACCTCCAAAATTAGGAACATCATGGTGGTTAGGGATCGTCTTTGCTGCAATTTCAGAAGAACTCAACTCCCAAACCTTCACGAACAATACAAAGTAGCTCGCAATCAAGTGCAGCACCGAATCCGAACCGCTAAACAAAAATACTATGTTTCATGCTTTTCCGATAAATGGGACAAAGTCCACTTGGCAGGAGCTGAGGCGCCTCCGACTTGTAAAGTCTAGACATCACCCATTCAAAATGAACTTCCCCTTGGATGATTAAAATAGCTACTTTCTCACATCTGCTTTCAAGGATGAACATTATGTCGAGGATGGTAACATTCTACTCAAACCCAAAATAATCTCACTTCATTAGCTCATGCATTATTATCCGACTTTGATGATGGAAGGCTTTATTTCCCCCACTATACACCCGAAATGCTGATAACTCCAGTGAAAATTTTAAAATCAAATTCAACAGGCGTCGATGGAATCACTGCAAGAAAGCTAAATGTTATTCTCCCAGTTGTAATGCCTATGATACTAGACATCTGTGACTGTTAACTCAATTACTCTATATTTCCTACCTGGTAATAATTTGCCCTAGTTCGACCAATAATGAAAATAACAACTCCGAAAGAAATGTCTGACTTCTGACCTATTGCCCTTTTTTCTCTATTTCCAAACCTCTCGAACGAATTGTTCATAAGGCTTTCGTAAACTCTATAGTACTCAGTCGGCTTTGATAAAGGTAACTGATGCTATACGCAGATCCATAGATGCAAAAAAAAAAAAGTAACAGTTTTAGTCCAATTCGATTAGACCTCAGTAGACCACGGCATACTACTGGAACGTATGAGCAAACTCAAGTTCTCTTACTTTATCCTACGCTGGTTTTGCTCCAATCTGTCTAATCGTCAGCAAGCTGTTAAAGATGAAGATGGGAATGTATCCGTTTTCCAACCGGTCCTATGTGGAGTTCCACAGGGGTCAACTCTCGGACCTTAATTATTTACTATTTTTATAAAAGAACTAGCTACCATAATAACTTATTGTAAATATCACTTTTATGCTGACGATCTACAGATATATCTTGAGTCCTACCCCTCTGAATTTAACCATGCCATTGACTTGGTCAACAAGGATATCCAACTCATCAGTGAATGGCTGACTGAAAATCGGCTAAATCTGAATCCCAAAAAGACCGAGTTGATAATCTTTGGAAGCACCGCTAATGTACATATGCTGCTCCAAGTGATCTCCCTAAAATAAGTGTTTTAAATAATCAAATTAACTACTCAAATACAGTGAAAAGCCTAGGAGTTTATCTAAGCAGCACCTTAACCTGGCGCGGGCAAGTAAATGCCATTTCTAATAAAGTTCATAAAACTCTTTACACAATGAAGCATTACAGACACCTAATCCCTATAACTTTACACCAGAAGCTTGTTCAAACGTTAGTATTACCACATCTCGACTATTACTCAGTTAATTACGCTGATGTGAACAAGGAGCCAAGTACAAAATTACAAAGGCTCCAAAATTCTTGTCTATGATTCATCTAAAATACGTGTAACTCCTTACTATAAAATGTTGAATTGGCTAAAACTCGATTAGAGGAGAATGCTTCAAAAGGCCTCACAATTATTTAAAGTTCTGAATTCAAAAACCCCTTCATATTTATATGAAAATTTTATATTCAATTCACTTACGACAAAGAGATCAACCCACATTACAAAAACATTCCATCTTCCCAAATACCGCACGGCTATATATGAAAAGTCATTCAGTATTTCATCCTGTTAACTATGGAACTCTTTATTATTTCAATAGTTTCAGCCTCAACTTTGTGGAAGTTCATTTTAATAAATGAAAAAGAAACACTTTGTTCCAATCCACCACTTTATTACAGGTACGACTAGTTTCGATGCTACGCAGGAACAGAGCGGAGGAACACAAGAGGTGCTACAAGAAGTGTAACCTTGCCCAATCCCACTTTGCCAAACACCTGTGGGAGGAAAATCACACCAGTGATTTCATCCCCAAAATTCTACATCGTGAAGAAAAAGGGAGGAGGTTGGACAAGAAGGAAGAGTTGGAGATCCGGAGAACAATGAAGAAACATCCTTTAGTCAATGACATTCTGTTTGAGAATGTATCACCTCTCCTGGAAGCCTCCCTAGCAATAACAGAAAAACAGAACCTCTAACCCCTTCCCCCTAACTCCCATTGACTCCTAACCCGTACCTTTATCCCCATTAGCCATTGACTCAAATTATACCGACCAATGAAATTTTCCCCTTTCTTAACCCACCTTCCAATCCCCCCCACTCACTAACGCTTTTCCTGGTGTTTCCTACCCTCTCCCACATTCTTTCGTACCTACCCCCCCGTACTCCCCTCCCCGCCCCCTCTTCCCACAACTCCCCCACCCTTTCCAGAAGAGGGTATATATACGAGGGTCATCCGGAAAGTAGTACCCGTTCGTGAAATAAAAAGACAAAAGTAAATATTAACAAACATAAAAAATTTTATTTGAAAGAGGATACTTTAAACTACTTCTCAACATAATCTCCAAGCAAATTAAGGCATTTGTCATAACGTGTGACAAGTTTCTGTATTCCTGCTGCATAGTCCTTCGCCGCCAGCTCATTGAGATACGCGAGGGACCCATCTTCACAAATTGTTGCATAATGCAGATGGTGTTTAACAATTTCATGAACAATTGTTCGAGAAACATTGGGAAAATGCTCACAGATGTCATCAATTGTGACGCGCCGATCGTTCCTCACGAATTCGTCAACTGAGCTCACCAGTTGGTCTGTAATGACAGACGGTCTCCCCGAACGCTCATCGTCGTGTGTGTTCCCCCTCCCCATGTTGAAGTTGCGACACCACCGCCGAACAGACGACTCGTCCATTACATTGTCTCCATACACCTCCTTTAATTGGCGATGAATATCACATGGGCGAACGTTTCTTGCATTGAGGAATTTAATCACTGCCCTCACTTCACAACTGGCGGCGTTCTCAATTTTTTTAAACATTGTAAACAATCACAGAAACAACACAGGCAATGCTAGCGTCACGCAACTTGGCTCAGAGAAGGCAGACAAGCCACTGAAGCTATCTGACCTCGTCCAGCGGCTACTCGCGTCGTCAGCACTTCATGCGGCACGAACGGGTACTACTTTCCGGATGACCCTCGTACAATGATTGTGACTTTAAACTTTGTACCTGAGGATGACGCCGTAGCGTCGAAACTAGTCATACCTGTAATAAAGTGGTGGATTGGAACAAAGTGTTTCTTTTTCATTTATTAAAATGGAACTCTTTGCCTAATAAAGTAAAATTATCCAGGAACACATCCCAATTCAACAGGAAAATGTTTGAATATCTGTCTACCACACTACCAAAATGACCTTATTACTGTTCTATCAGGCTAAATATTTAACTATTGTTCTTTGTATTTGTATGTATGTATTGTACTATATGTTTCCTTCAACTGACGTTAAATTATGTCTTGTGACTGGTTTAATTACCTTATTCTTTGGATTATGTAAACCAGTTTCACTCCATAGGTTTCTAAACCTAATGTAACCTGTATTCTGCTCCAAGGGACTTTGCTCCCAGAGCAATAAAAATTGTTTATTATTATTATTATTATTATGGTGCTACGAGGAGAGCAATTCAAGCGGAGTAAGCAAAATAGTGATGAGCTTAATAATAAAAATCCCAACTAAAAATTCTTCAATTGAAAAATATGTATGTTACATACACATAAATAAAATCTAGTCACAATAGATGGTGCTAATTATCTGACATAAAATACAAGAGCTTTACCAAGTAAATCCAAGGTTCTGGGATGAAAAATTGGTTAAGGATGTCTAAATTTTCTGTGACCTAACACTGATTATAGCCAGAGGTTAAAAGAGTGCTGCCATGGAATGATATCAACAGCCTCAAACTCCCGAGGATGGTTATGGATGATGTCTTTCTTTCTTGAAAGCAATTGATCAATACATAGTTTATGGACACAATGGACTGGCTCCATAATTATTTCATTCCCTAAGATATGAAATACCAAATTGATGTTCTGGGAATATCTAAGGAAAAATAAGTGCTTTTTTACAATTACCAGCAACAGGAAAAAATTCCTAATTAATCACTTCCATTGAAATTATGTCACTAAAAATTGTAAACATATTCACTTATCAATGGCTGATCTCCATTAACAACATTAATTCACAGAGCTTCATTTTAATCTGAGGGACTTCAAGTGACACTATCCAAAATATGTTGGAACCCAATGTTTCAAAATAATGTTACTCTTATTCACAGCAATTATCTTAATAATGGAAATAGATTTGATGAATGAAAAATAAACAGACATTAGTTGATTTTTTCAGAAGTACTTACAAATTACCACTGACATTTTTAGAGAAAATCAGCTATGTATTTCAATTAAATAAGTTTCATATTTAAAGGGGATCATCTTGCATGCATTAATGCATGATGTGGAGTGTTAGAAGTACACAATATAAGACTGGAAAAATGATTCCTTCGTTTATGTGGGCCAAAATTCTGGATGATCCAGATTTAACTAATCTAACAACAACCAGCCCATATATTCCAGATTGGGGAGGGTTTACCATATGTAAATTTGAGCATCGAGTTACCCATGAGTGTGTACATTTGATGCTTCGCTGTAATTACAATCCTAAGGAGAAAACATGATTACATACTGTATAGGTGTATTGACTCTGCTCAGATTGCCCCTCCTCCTCATTCCTCTTCGACCGCCTCTCAACCCAGAAGACGCAGATGATGAGCCAGCACGGTCATTTTCTATGCTCACAATCAAACTTGGGGCTGCTTGAACTTGGTTACGAAGTACAGCACTGTGAAGAATTAAGAATTGATGATTAAAAGTAAATTATTAAACAGGCTTCATACGCCAACACACTAACATCTGAACACATTGGTGAAAAGACAAATCAAAGATACATGGCATGAATAAAAAGCTAAATTAACAAGTAAAACATATCTGAAAACCCTTCCATAGCATGCACATTTGAAGAATATGCACATGAATCTTAATTGAACTTTTGCTGTATTTAATGAGATGAAGGAAAATGCTTATAGTGAAAAATCTACCTCAAGGCCTGCAATTGCCAATTGAATACAAAAAAATATCACACAAGCTCCTTTAGCTAATTACAAAAAATAATAAACCCGTAAATTTTAACTCAGAATTTGTAAATCTATTAAACACCTCCACCACATCGACCACATCCTTCAAATGATGGAAGAGGCATATTCCTAGTACCCATAGAGTTCTGCTGGTGGGAGTAATGATAGTTTTTCCTTGGGAGGTACATCTATGGCCTAATTCTAAGGGCTACAACAAACACTTTGCTGAAGATAGTGGCTAACTGGAGAAAGAGATGACAAATCCAGACGCTATTAAAGTCTCAGAATATGCACAGGTGCAGACCCTTAAGTGAATAATGCTCTACTCAATCAACTAAATACAATGAAATATATTCCTAACATTAACTTAAAAACTAAAAGACAATAAAATTAAGTTAACCTCTCGCCCTACGAACAAAAACATGGTGGATGGTGTTGAAAAGATAAGCCTATAGTAAACAAGTCGATACTAGTGGAAGTATGTAATGAAGATCTGTTAGCACCCAAAGCATACTGCATATTTAATTTTTATTCCTAAATATTTTACCCTGCTAAGGATAGCATGACAGATAGGATCTCATAATTTACTGATGCTAAATACTAGCTAACGGTGAAATCAATAAAGGGATAAATAAAATCTCATTACATGGGGGGTATGTCTTTTTACATAAGAACAGGTTAACATCATAAATGCATATTAGGGAACCCCCAATTAGCCATCATGTAGCTGTTCAAACAAAGCAATTCAGCATGAACATTGCTAACGTAAGTATTACTCACCTTTGAGTACGGTTCACCTTATTCCTATATGTATTTATACGAGCCAGTTGGTTTGACCTGAAAGAGTTCAGGATAAGATTTGATGGCATACGAAAACCACCAGTTCCTCTTCTCATTCCCCGACGTGCACCCCTCACCAATGTCCTTCTGTACTGCAAGTGGCTGACTACACCCTGAAAACAGATGAACTCTTAATAGTGGGCAAAGGACACGGTGAGGGAAACTAAAATGTATAACTAATTCCAAAATGTATAACTATGAGAACAGATTAATTGATTTCCAATATAATAAAATGGAGAATTGGATTTTGGGGTGTGAACTTTTTATGACACAAACCACAAATAAGAATAATTTGCATTTAAGGTATCACTGCATTACTCTAATAATCACAAGCCAAAGTCCAGTTGCAATTTGTAATTAAAAAAATGACTGGCTTGTCATTGAGCCTCTGAAAAAATTCTTCCATTTCTCAATGCAACATTAGGTTAATAATTGTTTTCATTAAATGCAGAAAAAAATCTAGAAATTTTAAGTTGATTTCTCTTGCATTGCTTTATTACATTTCTCATTAATTCCCAGGTTCTATGAAAATTCTATTTACCCACTGAGCAAATTTTTGCTAATAATTTTGGATGTTTGAATTCTGATAATGAAACATACATGTATTTGCACTCCATGGGTTCAACAAACCCCATGCTTTCTGATACGGAACAGATGGACACTACACACAATGCTTATACTTGATTATATGAGGGGTGATTGAGAATACTGGACTGAAATACCAGAGCACTCGTGACAAATTACTTACAGATCATGTGATCTAAAGAATCAATCCTTTGCAAAGGATATACTGATGAAGAATTGCAATGTGGAAAGAAAGGATTACACAAAGCAATAGCATTCAATATTTTACTCAGGCAGGAGTGCCATAGGACATGGTTATGAAGGAATGGAATAATAATGCTGAATTAAAATCAAAGTGGCAATTGGAAACTACATAACAATCACCATTCTTCTTAGGCAGGCAGGCTTGGAGGCTGGTTGAACTTCTATTCACTGTAGCACTCATTATCTCAATATTATTAAAAATCAATCGGTAAACATTAATTAGACTTCCAGAGGTTTAAGGATTTACAATAGGTGAGAAAGATAAATTTGCCTCAAAAATGTACATTTATGTTACTTTTTTCCAAAATATGATGGTAATTTTTGGGGTGTCGGCTCAAATTCAGCGTCAACTTCTATTGTGGCAGATATAGTATGTTCCTATATTGCCAACTGTTAAAGATAATTTTTTCTATTTCGGTTGGGAACATGAACATTTTGCTATTAGCACATGTGTAAATTCACTTGACTAGGTTCGCTACAATGTTGCATCATCTGCCAAGGGCGTACATTTATCTCATTTGGACTGCATATATAAGTGGAAAGGAAGAAACGTAAAAAATGAAAGGAAAGAGGAGGCGTGGATGAGTTGTCAGTAGGGAAAGGAGAGAGCTGATTCTCAGAAGGAAACCTGTCACAAGGTAGGCAGACAACAAGGAATACATTACCGTCACAATTCACAGATGTTTTTTACCACAGAATGCAAATAAATGAAGTAGCATAGCACTTAGTACACTATGGCACACCGTCTACTCCTATTAGAGCAATGGATTAACTGGAATGAAATATGAATTTTAAAAAACATACCATATTTCTGCTGCCAATGACTCTAAGTCTCTGCCTGTTGTTTAAGAATCTTTTGGCCATTTGCAGTCTACTACGGGCCAAAGCAATGTTCTGCTGCCTCTGCAGTATTCTATCCTGTAAGAGGTAAAGTTTTTTTTGAAAAATAATACAATTAAACTAGAAATGCATTATGTATAAATATAGCAACTAAAATATCAGCCAATGAAGCCCATATTTGCCCCTTTAATGCAGGAAAACGACTGCACCAGGTTTTAGGGCTATGTCCCAGAGCTTCTCGGTTGAGCCTTTCCCATTGTTATTGATAACACATTATCAAGCATTTTCATTGACCTGAAATTTATTAAACAGACAATGCAGCTCACATCATCAATACCAATCTGAGACAGTTTAACAGATGGAGAAAAAGGGGGATTCAAAACCACCAATTAAAACCCAGCCTTTGTTCATTTAAAAGGAAAGGTTTACTCCGTGTTCACAAATATGCACTGTTTATCTTCGTTATTTGATTGTATCACCAAAACCTGTAATAATCGCCAACTTAAATATCATACACACTACTTCATTTAACAACAAACCTATTATTTCTGTAATTAACATATTCCCTCAAAATCATTTTTAAACTACTCACCCCTCCATGCTCAAAAATGTAAATTTTTCATGTAATCAATTTAGTATCAATTTAAGATGAATTTTAACCAACATGGCATGAGGGAGTATGGTTAAAAAAAATAGGACAGTATCAACAAAATGATTAAATGGCAAACAAACGTTACACATTTATCTCATTCATATTAGATATGCAATCAAAAAGAAACATCACAAAATGTAAAAACTATTCGGCTTACAGAATTCCCCCCAAATTTGTATGCATAAGTGTTTTGTTGACACACCTAACTTCCAAATACTAAAAGAAAACCAGAAATGTTTGCACGTGTT
The DNA here is from genome assembly GCF_022747635.1 of Hetaerina americana. Lineage (NCBI taxonomy): Eukaryota > Metazoa > Arthropoda > Insecta > Odonata > Calopterygidae > Hetaerina > Hetaerina americana. Next base: position 4,689,307 of record NW_027286625.1, on the reverse strand, counting down.
TGGTTAGCATTTGGTTTATCTTATCTCAGTGGATAGATTCATTCACTCTTGCTTAGGCCATTAATTTTTAAATTGATACAACACCATTATTTGTGCAAACCCTTAATATTATTCCTTTGATTATGGGCTCTTCTGAAAGCTACTCCAACCATCTCACCAACCCACTACATCCCATGGTGGATTGATTTCTACAGGGTCTGTCCCAAAACTATGTAAAATAAGAATAGACTGGATTGAGGCATCACTATGTGAGAGCGATTCATATCAGAAAAGAAAATACTTTGTTCTTCCACATATCTTTATATGTTCCAACGTTTCGACCCCTAATCACCACCTGGCAAGAAGAGCAAACACCATCTTCAAGGAACACAACTACTTCGCCCCAAAATTTGGAATAAAAAACTCCTCCGATCTGGCTAGCCCCCACGTAGAACTAGTAGGAAATCTTTGCTAATTGGAGGCTGCACCACAACAATGTGCCCTCCCACACTGCCTTCATGACCGAGTATCTGGTCAGCAACAAGGTAGCAATGCTGTCTCAGCTGCCCTACAGCCCCAATGTGGAACTGCCGGACTTCTCTTTGTTCCAAAGAACACAAAGGAGCTAGGAAGGCAACGATTTTGGATTGCTAGATAACATCAAAGGGGCCTCGACAAAATGCCTGAATTTAGTGACTGTCAATGCCTTCCAGGAAACGTACCACAAATGGCAGAGGTGCTGATACACAAGAGTGCTAATTTGAATTATTCTAGTAATTGGTACTTTGATTTGCAATACATTTTTTTGCCCGGATTTATTCTAGATATTTTTGGGAGAGACCCTATATACATGCCTACTCTCTGATAAATAAATCAGTGCCCTTAGTGAATAAGCAAGCAATCATGGCCTGTAAGAAGAGCGTACTTTCTCTCAGAGGGGCTTGTTTGAGAATGAAATATGCATTACATCCTACAAATCCTACGCTTTTACTGCACTGGTTTATATGTATTTTTAAAACACACTAGGAAAAGATTTAATAATTGTAATATACATACATCCATATGGACTAACTGCATTGCATCATTAACATATGGTGTGCAAGGCAGTGGAAATGTATGGGGATAAGAGAGAATTGTTTTGCAAAAGCTACTTATTTTACTCTGATTCCTTCTCCGGAGTTGCTTACTAATTACCATCTCCTGTAGAGTTCTCTAATGTCCATAATATTTTTGCATGTTTGCATCCAACATTTCATCCAAAAATCTACAATAGTATTGAGGCTCTCGGGGACCTTTGAGATTTTAACTGACTTTTAGGCAGGTTCCTTCTTCAGATTCCGAAGATGCATTTCCTACCAGCTTTAACCCTATCACCTATTTCTACTTACGTTAATGTTTGTAAACCTGATACCCTTTATCAACATAACGACTATCCACAACATTTTTTAATAGTCAAGGATGTTTCCCAAGCATAATGCCTAAGTTCCAGATAATCTTCAAGTTCAAATCCTGCAAAGGAGAAATTATCCTCCTCTGCATACATATTTTCCCAAATATTTGAAACAGCGAAATATTTCACTACACTTCAAGAATCAGCTTAGTAGAGAGACCAAAATTTCAAATCATAGTTTTTTAAAATATTCATTATTGTTCTGCCTGTCTGTCCCCACCATACAAATTGTCATTGCCAGGATGGGTGTGTGCATTGTCCCAAATCAAAAGTGCTTTTATCTCATGCTTTGAAATTCCCAGAAAACCAGCCAGCTATTTCACAACTTCGGGAACAAAGTTACAATGAACCATTCCATTGTGATAACATCAGTAAACCATACACTTGCGAATGCCTATTACAAGTACTGGGAGTTATTATTATCCGCAGAGCTTGGGGTTATCGAAATTTTGCCACAACACTTCAACTTGTGGCTACCATTAGTATTGGCACACACAAGTAGAGACCCACCCTTACTGATTCTTTGGCCATTAACCTTTGATTAACTTTATAAAGCTTGTACATTTTTGGCAACCTTCTCCATGAAATGGGCTTCCAAGCCCATTTCATCCACATTATACAGTTGACAATTGTAAATCATAATCATAAGTGCATGTCATTTTATCCTAAACAGTTCAACTGCATATTCATCAGCACTCATGACTTCAACAGACTTTTATTATCACAAAAATTATGCCTCTTCCTGCCATTAGTAGTAGTAGTTTTTAGGGGAGGCGACCGACAGCTAAGGTCATGTGCACCATTAGGGATGGATAGGAAAGGAAGGGTTGAGAGAAGCCCAGCATCGGCATCTTGTCGAAAGGTGCCAAGGGGTCCACAGTTTAATTTCACATCCGATGGTCGTCTTACTCACTCAAAGTGCTCTCCACAAAGCACCTCAAGTGGGGGTCGGGATACCACTGAAAAATATTTGTTGTCTCCAGGATTTGAACCCGGGCCCTCTCGGTGGGAAGCCTGTACATTAGCCACTGCACCATCCCAATCCCCATTACCAGCCACTTCTTTGCAATGAAGGTGCTTGCAACGTGCAGTTGTTTGGTAAGCTTTTGCGATGCATGTTGAATTTCTGTGCCACAAAGTCCTACACCACTTGATTGCTACTGTGCATATCACCGAACGACAGTGGCCTACAACATTTCATCTTGCAGTAACCTTTGTGTTTACCAGGTCTTTCTGTTCTTTCTAATTTCACAAATTTTCCAACTTGAGAACTTATGGTGGGTGCAGCTCCTAGAGGTTGAAGTATTTGCTTAAGAAGTTCATTTAGCCTGGTCCTCGGTATCAATATGCATTTATACAGATACCAACCAATGCAAGGAGCGGCATTGGTCCCAGAATGGGACATCTCAAGACAGCTTGCAGTGCCAGAGGATTGACACATCAATGACAGAATATGTACACAGCCTTCAAGGATTTATTACAAGTTATTCTTTTACTAAATTATTTGAATCTGGATTGCATACATGTTAATATGTTTATTGGCAACCAGTCGACTATGCACGCTCACAGAAAATGCAACGGTGTTATGCATAGTGCTCATCCAGAGCTCATTGAGATGAATGTTAACATAAATAAATACGAAAGACCACAAACTGTGACCTGGGCACCCCGGCCAGAATCCTGCGTCCTCTCGGGCCGTGCTTTCCTGACATAAGTGCGCGACGGCTAACTTCCAACCTAAACGTACATATTTCCGGAGAGCCCGGACAAGAGGCTCATTCAATGCCAGTTTGGCCTGGAGGTACGAACGATCGGCAGTATGACGTTGGCACCTCCGTCCGCATTCTGGGCGTTAACATCAAACTTGAGAGCGAATTCTTAACATTTACTATTTTTTTAGGGTCAGACACAATCTGTTCAGCTAGAACACACACAAGAACTAAACTAGAGAGAGGGACCCCAGCTTCCAACTGCATAAGTACCCTCACCTGGACAAAAATGTTCAAAGTTATGATTTTCCTTTTAGCACCAAACACTTTCGATGGCATTTTGTTGCACCGTTTTACTGCCAGATGAACCCTAAACAATTAGGTGTCCTTCAGAAGTTACAAAACCTAATGGATAAAAGAGGTAAATCTATCGTAAACAAATGTGTCGCGACTACGCAACGCGCAGCATTCTACAGCTGAAAATGTAAACTGTTAGCTTAACTTTGAACACTGGTATTTAATAATTTACAATAACACAGCGAAAATTATGATTGATTAGATGGACACAAATAGTTTTCGTCCACGCCCAGAGACACTGCAAGCAAAACGTATTTCACGTACAGTACTACAGTGCAGCCATCTTGTGACCTAGTAAGAAACCACCCATACTTCACAGCCAGCATCATTCCAGATTATCAGGGTGTGCGTTTTCGTGAGACTGACGATGGGCTGCAGAAGACTGTGTATGGTAACCAGACTTATAGCATTCGAGAGGAAAAGGATAAGTAAATAGGACATAATGAAGGGGGTAGAAATTATTCGGAATTGAACAGTCCATATAGTGACGGTTGCCTGGCTCTCTCGTAAATCGGTCATAATTAAGAGAGATTGAAATTATTCGGAAATGAATAAGTTCATATAGTGAGAGGTGCCAGGTTGTGTCTTGGTATACGACGCAAACAACTCTAGTGATCAGTAGTCTGTATCCATCCAAACCCTACCGTAAATGGTGACTACCGACAAAACAATTCAAAATAATAGTATCTACTCACCTGAATCCTCAAAGGTACGTTTCTTTGCCCAACATAGTAACCTCTTCTCCGAAAGGTCCCTCTGCTATTACGGTAAGGAACCTGCAGAAACATAAACATGTAACGGACTGAAGAACTGACATCAATCACTATTCAAATACATGCAAATGCCCACTTTAAAATATTTTACTACGCAATTGAATATCCTAGATCGGAGTTTGGTCTCCACAACAGACTTAGCATTAGCCACAACACAGCCTTAGACCACTTCAGCTAATTCGAGTACTCCTTAAATAAATTAAGTTAACTGAAAAGGATGCAATATATGGTAAACAAACTGATTGCAACAATATTTACTACATTTTGGTACATAAACGAGTATCTGCCGAGAAATGATCAATTTCACATTCACTCTGAATAAAGTAAAGATACCAGAACTACTTGTGACATCACTTTGTTAATGACGAGGAAGTAAAACACAAAGACCCACCGCATTGCATATTCGATTTCCAAATTGCTAAATAGAGAGAATTATAATCAACAAATACGATTAGCATTGGCGATGACAAAAAAATTGAATGCAAACTACCTTAGGATGCGTTGATTCAGAGGCACCGCAATTGAAGGTAACACTTACATCTGCTTTAACTCCACCATTCCTTAAATTTCTATTTGTGGCCACTCCAATTCGACCTCTTCTCCTGTAAGTCGAGAAATTGCCTCTCCCACGTGTCCCAATATTTGATCTAGTCTGGGACGAACTCCGAGAACTTCCAGCCTTGCCAGAAGCCCTATTCAATCTAATGATGTCATCTGTGAAAAAATGTACGTTTTCGACACTATAACGAAACACAAACTTCTAAATGTTATACATATTTAATCAAAGGGTTTGTTTCAATACCTAAGGACATTGACAATAACTTATCCTCAGCCATGCTGCTTAACACGCGCTAATTTTAGTACTATAATTCACTATAATGGTTATGATAACGTAATATATATCTCCCTAATCAGTCGATGGGTGGCAACAGTTTAAAAATTCCCTCTTATGTTCTTGCACTTCAGGCCACAAATAAACAACGCGGCCATGTTTGTTAAAGCGATGACGATTGCAACGACACTTGTGGATAGAATGGGAATGAACGAGCGAAAGGCGCCAAAGATGAAAGAATTACTGAAAGATTAATTCAGTGGACTAAGTAGCTGACTGAGATACGCTAGAATTAAAAATATTCCTAATTGAGCCTAATTATCAGAAAAACTGCTACCCTTAAAAACATTATTTAAATGTTTATCACTACAATAGCACATTAGCGTCCCTACAAACAGGGTTATTGCCCCTTAAACAGGATAAATAACCTGAATATACTTATGAAGACTGATTATTACCATTATTACTCTGATTTACATTGAGTAAGTCGATGTTAATGTTTGAGTGATATATATTACAATGACTATGTTGCCATTTTATCAATGAATACGATATTGATGAAGTTCAAGAAACCTCTAATTGAAAGGAGTTTCTTTGATGACACCATTCATAATGTTTCCAGATGTCCAGTTTTCTCTCCAAAGATCGCCTTCTCCAATATTCACAGCGGAATTTTGAGTATCGCACAAAATTACTCCAATTATTGAAACTAAATACGTACGTACATATGAATAGAAGACACGCGTGCGATTAAATATATTATTTGAACATAGTGTCATCTTTTTGGAAAAAATCCACCTAACATTACCTTTTTCATACATGTTAATTATTGTCTTGGAGTTTATCTTTGTGACTATTCAGTCAGAGAAATGAAAATTTGAAATATGATAATGTTCATCTCCAATATATCAAACTACACGCATCCGTAAGAAGACAGTAGAGCGCACTTCGGCATGTGGCGGTACTTTATCATAAATTTTTATTGCAATTTTATTTCTGGAACTTAGTAGTAACTGAAGTTGTCGGGAGTGTCCAAAAAATTCGGAAGCAGAATAGAGTTAACTTTGCATCCCAAGCCCGAGATATCTTGAATACCGATATATTCTTCAATTCATACTATATACAAATTGTTTTGCTTATCTCTTTCGTGTTTTCTGCTATAATAATAAGCAAGTGACGATGTCAGCTTTCAAAGAAGTCACTCATGTTATATTTGATATGGACGGCTTACTCTTAAGTAAGAAACATGCAATTCAACGTGTATGTTGAACCGAAGAATTCAATATGCATACTTTTGCGTAATGTCATAAATTTTACAGACACGGAGCACTTGTATACCCGAGCAACACAAGAAATATGTGATCCATATGGTAAGAAATACACTTGGGAATTGAAACAAACTCTTATGGGAATGACTGGCTTCGAAGTTGCAAAGAAAATAACGAGGGAATTAGATTTGCCAATATCGCCTGAAGACTATTTGAAGCTGGCTCAGGAAAAATATGAAAAATTGTTTCCTCAGTCCGAAATGATGCCAGGTAAGTTGTAAACGTGAATTGATGTTTCGTTCTATCAGTTCTCAGTATTTTTTACTTGCATCCAAAGTAATGAAGGTAATACATGTTTCATTGATTGGGAGATGTACAATGGCTTTGTGCTGCTGAGTGACTTTCTATTGCTTCGGTTCATGATATTAGGATATCTCATTATCGGTCAACTGGTGCACAGAGGAATTGGCATGAGAAGGTGAATACCTATTGGCATTTATGTATATATTATTGTATAAATTAAGCACCATCGATATATTTCATTTTTGAAAGAGGAGCTCCCAGGGACATGAATATGTAGAAGTTTAGTTTGTGTACTTCATTTAGTCCACATAAATTATAAATAAGAAGTCATAACACTAAGCGAGTATAAGTGTTACTAAAATATTATTAAGGAAGAGATGACGGTTTTCCAAGAGTTCTCGCCGGTCCCAGTGGTTCCTCACCTGCCAACCAAGAGGTCGTAGGTTCGATTCCCACCTGATGATTTTTTTCTCCCCTAGGGCGTTGGTGTATGCAATTGTGAAATCATTGTTCAAATTCCGATGTAAAGGCCGAAGTGCTGTTTTCGGACTACTGCAAAAAGATAAATATTAACAGTCGCTCATCATTTTACAAGTTTCGAATCTGCTTGTGTGAAGCCATAATTACACCCAAAACTATTTGCACTTACCCTTTATATGACATCAGTGAATATCTAGACTGCTTCCTTCTGTATCGACAACCAATTTTATGCTATTGATTTCCGCAGCTATTCCTGCTGATCTTGTCCATGCTGCTTTTCATTCTCATTGTTTTTCTCTCCCTAAGTTCTCTTTGGAACAATCAAGAAGACAATTGATGACTGGCAGTTAGCATTCGCGGCCTTAGAATCCCCTATGCTCGAAGTGGTCTGGTTGATATACCCCAAGTCAAGTGTTAATCTCGAGCCTTGTTTTTTCCCTCTCAAATCGTGTAGACTTTATGACATTTGATTGATTTAACTACTTGCAGTATTTTTGTTGTTTACAGTGACTGGGGAGGAAAAAGGATTTTGGATGTACCTATAATTTTATCAAACAGGTCTTGAAAGCCATGATTTGCTCAACCATGGCTTTCAGTGCTAGGTTAAGTCAAAAATCAGTGAATGTTGGTAGATTGCCCCCCGCCACACGCTCTTGCGGCGGCTTGTGAGATATTAAGTAGATGTAGAATAAGTTTGGGTCATGTTTGCTGTACACATATGATTTAGCGAATAGGAAGTTTGATATTTCTTTTTAGGAGCTTCCAAAATTAATGTAGTTTAAAAAAGAACATGATTCTTCTTGGAGACACTTTAAGTAATTTTAATTACTTTTCTTGCTGCATTAGTATGTATATAATTTGGATGCTCCCAGTATTGAGCAATATGCATAGAGTGGAATATTGTTTACCATGTATTTTTCTTTGATAATCTGTGTAAATGTACTATGGAGACATGAAACAGCAGCCATTTTGTTAGTGTTCTCGGGTGATCCATGCAGTTCTTTTTCAAATTTCCCATGTTTTTCACTGTGTATAATAACCTGCGGTCACCAGTGATGTGTATTACTATTAATAAACTATTCAAGTGAGTTAAGCCTCTAACTATGCCTCCTTTTTTCTAATAGGTGCTGAAAAATTAGTTCGTCATCTGAAGAAGGAAGGAGTACATATTGCTGTGGCAACCAGCAGTAGTATAGAGTCATATAATTTGAAAACAAATCATCATAAAGAGTTCTTTGCTCTTTTTGAGCATATAGTTAATGGATCCTCAGATCCCGAAGTGAAAGCTGGAAAGCCTGATCCTTCCATTTTCCTGGTTTGTGCTTCTCGATTTGCTGACAAGCCATCACCAGAACAGGTTAGATGGCAAAATGAGTAGCAATGACACAACTTCAACTTTAACTAAATGCTACAGGTTTGGTCAAATTTGGCAAGTAGCTCAAAAGTTAAAATTCCTCGTTGACAATTTGTTTTTTTTTCCTAGTTTTACATATTTTCTCAACATCTTTTCATTGCTCTTCATCCCTTTCATAGGACAAGTGCTAGCACAAGCGAGTCCTAACTTTAAAAACCTTTAACTGAGGAATTTTATCCATTTTGGGTCTCCTTCAAAGAATCCTCCTAAGACACAGACACCTCTCTTAAGCATTAATTCAATTGAATATTCATTATCCTTACCCCTCATGGAATCCTAGTTAATTCATAGTTGTCAAACTTATCAATTTAAGGTATAAAGATAGCTGATGAATCAATTAAGAATACAATTCCTGAAGGGATATACTAGACATTACTGAAATTTTTGACTATGTTGCAAAATAAATATTATTCTGATAATAAATATAAATTTCTTAGCATGAAATAAGTATGCAAAGAAATAATGATAATGGTGCAAATTATTTCCAGCTAGTACAAAACATGGAGTTGTACAGAACTGCTTCTACCCTGGGGCATTTGTACTTCTTAACAAACTTGATCTCATGAAGTTCACCTTTTTCAACAGTGCCTGGTGCTCGAGGATGCACCAAATGGTGTTAAGGCAGCATTGGGAGCAGGGATGCAGGTGATCATGGTTCCTGATCCCCTGGTCAGCAAAGCCCTTACTCAAGATGCAACACTAACTCTTTCTTCTCTCGAGGAATTTCGCCCAGAATTGTTTGGGCTACCACCATTTACTTCTTGAGAATAGCAAAATTATATTTATAAATGTAAAGTCAAAAGAGATATATGTACAAATAAAGTTATGTACTTAATGTTTTGAACCATAATGTGTAAGAAAATATTATATAAAAGTTACATAAACACTCACTTTGTGTAGCCATTGGTTTTATTTTATCACCTTCCTCTCATCTTTCTTTTGTGTTCGCATGTTTCAACAAGTCCGAGGGTTCAAATGTAAGAATTTTGTGATTGCTGTTACATAGTAGCTTCATAGTGTTATTTTTGTTAAGGCGAAACCTTGAATTTGCATAGACTGAACAACTTAAGTCTCTTAAGATATGTCAACCAGTCTTATACTCCTCTCTCAGTCGATACCAATCTCAAACCTTCAGACACAGCTTGGGGAAAGAGCTCTGTCCTGCACTTTCAATCATTTATACCTGCTAGACAACTGGATTCAGCAATTTGTGTGCTCACCCATCTTGTGAACAATTCACAGATTTAAGCTCACTGACACACATTGTATTGCTGCTGATTAGTGCTTTACATGAAAAACTCAGCGTAGAAGCACCTTAAAAATTCTGTGAAGCTGAATGAATAATTGTTGAAATTTTGATATTTTTTAAACAAACAGGATTTCAAAATGAGAAAGGCAACTTGATATGCTTTTGTACCTGCCTGTAACAAAGGCCAATTATGAAAGTCTTAGTAATCCCCCAAGTATGATGATTTAGGATAGTTGGTTGTGCAAAGACAAAATGTGTTTGTAATTATTTAGTTTTTTTCATATATTGTTCATTTCATTCATTTAGAGTAATCGTGTTTACCTTTACAGCAGTTTTCACCTTGCCTTAGATCATCTTACTGTTTCATTAAAAACATGTGGCTTTGGTTTTGTTAGTTGATTTGGGAATGTTTCACTAATGTAGCAGGAAGTATTTCCAGATTGAAATAAACATAAATAGTTATTAGCGATGCTATAGAATCAGCTTCAATAAATTCTTCAGGATTGACATCAAGATTTTTACAAAAAAATGCCTTGGAGGCTATGCTACATGAGAATTGAGATGCATTAACACTACCACTACATGAGTATGTTAAAGTCTTATACATGGGAAGTGGCGTGGGAGAGAGAGAATGATAACTAGTGATGTGTGTAGGTTTATACACACTAAGTGACCTTTATTTACTATTTAATGTATCCTAAATATATCCCTTATGGGAGATGTTAAGCATACATACTAAAAATACATACAGAACTAAATAATAGCTCAGTATCTGAAAATAATGGGTCTCTTTGAAATATAGGTGCATCGTTGGCAACCCAGTCAAAATAATGTACAGGAATGTCTCCAGATGAGGAAGGGATAAAGAAACTGGTAGCCATCGGGGTTAATACAATAAGTTTTGGTGCTGCTTCATTTAGATTAGAGATCCTTAATACAGACTAAGACTATGCCTAGTCAACTACCAGCGTGGATTGCTCAGACAGTTTACGAAACCAGCCTGTGTGAATAAATCTAAACAGACCATCTGGCATAAGAAGGAAAGGCTCTTGGACCTTACTATTTCTATAAAATTTTGACTATATTCTTATCGTGTCTTATTAAAAAACCTAGTTAAAAAAGTCTTCTTGAACTAATTGGAATGATTACTTTGTCATTATGGTGCAAGTATAATAATAGCATGGTCATAATTATTAAATAAGTGAACAGTGACAATGATTTCTCTAATCTTCGGGAACGAATTAATTTCTTAGCCACCTACCCAAGCTCAAAAAGAACAAATGACCAATTCTATATTAACAGGCACAGAACAAATTATATTAATAATACTCTACTAGATAGGGCAATGAATCTTTGCAACTATTACAATGGCAATATACTCACCAAATGTCCCAATTTAAGACATTGCTAACATTTGCTAAAAAGCCTTGGATGAGTTAACGTATGATAGTACATAACGATATGTTTTCGTCAACTGTACATGTACACCTTAATACATATGTCTCTTGCATGGTTAGATTCAGATTAAATGTATGAACTATAAGTAATCTAACATTTAAGGCAAATTTTGGATGGCATTATGGCAGGCAAAACGTGATTTCCCCATGCTACATTGACTGTTCTTCAACTCTTTCATACTTTCTACCAACATTCAGCAGTCTTCAGCATTATATCCCCAATTAAAATGCTCTGCATCCAAGTTTCCTGCCTCCTGCTTTTCTTGAGATTTCTCCCAATTTCTTCCCTCTCTCACCATGTTTATTACCTCTTCATTGGTTTTCCTTTCTATCCCTTTTACCTTCTCCATACCCACATCTCAAAAGTCTCTAAATGTATGCCTATCATCTTGCTTCAGTTGACAAGTTTTCATGTCACGCAAAAGCACATTCATGGCCAAAGCTTTAACAAGTCTTTTCTTAACATCCTGAATGTCCTTTTTAGCAATTCCCTCCTTAAGAAATGTTCTTTGCTTAGGGAAATTCTACTTCTTTTGTCCCGACTACTTTGACCATCATGGGCCAAAACACATCCACGATAGGTCAACTGTTTCAGCAGCTCTAGTCTTTGTCCTCTTATGTAAATTTTTAACTCATACCTCTTCTTTCTCAAAAACTTCATAAGCTATGTAGTTTTTGCATTGATTATCACCACATGTCATAAAAATTGATTTTCTAATGCACTCAGCAATGATTGTAACCTATTCAATTGTTTCTGGCTCAACCTTGTGGAAATTCATGTTAATGAAATTAAGAATACAAAGTAACTTTCCACTGTTCTTTATTAGCGTACGACCGGTTTCAACGCTCAACACCTGATGATGACGCTTGAGCGTTGAAACCGGTCGTACGCTAATAAAGAACAGTGGAAAGTTACTTTGTATTCTTAATTTCATTAACATGATTGTAACCTATTGGCTGACTGGCTAACTAAAGCTTGATCATCCACAATTTTTTCCATCATCCAACAACAAAATTATTTTATTAATTCCATTCCTATCTCCAGCTCCTCCCTTGCTCCCCATACCATTTCCTCCAAATATATCTTGAAAAGGATTATAATGGTCACCCTTCCTAAAACTGCCCACCCAAGTCTCCATCTGTTACATGCACCAAAGCAGTTGGAGAGATGAACAGGTTGTGGGTAAATCACCTATCCCTCTGATCTAATACAATCCTATGCTCTGTAATATATTCATTGATTCAACATTAATTAATTTAACAATGACCTATTTCTTTGCCGAATTGCAATGTAGTTTTGCATACTGATGATACTTCCACCCTAGATTCTGATTATGTTCAATCAACATTATTAATTACCACCTACGACTATATTAGGAGCATGTCCCCTTGGAATCAAGACAACAATTTGAAATTAAATAATAACAAAACCCATTTCATAAAATTCCATTGTAAAATATCTCCCCTCTTATGCAGCCTATTATTAAAAATCAACCAACATTCTTCCAAATCAAATTCCTGGGACTCAACTAAATGCAAGGATTGTACCGCTTACATCAGTCATCTTTTTCACAAACTTTCTTTACATGCATTTACAAGCTAAGAAAGTTACCGTAAATAATCACCATCAACACCTTGAAAATGGTTTACTATGCCAATATTCACTCACATCTCTCATATGGCATAGTCTTATGGGGTATTTAAAGGGCTGCTTCTCGAGTATTCTCATTACAAAAAAAACAAAGTCATGGTGGTATTTATTAGATCACCAGCTTAAAATCCTTCACCCCCTTGTACAAAATTAATCTTTCAGTTTCTCATAAATAGTAATTTCCATAGTTACATTACCCATGGCAGACAATATCCATCCAAATGGTCAAAAGCTAACCTGCTATGAGAGTTCCTCACTATGATGCAGCTCAAATTTACAATTAACTTTCACAATCAATTACTTATGCCACTACTTTTACAATGACAGTGTGTGAACTGTTACAAAGCACAAGTTGTATTACAGTGTGGACGAGGTGCGGATGGGGCATTACACAGCGGACCACTAGGTACCTTTCGACAAGAGTAGGCTAATGCTGATGCCGGGTTTCTCTCTAACCTTATTTCCCATCCATCCCTAATGGCGCAAATGACATTAGCTATTGGTAGCCTCCCATTAAAACTACTACTAAAAACTTAGCATGTGAATCTTCAGCTATAAGTATCTGTAATAATAATGTTTATTTCTCCTTGTGTCTATGTTTTTTTTCCTATTTGTCTACGTAAGTAGTCCATAACTGACAAGTTCTAGGCCTTTCAGCCTTTTTGAACAATAAAGTTCTTTAATTCTACCCAATTCACTCATTCATTCAATCAGATGCCTTCACGAAACTTACCAAACAAACAAACACAACCTGATTGTATTCTAGGTTCCTTTCTATTAGAGACCTCAATAATACTATTATATCGCATTTACTTATGCCCTTCCTGAATCTAAACTGATCATCTCCTATGAAATAATTTTCCCTCCCCTCATTGATGATCCTGAAAACTACTCTAACTGAATATGAAATCAAACTTATTGGTCTTTAGTCCTCACATATGCTACTGCCTTTCCATTTATGGAATAGGAAATTACACTGATGGTAACCTCATCCCAAGTTTCTTCTTCATAAATGATATGAATCAGCCCACAAAAACTCTTCCATGATTATCTTAACCCGAAATTAGCCCAAAGGGAATTTTATCCATCCAAGCAGCCTAATTTGATTTCATATCCTGCAATGTCTTTCTATTACATAATCAGGTATGCCTGATCGTAAGATATCCCCATGAAAGTCACTTTCTTTCTGTTTTAACTTGCTGGTCTAACATCTATGCCTAACATATCTACTATATACTCTTAACATAGCTCTTGGTTCAACCAATTATGTTCCTACTGCAACTTCATTAGTGCGCTTAAAATTTTAAGATGTAACATTTTAAGGTATTATCATCTAGTTGGATTGTTAAATGTAAGTGTTCTACTTGTTAAAAGTATGTGATAAAAACAAGTTTTGAAGTGGGTATGGATGCAAATATTATATTGTCAGTAGTAAGTGCAAGATTCTATTAGAACGAGGATGCCTTGATAGCTTAACTGGCTAGAGCACTCGACCAGACATTGAGGGATCTGGGTTCGAATCCCAGTCAAGGCGAATAATTTTTACTCTGAAATTGTTGCATTGAAATGCACATTAGCGAATGACTCCATTAAAAGTTACTGGTGCAGCATGTCCCACAGTTTTTTTGTAAAAATCATAAGTTTTGAGAAATATGCAAAAAAAAATTTATTGGGTGTTTGTTCTCCAATTGCTAAGGTCATGCCGAAGTATGGTAAATACATACCTATACAACTCATGCCAGGAGAGGTATTCAAACTCATAAAAGCCTCCAAATCAACATGTGACCCAATTACGCCCTGTTGTCAAAACTCCAAAATTTAATAACTGAATATTTTATCACATCAATTTTTCTATGGAAAGATATGGCTGCCCACAATGCGGTGCATGGATAAAATTTACAGTAGACACATCATTAAAAAAAACATCTAGGGAAGCTTGTTTTTCATTCCGATTGCATTAAAAACAATTTTATTAAAACAACATACTGAAACTAATGAAAATCAGGACTAACCATTACACAGGAAAGTCAAAGGCACAAGCACGACGCTATAATTTCTCTGAATACCACCAGGTTGATTGATGAAAGGAATTAAATGATTCCAGATAATCTCAATCAAAATAGTTATACTACTGCCAGACTGTTCACCAGTATCTCTTCATACAAAAGTACTTAATTGCGATTTAAAATCTGGTTGCCTAGCAAAACCAAACGAGTTTAAAATTCATCTTTATCTTCCACAGTCTTCATTAATAAATAATTTTTATATCACATTTTTTTTATAAAATATTTTTAAATTATGCTCGGATTTTGTGGATAGCTTGTCACCTTGTTTGTCAAGTGTTAGGACGTGTTATCATCCTGGCAATTCGCCAAAAAAAGTAAACGACTTTTCACACCTTACTGTTTCAGACTGGAAAAAAACCATAGTAAAAAAGTTTAACGAAAAAACTCAAAAACATCCTTGCCAGAATTACGTTCGTTTTAGAGATTCTTCTAGAGGCTTAACATTATCATAGTCGCCCGCACATTTTTGTCACAGAAAAGATATTATGGGAGGCAGCAGTTCCCTTCTAATGATCCTTGAAGCCCTGCCGTATACCATTATCTGGGCCGTCTAGCATACACTGTAGATATGGAAACCATAAGGCGAAATAACCTTAGCAACATAGATTAAATCCACCGCCTCTAGGTAGATTAACCTCACGGGTTTGGGCGCCATTTAGCACCCTTAAATATGTCTTCAGTATTTGACTTAAGGTATAATTATTAATGCAATTTTTTACATGTTAAGAATGTGTGAAACGAATAAGCGACTTACCCGATTCTATAATTAAACAAAGACTTTCGCTAAGTAATCTCCATTAAAATATTCATGTAGACTTCCACGTTTACGGGCGGATGTAGGTACGTCTCTGGCCAGGTCGTGGGTCCAAACCAAATAAAATAACTCTATTGAGGTAAACTATATATTTACATCAAAACAACATTGCATAATTAACAGACTACTTATAAATTAAAAATACAACTTAGGTTATAACTATTTCGATTAACTGGCTTTGGAAAGACTCTCCATCTTCTGGAATACCTCCTCTGCTTTAAGATTGGTGAGAGGTACACTACTTTCTTTACCAAAGGCTAAAACACAAAACGGGAAATTAGTAATAGCAACAAACTTCAGGATGTGTCTAGAACATGATGAAATGAAAACTTACAATATCGAGCAAACATTCTAGGTTGCACACCGCTGCATTCTCGAATCAATATCGGAAATTTCGTATTAGCTTTCTTGATAGGAACGTAGAAGTTCTTGATAAAATCCCTGCAACAGAAATAGAGCAATCACATTTTCTAAAAAATATGGCGAGAAAATAAAAAAACTGACGAAGAATGTACATACCGAACTCCTTTGCTAGATTCAGATTGCTGGCATAAATGAATTCGGATTTCCTTAACTTGGGGACCAAACCGAACAACCCTACCAGCAGCCATTTTAAACAAACGAATGATGATAGCACAATAGTAAACAAATCCGCCGCAAATTACCAGCGGTAAATTCAAATGTGAAGCTGTTTCAATTACGTACGTACTTGGAGTTTGAATGGTGAAAGCTTTATTACTACAATTGTGAATTCATAAAAAATTAGGATAAATATATTATGATGTGGAAAAAGAGAAGCATTTATCTGAATTCTCTGGTTTCCTTTTCTAGAAGTTGAATTAGGAAAAGATCTTGGCTTTGACTTTATTGGCTCTTCATACTTGCCACCCCCACATTTTTGCAGAAATAGAAATTTGGCATTTAGTTACAGAAACCTTCAAAGTAAATTATCTCTTTTTATATATTCCAGGATATTTACTTCTTTAGGACAGGGGATAAATTCAAACCTTGTGAAAGTTCAATGAATTAAAGGGGGCGGTTAATTGGCATGGATGAAGAACTAGGAATGGGATTGGGATAGTACAAGTGACCAGCACAAGTACCAACTAGGGACACTAAAAATATAGTTCACATGGCAATACATTCGGGATTCACAAGACTATCTATGTCTATTCATACATGTAGTACTTTGTTTTGGACAACTGTTCCTATGTCTGCCACACATCCACCGCCATCACATATAAATTACAGTTCCTCATTGGAGGACATTTTTTGAGAATGCCTTTTAACATGAGCCACTTCACAAGAGTTTTGGATATTTGAGTACTTGTTATTTAGTGCTTGAAATTCTTAGGAAAAAGATTGACTCACAGTATTTGCCTTATTGTTTGCACTAGCCCTAGGTTCACCCTTCAAATGATGAAGATACACTTCCCCTCCCAACAGGCTGAATTTCATGTACTGAGTCACTGGTCCAACATTGCATGCTCTCTGCTGATTTTCCCAAAATTACAGGACTCAAGTATAAATACTAACTCCATAAAGAAAGAGAATTCACTCAAAATATAAAGCTTCAAAGCAGGGAGGTAATTCAAAAGTTTTATGTTTGTGACCTCCTGAGCTGCATTTACCTCTACTTTAATGTAAAAGAGATGCTTTAAATAGGAGAAGTTACCAACATCTACAGAGTTATCATACAGTCAGAATTACCCAAGAGAGACACATTTTTTTGGCAAAATATTTGATGATATACGAAACGAGGTGCATAAAATACATAAGCAATTGAGGTAAATAATACAAGTACATAATTGGTCACAGTGCATGTTACAGGGGATTGGGGTACATTCACCACAGCTGTAAGCATGATGTAGTCAAAGATAACCATTACTAAGGCTAATTAACTTGCAAGTACAGTTTTAAATAAATTTAATTACACTATACATTTTGGATTCACTGGGCCATTACCAGGTTTAAAAAAGCTTCTGACACCTCTTCGGTGAAGCCCATAAGTTGTGAAATGAAATTCTCAAGTTATTTGTGCTAATTTATCCTTGACAAGACAACTTTCTTTGCAATAAACTGTTCTTCAATTCTTTGAATATGGTAAATTGGTTTCTTCTTCCGCCAAATATTAATGATTCAAGTGATGTTTCCAGTACAAGCCGTTCTGAGACTTCTTCAGGTCCCCTGAAACATACATCATTCCTTGGCAGACACAGCCTATCACAACAGATGCCAAAACCAGCCATCTGCTATGCCTGACAATTTGAATAGGCAATGCATGACAATTTGAATATTTCCAGTGAGTTGTTGCAGCTTGACGGATAAGAAGAGAGAACGTAGATACTTACATTCTTAGGGTTTGATCTCTAGTGACTTTGGACACCTCAAGCTGCATGATTTTTTTGAGTACCAGTTTATCCTGGCAAAATTGCAGGCAGCAAAGGGTAAGAAAACGTCTTTAATTTAAATGCATGAATTATACATGCTGTAGGGAAATTATGAAAGGTCTACTCTTGCTTTTCAAACCAACCTTCAGGTTAAATATAGTGGATAATTTTTAGGATGAATTGAGAATTTTAAGTTACCCTACTGTCAGTGCCTACCAAAATCAACAAAATACATATTTACCACACAATTCATCAAAGAAATACCCTCATTGGCATTAAATAATACTAAACCATCTGTTATCCATATGCTCAAGAGCACATGTTTTTACAGTATGATATATCAACAAATCTGCACATCTCGGAACATTTGAATCAAGTGTGCTTTGAAGTTTGGTAAGAAAATTAAATCTAATACCAAACAAGCTCACTATGAAACAGTATTATTTATACAATTTATCTATTTTTACCCCAAATTAGCAAGACATGCATTACACAGTTTATTTTAACTAAATTTTCAAAGTCAATGAAATCATTTGAGAATATAAAGCCAAGAATTTCTCAATGAAACTTTTTTTTAATGGTTCAGAACCAGGGTTTAAAGAAAGAGATTACTTGGATGAAGATTTTGTCAAGTAATGTTTTTTTTATTTCTTGACTAATCTGCCATACACAGCTTAGTACTAGGCGAGCTCTACCATCACCTATCAAACCAACCTTCAAGTTCATTACTGGTGATGGACCAATAAAATATTGACAACAAAGAATTTATTCTGTATTTCATCCTGGTAACACCAAGCCCTTCCTCCACTCATTCACTGTTAAGTACTTAATAATGCTTCCAGCCTTATTCATATTTAAAAAATTGCTAGTACTTTCCCAAAAACCTTATATTAAGATACGAGGTTCATCCGGAAAGTAGTACCCGTTCGTGCCGCATGAAGTGCTGACGACGCGAGTAGCCGCTGGACGAGGTCAGATAGCTTCAGTGGCTTGTCTGCCTTCTCTGAGCCAAGTTGCGTGACGCTAGCATTGCCTGTGTTGTTTCTGTGATTGTTTACAATGTTTAAAAAAATTGAGAACGCCGCCAGTTGTGAAGTGAGGGCAGTGATTAAATTCCTCAATGCAAGAAACGTTCGCCCATGTGATATTCATCGCCAATTAAAGGAGGTGTATGGAGACAATGTAATGGACGAGTCGTCTGTTCGGCGGTGGTGTCGCAACTTCAACATGGGGAGGGGGAACACACACGACGATGAGCGTTCGGAGAGACCGTCTGTCATTACAGACCAACTGGTGAGCTCAGTTGACGAATTCGTGAGGAACGATCGGCGCGTCACAATTGATGACATCTGTGAGCATTTTCCCAATGTTTCTCGAACAATTGTTCATGAAATTGTTAAACACCATCTGCATTATGCAAAAATTTGTGCAAGATGGGTCCCTCGCGTATCTCAATGAGCTGGCGGCGAAGGACTATGCAGCAGGAATACAGAAACTTGTCACACGTTATGACAAATGCCTTAATTTGCTTGGAGATTATGTTGAGAAGTAGTTTAAAGTATCCTCTTTCAAATAAAATTTTTTATGTTTGTTAATATTTACTTTTGTCTTTTTATTTCACGAACGGGTACTACTTTCCGGATGACCCTCGTACAATGGGTTTCTATGAGATTCGGCATCCTCAGATACAAATTTCATTTACATGCAGCACTTGAATTCATACATAATATATGCTTAAGACAGAGGAGAGGGGGGTGGCTATGAATGAATGGTGAGGAAGGGTGGGATACTGAAGGTGTCTGTGGGGGATTATTTGGGTAAGAGAAGGGAATGAAGAGGTAGTGCCGTGGCTTATGATGTGGTATGGGAGTGGGGTGAAAGGGCATGGGAAGGGTGGGGGCGATCAGTTAGTTGAAGGGTTGGTTTTGTTTTCTCACTCAACATTAGTTTCACAGATAGGAGAGGGTTGAGGGTACAATTACTAGTTACAACGGTTCATTTTGGCATCTGCCAAGAGTCTCCTTATCTTGACTTGCTTAAAAGCATCCATTTTTAATCCTTAAGGCCCGACATGCAGTATATCAAAGAAAAATTTGCTATTGTGTCCAAATTCTATGAAGTGTTTTGTAAAGAGGGAATTGGAGTTCTCATTTCAGTGACACCTAGCATGTTATTTGGCTCGTTCCTTGAAATTTCTCCCGGTCTGGCCGATATATGCAGTAAGAGATGTCGCAACTATCAAATTTCAGTTTATAAATGCCTGAATGGAGAAGTATTTACTCTTTGATTTTGCTATTAGTTATGAGTTTGGAGATAGTAAGTGGCAGACAAAAGACTGCTTTGTGTGAGGCAGGTACGTAATTGGAGATCTTATAGGAGATCTCTCCCAGGAATGGTATAGAGCACCATTTGAAGTCTTTCAATTTTGCAGACCGAGAGAAGGAAATTCAATTTTTGGTCATTGCTTTTTCTGAAGTGTAATTTCAACTTGATTTGCATGGTTATATCAATAATTATTAGAGGCTATATTAATAATTATTTTAATTTCTATATTGCAATTTTTGGGGGAAGGAGTGTGTAGGAGCTGGTGGATCATAGAGTGGAGGGCTACATGTTTGTGAGAAAAATTGTAGGTGGAATCATTGAGAATTGTGTGACTGTGAACTGTATAAGTGGGTTTTCGGTAAATTGAGACCATGTTTTTTTCCCTTACAGTAATTAACAAATTAAGGAAGTTATTAATTCTGTTGATGTCTTTTTCCATGGATAGGGAAATATTCGGATAGAGTGTGTTCAGGCAATTGAAGGAGTCTAACTGTAGGGTTGTCCTGGTTCACAGGCAAAGAATGTTATCAACATAGCAGAATTAATACAGCACATTTTTTGCAAGTTGATGGCGAGGATTGAAAAGATTTTCTTTTAATAAATAAAGGAAAAGTTTGGCAAGGAGGGGGGACCGTGGGGAACCCATAGCTAGCCCATCTGCTTAGTTGTAAAGTTTGTGGTTGAAACGGGAATAATTTTGATCAATTAACATTTTAATGAGGGAGATTAACTCATCTGAAACGATTGGGGTAGTGATGGAGGCATTGAGTAAATCTTGAGCTCTAAGTAAGGCTTCAAATCTGGACACACAAGTGAATAGTATATTTATATCAAAAGAAACTTGTCTTGCTTTTCCCAGGACATTTATTGATTTTTCGGAAAGCTCGATTGAATTCTAAATCTGTATTTATGCTTAAAATGTGTGTATTCTTGGAAATTAAAATTTAATTTTTTGAGACAGGTGCCAGGGGGGGAGGGGGGAAGCTGAGACCACAGGTTGAATTGGCATGGCTTCTTTACGTTGTTTGGGGAGTCCATACATCCTGGAAGCACGGCAATCATTTATCCTAAACACCATTTTTTCCTTGCATTAAAAATCTCAGACTTGAACACAGCATATTTCACTTAACTTTGAAAAGTCAAAGTTGAATCTTTTGAAATGGGAGTTATGTGATTGTTTTTGATGAAATCAAGGCACTTTTCCACTTACACACATTTGTCTGACATTACAACAGTACCAGATGATGCTGCAAGTCAGTGAAACAAGTTGTATCTTCAAATAAAGTCTGTGGAAAAATACTAAATCTTTAAATATAGAGGGGATCGAGATGGTGCGGGGGCTAACGTACTGGCTTCCCACCCTGAGGGCGCGGGTTCAAATCCCGGCGGTGCTGAATATTTTTCAGAGGTATCTCGATCCCTACTTGAGGTGCTTTGTGGAGGGCACTTCGAGTGAGTACGCCGTCCGTCGGATGGGACGTTAATCTGCAGACCCCTTGGCGCCTTTCGTAAAGAGTAGGCTAATGCCGACGCCGGGTTTCTCTCCTCCCTTCATCCTTTCCTGTCCATCCCCTATGGCGCAAATGACCTTAGCTGTCGGTCGCCTCCCCTCAATACTACTACTACTTTAAATATAGATATCAAATATTTCCATGAAGTGAACGCTGAAACATTGAGTAGCTTTCATCTTTATTTACAAGTGAAGTTTCAATGATTTTCATTACTACATATGCTAAATGGCTGCTAATTTCATCTTATTATCCTTAGACTGAGTTAAAACAATAAAATATCCATTATTTCAGCCTCTGTGCAACCTCTTATATACACATTTCATTTACAGCATGGATTCCATGCATAATTATGTAAAAACACTCATTCATACAAATTTTCAGTATCTTCCTCTGCACTGCCACATTCCGCCATATTTTTATCATATAGGCGGCGTATTTCTGACAAAACTGTAGACAAATTATCTCCCATTTTTGCTGAAATTGGTATCACAGGTAACTTCATGTGCTTCATAGCATTATCAAGATTTTCCTACAAAGTAAAACACTATGCATTAGATTTTACACCTTTATGCACTTTAAATACATGCTATTATGCTATTAAATACTATCTAAATTACATGTTCAACTGTTCTGTCAATTGCTGTTGCAATTACCCTTAATTTGTAAATGTAAGAGTTGAACACTAAACAATACAAATATACAATTAATGCCATGATTAGAAAACCTTACCTAAAAATGTATTGAAACATAAATCCATAAACTAATTTAATTATAATAAGTATTTTGGTAGTATACTTTTTACTTACACCTTTCATTATCAACAGTGCAACAATTTCAAAATCTTTAAAATTAACATATAAAAACTTTTAACCCCGAGTTTATCTTCAACTTACATAAAATCTAAAGACCCCCTTGTTATTCAAAATAGAGGATGTGGAGCTATTGGCTGTTGAAGAAATTGTCACAAGAAGAAATGATTAAAATGAAAAATAATGAAATGATTAGGAGAATTTAGCTTAAATACATACAATTGTAAGAAAGAGAGATTTATACTGCATGGAAAGGTGATGAAGTAAGAGCTGCAATATTTTTAATTTAACAACTTTGATTACATCCTACAAACCTCCTTCCCACCCAAGCCCACCTTCCTTTCATTTGATAGTTTACATTTTTATCAATTAAAAATAAATAATGAAAAACTTTTGAACAAGAAACTTTACGAGGTGGGAGGAATTTAAAATAAAAAATAAATTTTTGCTCCTCTTTCCACCGGGTCAAGCCAAAAATTGTGTATCTTATTGTGGAATTCGAGCATAGTATTACCAGGCAAAATCATGCTTCTTGGGGAATCGTGCACCAAAGAAAATTATTTTTCACTCAATGGCAGAATATACCTACCATCAGACAGTATGCCTAGCTATGGGATCTCCACTTCCACCATTGTTGGCCAAAATTTTATGAATGATCACGAGAATATAAATTATTTCAATCTGAAAATTTGGTCATAAAATGTTTTCTACTGTTATGTATATTTTGACATTTTGTTGTTGGATGGGGAGTGGGAGACAGCTTAAATGCTTCCTTAAGTTCCTGAACAGCCAACACCCCAAAATCAGTTTTATAATGGAAGCTGATGTTGATTTGAATTTCTTAAGACATAGACATTAAAAATGTCCTGGCTATACATTAATACTGGACAAACAGCATTGTTTTGGCATACACAGTAAAACCAGCTACAACGATAAAAGCATCCCCTCAGATTCTCGTCACCCACTTCAGGCAAATTGAATGCCTATCATTCTACATTGCAAAGACTTGTGAGTTTACCAATACCCATTAAAGAGTTTACATATGAGCTTAATGCTATTTTCTTTATTGGAAAATACAATGGACACACTTTTTTACTACAAAATTTGCTCCAAAATTAGCCTCATCTAATGGGCCATGCACTCATGGGTCAACTTTGACCTATTAGTGCAAGCTGACTTTCTGGAGAAAAACTTAAAAAGTATTTTCCAGGAAAGTATTTTTTCCCGCATCAGACATAGTAAATGGTTGCCGTAACTACAAATTTCAATAATATATCACTATTTTGAGTTAGTAGTAGGCAATCGAGTTTCAATATTTCCTTGAAATAATTCCTCAAAAAAATTTCCAGATAGATTGGAAATATACATAATGAGGTGTATTCATTTATAATTTCTGTGCTAGACCAGAAGCAAATTTAGAGCAAGAATAAAATTACATAATAAGTACAGTGAAACAAGGGATATCTCATCCCTCCCGGCAAAATAACTCGGAGAGGTCATATCAGTGGAACTTTGATGTGAAAAGAAGAGAAATCTTGAGATAAAAGACCCATAGACTGGATCTTTTTGAAATATTGGAGATAGTACAGCTTGGCCCTTGCCCTTCTACTCAATAACCATGTTTTTGTGAATCATTTTCCCCTTCTTGCCATTCCTTTCCCAAATACATACAATCTATCCCGCCCCTTCCTCTTTATTTACACTTTAATTTACCCATGCTTACATTCCCATTTGGCATAACATCAATCCCATGCAGGGATATGCCCCAGACTTCCTACCCATATCACTCTCAACTACCCCTTCACCTTTCTCCCACCAATTCCCATCTCCGTCCTCTAATTCACTCCAAATCCAAATCTCCCTGCATTTGTCGTCCAAATGCGTGGAACATGCATCACAGTTTTTAATGAAAACATTTTGCAGACAAATACTACAATTATTCTTTAATCATTAATGAAAATCAATTAGTTTTTAGTTCAGCTGGCTCAGTCTCTGCGCTTCACATTCTCCCATTGTGATGTGTATTGACGCAGATACAGTTGACTAGTAACCAATTTCATTTAATAGAAGAATATACTTTAATGTTTTCTAGATACAATTCTCTCGATTTGCTTTAAAACATGACTGTTACAATTTTAAAATTATTAAAACATAGAAAATAATGAGCATATGCTAATGGGTGCACGCAATACATTAAGGCAAAAATGGCTAAAATGATTAACATGGCCATGAATTTTAGCTAGTTTAAAAATCTGCTGTCTTTAAGGCATGAAATTTTAGAGTTAAACAGCTAATCTTATATTTTTACACAACCACAAATAGAAAGCAATAAATCAGATAGAAGGAAAGGTTTGATGTAGAAAGTAATAACAACTAAATTTCATATAATCAGCAAAAATAATTGAAATTTTCAATGGATACTTTCACGTGTATTCATGAAAAAAAGGACATTACCTTGGCATCAGGCAGATCCATCTTGTTTGCAAGCACAAGCAGCGCACGAGATACGAGCAATGGATCGAAATGCCTCAATTCTGAAAGGAGTTCCTCACACTGTTCCCAGGGGCATTTTAATGAAGCATCCACAATGAGGAGGAGGGCTACACAACGCTCTGCATGTCGCAGAAAAGACAAACCCAGTCCGCGATTTTTATGAGCACCGGGAAGAAGGCCTGGAAGGTCAGCCACTGCAGAGGAAAAATGTGAATATCAGGTTGCTATTCCCTCCTTCCCTTGGCACCAAAAAGCAGGAGTCGAATGTTAGGGGATGTACATTAATCACCCAATGACACTAGGCCACTTTTTGCCCGCTATCTTCCCATCCTGATATTTGGTGACTTCTAAATGTCCTCAAATTTCAATTTAAAATGTCGGTTTCTTTTTAGAGACTAAAGTAGAGAGCAGTGTAATACATTCGCATATGACACAATTTTTTGAAAAGGAATAGAGATTGCAATCAAGTAGCGAGTCAAATGCTACCAAATCATATGGACGACATTTTTATTAATGTTAACTTAATGTAAATGTTATGGGTTAAAATATAAAAACCAAACACAAATGAACAAATTATTTCTCTATGATACAGCAATTAAAACATTTAAACTTTTTTAGTTTTCCTTCTTTGATCAAATTGTGCATGCTTTTTAAATGCGTTCATTATTTCTCATGAAACTTGTTATTTTTAACTATTTTTATGTTAAAACTAAAAACCATTCAGATTTAATAATGCTATCCAACATTATTTGAGGCAGGGAAATATGAGGCAGGATAGTAAGGTGGGACTCTCCACTATCATTGGCTCTTTTCAAAATATAAGAGGATGAAATGGTTAAAGGGGGAGAGGATACTGAAGCGAGGAGAAAGAATAAAATCAGATTGATGACTAGATGATTAAACTTTAATTGGTCAGTCAAATAATGGATTACAATAATCTCTGAATGTATTAAAAATAAGTTTGATAAGTATGGGGTGAAAATCAATGCAAAAAAAACTAATGGTAATGAGGCTTTTGAGAAATAGGAGAGCTAAGTCAAACATTAAAATTAGAGGGCATAAAGCGCAATTTTGCACAGAAGGTAGAACTTTTTACTTAACAAGGTAGTTTTTTATATGAAGACTGTTAAGTGGCGGAGAAATTAGGAGAAGAATAAATACATTAGCCAAAGAAGTTTGGACAAGGAGAATCTACAGAGTCTGACCCAAAGTTAAGTGTTGCAGTTAATGAATTTGTGCTGTCTTTTACGACAAAAATGGGCATAGCAGTGGGGATATTATGAGAAGAATCACATTAGCAATAGGAGTATTTACAAGAAGAGACTTAATGACAGGTACATTAAGATATAAAGAAAATATTAGTAAAGACATTCATAGGGAGGGTCTTCATGGATCTGGAATCTGGTCTTGGGGCAAGAAGATGAGAGTAGATTGGTAGCTTTTGAAACATAGGTGTGGAGTAGAATGGAGAAAATAAGTTGAACAGAATGGAAGACAAATGGTAAACTTTTAAATATGGTGAGAAAAGAGAGAAGCTGCTATATGAAAGTGTTTGAGGAGGAAGTATTGGAGGGTAATATGATGTTGAAGGCCATAATAGAGAGGAAAACGTCGGCAAAGGAGAGAATGGGATTTTTAGATGACAAGAAAGCAGTTAGAAGTTATGATCAAATGAAGAACGAAATAATGCAAGGCAAACAATAGGTAACCCTTGTGATATGCTCAAGTTCATAGCCATTAGGAACTGTCCAAAACCTATGTTTTATAGGTAAAGTCCTTGAATGATAGAATGAATGAGAGGAGCAATGGAAATATAATCTTACCACAGAGCTGCTCATGGTCACTGTATCGAACCATTCCTAGTTGCGGTTTCAAAGTTGTGAATGGGTACGGGGCAACTTTGGCTTTTGCTCTGGTGATGGCACTCAAAAAAGTGCTCTTCCCTGCATTGGGAAATCCAATCTGGAGAGTAAAAACGTTTGGATTTATAATAAATACAATTCTCAAAATTATGAAAACTTAAGAGATATATTTGATAATCTAAAATACTCTTCTGTCATAACATTTTGCCCACCAAAATATAACAACATACTTTTTCCAACTTCTTCAAACTATATACACTACTTATGCCGGAAGGAAGAGAAACTATTAAATAGAGCTACAGGGAGCCTGTCTTCCCTCTGTGAAGGTCACAACTCAATAATCTTTCCATTAAACATTATATTAAACCAATATTCAATTCCTACGCTGGCGTGATATAAAGCAATGAATAAATATCCAAAGCCTTGATTAATTGCAGAAATTCGCTTACAATTTCATGTTGGATTTCAGAATTGATGTTGAAGAAGCATGGAGAGGTTTTTAGAATTCCATAGTAATGTTTTCCTATTCTAATGAAGAAATCCAGATGTATTTGACATATTTATCTAATCAAGACAAGCAAATGCTTTGGGTTTCATCAGCCCCTAAGCACTAACATTCTCTGCCAAATTCATACGGACCCATGAAGTTTTTGTGCAGCTTAAAACAAGAGTTTCAAACTCCATAGGTTAATCTTCAATACTGAATCTCATGAAACAATTTCAAAGAGTAAAAATTGTTCTCCTAGACCAGGACCCTGGTCAAGGTGAATTTTGAACTTTGAGATTGTTACAATTTGGTGCATTTTAGTGTTAGATTCTGTCAAAGCTACTGTCATGGCATCTCCTGCAGTTCTTTGAACTGAATATTATTTTTACCTCGGATAGTTAGTATTCAATGTTGTAATTGGGATTGTAATCATTAAGTTCATTACTATCATGGTATGCAAACATTGTGTTGCTTAAATGAAAAAGAAACACTTTGTTTCAATCCACCACTTGTGGATTGAAACCACCAAAAGTGGTGGATTGAAACAAAGTGTTTCTTTTTCATTTATTAAAATGAACTTCCACAAAGTTGAGGCTGAAACTATTGAACTAATTGTGTTGCTTGCTTGTGCAATGTTGAAGGAGGATCCAGTGAGGTATCAAATAAACTCAATTGTATTTTATCACAACTCATTCTAAAAAAAGTATGTGCTCTCCTTACTAAGTGTAATTATTTCCTTTTAATTAACCTAATGAATTACCTGTGCATTTGCGCAAAAGGTGAAAACTTTTTCCTCGTTTGTGCCTTACTGCAATGAGAGTGTCCTATACGTCATTAAATACAATCAGTTGACTCTTACTATGAGGTTTATCAAGGGAGTTATGCAGAACAAATAGTTTTCCCCTTCTTCTTTCCCCTTCCTCCTAAACTTCTTCATCATGGGTTATAAATATGAGGATTGGTTTATAGCAATCTACATCATGTCCCCTGTCAATCTCTTTAATCCCTCATAGTTCCTTGCATTGACATACCATCCCCTACCACCTCCTCATAGTTCATTTTATGCACCTTCCTCTGTTATTTGTTCCTAACATGGTCGCTTCAATTATGATCTTGGGTACACTGCTGTGCCTTAGCATGTGTCCAATCAATTTCTCTCTTCTTAATGCCCATTTTCTCAGATACATCCTTTATTGGGTCATACTGCCCCCAAGTTGTATTGTTTCAACACAGAATTCATAGTCAAAATTGTGCTCCATGACAACCATGGGTAAACAAAGAATCTTCAGCGATAATCATGTCTAATTTTATGCCACATACAAATTGTTAAATATAATCATAACAAACATACCAGGCCAAAATGAGATATAGATCTCAACTCAAGGACAAAGTGTCCCATTTCTCCTTCGGCACCATACTCTGCCACCTGGGGTGACTGATTTGTGTCTGTGGCAAAGAATGCATTCCCATGGCCACCGGCACCACCTTTTGCACCCACAAAAACTGTTCCCTCTTCAGCCAAATCTCCAACCACTTTTCCTTTCACAAACAACAATGGATCCAAGGACCCTGTATTTTCCACATCTTTAGCCTGTAATCTTTTGATAACAGTTCCTATAGGAACCTGTAAAGATGAGAAAGAATTCAATGTGTGTTTTTAGAAAGGAACAAAAAAGTCTTAGATTACATAAAAACTAACATCAGATTTTCACTTCTGATTTATCATGCTGTACACAAATGCAAATGCCTGAATTTCCCACAACAAGAATGCAGACTTTGATAAGTATTTTGAAAAATGTCTAATATTTTTAAAATGAGTGAAGAAGATATGAGGAAAAAGCTATAGCAATAGCACCAATATGATTACAATGTAACTCATCCACATTGAAGTTTAAATTTAAAGATTTCAGATCAGAGTTTAAGTGTAGTGAGCCCCTTCCCACTGTAAATGCTTGCCTAGACATGTATTAATGACATCAGCTCATAAACTTTAAAGAAGATTACATATTCATATTGGAAGAATCAATAAACTACCCAAGAAAGAGTGAAGATGGACAGAATGGCAATATTTGAAATCACAATAGCTTTTTCATTTTTCATCAAATTTGGAACAGATTGAAACATGCAAACAAACTGCCAACAGAATTTACAACTTACATTTATGAATGGCATCATGGGATGGTTTCCCAGTGGTAGTAATAGTAATGTGTGGGGGAGACAAACAGCTGAGGTCACCTGCACCACTAGGGAACTGGTAATTTGGAAGAGGCATAATTTAAGGGAATGGAGGGAGAGCGTACAGAAATCTGGAGTAATAATAATACTTTATTCATATTGATAAATGGTACAACCATATTAATGTGGTCAATATAAATATTACTTAATATATAAACATTAAATCAATGTGATGATATTGTCATAAAAGAATTCATCAGATGAGCAAAGTGTGTTAGCAAGTAACTGGGAATATACCCTATGCTTGAAATACAGGATACAGCCCAATTTCAACCGAGTAGGCAGAAGGTTATACAGTCAAATATTTACATTATGAAATGAGTTGTATGTAGAGGACAGTCTACAATAAGTATTATTTAGAATTGCTTTATCCCTTATGGTGTAGTTATGGAAGTGAGATATTAATTGGTAAGCTTCTAGATTAACTTTCACATGAATCAGAGCCTTAAAGATATACAAACAAAATACAGTCATGATTACATGCCTAATAACAAAAGGCTTGCAGGAATCACATGGTGGTATATTAGCAAGAGAGCGAATTGTAGTAGCAAGATTTGTTTAACATGTAGGGCAAGACCCCATAACTCAACACCATAATTCAAATGACATTGAAAGAGGGCATGTTAAAGTGTTAAGTGATACTCATTTGACATGAAAAAGTTGAGCTTATATTAAATGAAGAATACAATACATCTTTCCACTGTTGTACATTGTATTCTTTATTTAATAAACATGAATTTCCACAAAGTTGAGCCGGGAACAATTGGAAGTTGAGCTTTGTTCATTTTTAAACTTTACTCAGTTTGTAACAGATCTGGCTGATGTATGTCTCTCAGTTAAGTTTCGTAGCAATATAATTTCTTGGTATTTAAGAGGTTTCAATTTCAGTTACTTTTGATTTAAGACTGCATACAAAAGGCTGGGTTTTTTGAGTATTTTAATGCAAATGATTATTATCAAACCATTCCTTAGTGGGTATTTGGGCAGCGATAGATTGTGCCTTTGCATATTCTTGATGTTGACATTTTTAAACAAAAGTGGTGTCATCAGCATGTAAAACAGATTTAGATTTCATATTACAGGGTAAATCATTAATTATGATGATGAAAAATACTGGGCCAAGCACAGAGCCCTGTGGGACACCACATTTTACTTTGAGAGCTGCAGATCGACAGCCAACCAGTCAACCAATCAGTGGCGATCATCCAAATATGACTTCATTAGCTTCAGTTCAACTCCTTTACCACATAATATTCTAGCTTCAATAGTAATACTGAATGATTAACACTGTCGAAAACCTTACTGAGATCACATAAGTGTCACAGAGATTGATTCCTTCTATTCAAATGCATTAATGACATAATTAACTACGGACTCTACAGTCATAATTGCAGATTCCCCAGATCAAAAGCCATTTGGTGATTTGGAAAACAGATTATATAACTAAAAAAATCACATACTTGTATTTGATCTTTCATTATAGCTTCAAAAATTAAACCAAATACAAGGACTATGGAAATGGGGTGGTAGATAGTTAAATCATCATTATCACCTTTCTCATTAAAGGTACTGTTTTTGAATATTTTAGAGCTGTTGGAAAATCTCCTGTCACAAAACATAATTGAGTAACATAGCTAATGGTTCCACAATGAATATAATAGTGCCCTTGTTTAAGGGCACTATTACATTCAAACAGACCATAGATATCCTTACTGTTGGATTTCAAAATTTTTTTTCGATATAATATCAAATGGCGACAAATTTCCATTTAAAATTTAAATTACTTTGAGGAAGATTTTGCAGCAATAAGCCAATATTTGCAGCATCAACTTTTTCAGGGAAATTATTTTCTTCAACAGCTTTAATGAAAAAATTGTTTCTTTCGCATTACCATGATCAACTTCTTCATTGATTACTCCCCATGCTGCCTATTGTTTATTTTTTGCATTGAATATAAAATCCTTATAAGCTTTATCTTTTGCAAACCTAATTGAAATATAATAATCTCTTTTGTATTTCAAGTAAGCCTCTTTGTCATGCAGGCTTAAACTGGTTTTGTAAGAGTGGTAGTCACTAAGTACATCATTTCTCAGAGCTAATAACTCCTCACTATACCACAGACTATTTTTAGTTTTAAAGAGCTTATAATTTAGTAATTTTTTAGGAAAGCAACGTTCAAAAATGTCTAGGAAATTAGCTAAAAAACTTGGAAAACTAAGTTGCTCAACAGAGCCAGTGCAAATACCATGCCAATTGATACAAGACCAAAGCAGTTCTAACTCACTAAAGCTCCTAATGCTATGATGGGCCTGATAGTTATGGGTTTACTTCTACTTGAGAATTTATTTGGAGCTATTTAAGTCTTAATATTGAAGCTTATATCTTGATGGTCAGACAGGAGGGGGTCAATAACACTTATACTATACAGTTCAGGACCACAATTGGTATTTACGCTATCTAGGCAGACAGAAAATCAAGAAGGCTGTTTGTTTTCCCAGTATAAATTACAAAAAAGCAATATATTCACAAGAACATGACAATAACTAGTTTTTAGAATTATACCAATATTAAGATCCCAAAAAATTATGATATTGGCCTTACAGAGGGAAGAAAAGGAATAGTACTAGCTCCAGTTGATTACAGAAATGTTCAAATACACCATCAGAGGAATTACAATTAGGCAATGATCATATTATTGTTCTTCAATGTAATTGCAGATATTTCAAAGTACAATTCAAGACAGAATTTTCCTAAATCAATTGCTTTATAAGGCATACCTTTCAAGACAATAATACAGAAACCACCATTTTTTGATACAGACCGGCATTAGCATGATGCCAAGCTAAAATCGCTTATGGTATACTCAGCAACTTCATTAATTGTAATCATTAGCTCAGTCTTGAAGACTTGATGCCAAGGGGTCACAAACTTTACCTAATGGACAGCACACTCCACTTAGGGTGCTCTCCGAATAGAGCCCATACAGGTTGGGATGCCCCTGAATAATACTTCTACTACCTGGATTTAAATCTGGGAGCTCAAGTTAGGAAGCCAGTACCCTAGCTCGAACTTCAAGGGTTCCTTAGAGCTTTGTACAAAACTGTGGAAAAATTATACCAGTTTGTTCACCTGGTCCATGGTTTTCTTTTTAGGGGCCCATATTTCAATTACATAAATTCCCTTCATCATTTGGTCTTCTGATAAAATTATAGTCATGGGCCAGTACGGGAAATTCTTTCATTTTATGCAAGACATAATTTGAACCAATGGTTTCAATGTGGAATAGAATCAATGTGGATAAGGATTAAATATGACATGATAATTAAGTTCTCCCTTCTGAAGGACTAAAAACCTTGACGTGGTGGAAGAGCTTGTGTGTTCCTTAGAAAAGCTCTGCTGGCGGGAGCAATGGAGAGTATATAATATAGCAATGATTTTTATAATGGAGAGTTTAGAGAATATCAGTCCTGGCAATAACGGGACTTGGCCCAATGAGCCGGGTGTCGTGCCTGGCAATGGAAGAGGCAAGGTTTCCGCAGTTGTCACGCATGCAAATCTTGCAGACACAGAGTTAGGTAGAAGGAGGTACAAAGAGTTAAATAATAAATTGAGAAGGGTAACGAATAAAGCAAAAGAAGCATGGTGGAAGATGCAATGCGAGGTATGGAAAGTTTGCAAAGGAAGGGTGAAATTGGTGCACTTTAAAGAAGGTTAACACCCTGCCAGAAAGTAAGAAGAGAGGATCTGTGTTGACAGTTAGAGATAAGTCAAGTAAGATAATAGTTAAAACAGTAAATATCCAAGAGAGATGGAAGGAATATACACGTATAGAAGAACTTTATGGTAACGAACTCAGACCAACAAGCTAAGACATAGAAAAAGAATATGATGTATATGCAAATAGCTTAGGTCCAGGCATACTTGACAATGAAATAGAAAGGGCATTAAAGGAGATGAAATCAAATAAGGCCGTGGGGGTTGATAACATTCCCGCAGAACTAAAAAGGTTTAGGAAAATGTGGGAAGATGAGTCTATATGGACTCATTCGTAGTATCTATAAGAAAGGAATCTGGCCAGAAGACTATGAGATCAGTGTTAGTTCCTACTCTGAAAAAGATTAAGGATGCACAATGTGTGGACGACAGAACAATAAATATGATTTCTCATGCAGCTAAAGTTGTTCTCAGAATCATCAACAAAAGGATAGAGAGTAGCGCAATTGATTTCTTAGGGGATAGTCAGTTTGGGTTTGGGAAGGGGAGAGGCATGCACCACTGCTGCAATGAGATCATTAATCGAGAGGAATATAGAATAAAATCAGTAAGTATTTGCTTATTTCGTGGATTTCATAATGGCATTTGATAGAGTGCATTGGGAAAAACTAATGAGTATATTGAAGAAAAAAGGAATAGATTGGAGGGAAAGGAGGCTAATATGCAACCTGTACATGTCTCAGACTGCACAGGTGCGAGTGGAGAACAGGGAGTCCAGATGGGCACTAGGCAGTGTTGCCCATTATCACCGTTGCTGTTCAACCTGTATGCAGAGGAAATGATTAAAGAGGCATGGGAAGAACTGGAGGTAGGAATGAAAGTGGGCGGGGAATTCGTAAAATCAGTTAGGTTTGCCGATGACCAAGCTTTAGTTTGTCAGTCAGCCAAGGGGTTGCAAGCATTGCTTAGTGAATTGGAAATTCAGTGCGACAAGTATGGGATGAGAATCAATATTAATAAAACAAAGGTAATGCGATTCTCTAGAAAGAGAAAGGCTAAGCTAAACATTAAAGCAGGAGGACGAAAACTAAAGCAGTTGGAACAGTTTACATATTTTGGACCACAATAGTCAAAGTAGGGGACATTGAGTAAGGATGTTAAGAAAACCCTCGTCAAAACTTTGATATGGAGCGTAGTTATGTACAGAGCGGAAACATGGTCACTGAAACAGGATGATACAAGTAGATTGGAGGCTTTTGAAATCTGGGTGTGGAGATGGATGGAGATGGTGAAATAGACAGAAAGAAACACAAATGAGGAAGTGCTGGAATGATAGGGGAGGAGAGGGGATTGTTGGGAGAAATCATAGGGAGGCAGAAAAAACGGATGAAAATCATATTGATCGGCAGTGGGATGTTGAAGACTGTAATAGAGGGGAGAATGTTAGGCAAACAAGGAAAGGGCAGGAACAGGATTGAGATGTTGGATGGGATGAAGGGAGGAAGGAAGAACTCAGAGATGAAGAGGGACTTGATGTAGAGTAGGTTGCTGGATTGTGTTTTGTTAAGAGACACAAAATATTTATTTGATGGTTGTGTCCATCCAAAACCTTCCTTAACCGGTAGATTACCAAATAATAATAAAGTTCTGTAATTAATATGATCATGCAATATTATCTGTGACAAAAATTTAAAATTTACCGCACAGCCCATGAATATGGGAACATTTCATGAAGTGTTCTTTGCAACATGGAATACTTAATTAATATAATGGAAGTTGGGAAAACAAAACATATTCCAATTTTTGGCTTTGCTGTACACAGTTAAATTTAGTTTGTAATAGAATAAAATTTTACTTACTTTAACTACGGTATGTTCCGCGCTACGACCAAAGCAGTTTTTTGTACCACCAGGTTCACCATTATTACCAGTTATAACAGATGGAACTCCCGAATAATCCTTAACATCTGAGCAAGCCTGCCAATAAAATTATTACTAATTACCACCAAGGTCACATTTTTATACCAAAGCTAATGAAACAGATAAAGAGTAAATAATTGTAATATGTTAGAAGAAAAAAGGAGATGGAAAACTGATATAGCATGATAAGTATCCAACCAAACCACAGTAACCAACCCAAAGAATGGTTTGATAAGTAAATTTTGAGTACAGCAAATACTTAGTACAGCACCGTATGAAACTCTCATTATAACAGGGCAATAAGGGGGACCAATTCCTTCCCCTGTGCCACATGTGATTTCCAAGGAAAATATAGTACTTGAAAAATCAGTTTGGGGTGAAGCTGAGGCTGTTCATTGGTGTCACCCGTAATCGAACCCAGGGGTCGGAATATATACCAAGTAACAAAATGAATAGCTCTTAAGAAGGATAGGAAAAAACGCAAATAATAAAAGGAATAACGAAAACATAGAACATGATCGGAAGATTGCAAATACTAAGGATTATTTTTAATATTTCATTTTCAAGTGATAGATGTTCTGAATAACAGTAGACTATCCCCTTTCAAATACATGTCATCTAGATGAAAAAGATTCACCATGCGTAACATCAGGTCAAGTCAAACAAAGTTTATTTTAACGGAAAAAGTAATTTTTATTTCAAATGAAACCATTAATAAAGATTTTGGATGACAGTATTTAATCAGATATTGCCATAATTGTGTGTGACAAATAAGGACCGATATTGGCAACATTCTGAGGCCCCACGTTGGTATTCATGGCACATTATTGAATATTACTATGAATCAAAACTGATATAGGTACCTCAAAAACAGTATTTCTTATATTATGACCTTTTATCAATACAGTATGATTTGACAACGGGCAGTGTTTCCACTCCTAGTCTTCCCCATTGCCAAATTTTACCAACCAGTTGATGGTCACATAGTTGCCCGAAATATTGCTAGTTTTCTCAAATATTCATTATTGGCTAGAGGATTGATACCTTGCATAGCAGTATGTGGGTTGAAAGGGTGCAAACAGATGGACATATTTTAGCTCACCTGAAAGATGACATGTCCCCCATTTCCTCCATCTCCTCCGTCTGGCCCAGCATGGTCATTGCACCATAACCGCATAAAAGAAATAGCACCATCGCCACCATTTCCAGCAATCACTCGCACTTTTCTGGTGTCAATAAAGTGCTTTGCCTACAAGCACAACCCAACCATAAACTTAAAAGTGCGCAATTTACGAAAGTGATTAAACCAATCAAAATTTTAATCTACAAAACATTGAAAGTGGTATCAAAGTCAACAAATTACCGTCTTCCTTTGAGATTTCGGTTTGGTGTTTCTCAGAGCATACACTGATGAAAAAGAATTTGCCGACGATGCATAGGCTAAAATATTAAAAACATTACTGGCTCGACTTATGATGAAACCAGTGCGACTATTCATGGCAGATATTAACATGGGGTGAAATCATGATATTAATTGAGGAAACTGGCATTCAAAATACGCATATTGCGCATTCTACAGTTTCATAACATCCACTACGGGCAATGCACAGGTCTGTAGAGTAGACCCTGAATTTTACATTGGACAGTGGCGCTACCGGGGATTGGTGGTACCACAACTAATAAACAGTTTACTGGCGTTATTACGAGGCTAGGCTGAAAAGTAATACACACATTCTTGTAGAGCGCGAACCAAATGACCTTAAAGCTAGTACGCACGGCGATTCTTTATTCGGACTCTTCGTCGCGCTAGCTGCGCCTGGGATACATTTCTAGCATCCGAGACGCTCATCAACAATGAATCTTGCGTCTCGTGTGATGCGCTTCAGTATTTTTTGAATCTCATCCGGAGTGGGATTCTTTACACAATGCCCATTGAGTCAGTGTGTACGTGAATCTCAAACGGAGTGAACCTCTCTGCCATTTTCGCTCTTTCCTTATTGTTTTTTCTCGCTTTCCTGTTGACAACAGTGATATTGTGGACAAGAGATTCCACGTAAGGGTTAATTGAGGATTGGAAAGTGCGGCGATCCTTGTGGGATGTTTCCGCTAGTGAATATAAAGACGGTGGAAAAAGCTGTGCAGACTTCAGGAACAACATCGAATATTACCTCTTTAGAAATTTCGAAAGAATACATGAGGCTTGTATATGACTCTCCACTTGCGAGGAAACAGAGAGACTGCAAGCCTGTTGGTAGCAGAAACTGCCTCCCTAAAATTCGTCTCCTTTTTCGAAATACGTGTAACGACCATTTCCAGAAGACATTCAAAATCGACTGGACTCATACGAACAAAATTTCCAAATCCCATTTCAGCCTCCAATCTAAGAGTATCAAGAAGTGCCCGTGATTATTACGATCCTTGAAAAAACCACGCATTTACCAACGCGGTGGCTTTTTGTTAGCCTTTTTTTTACTCTGGCGCGATCTCATTCGACATGGCTCAGATTTAAACTAGACACGTACATGATTTCCGGAGCGACATTGTTGCGGGGCTAACAGTCTGCGACATGAATCCGAGTGTCTCCGGCAAAAAGTCCGAACAAAGTATCAAAAGCACACCAGGTGACACGTGGAAGTAACATTACCCCTCAATGCGCAGGCTTGAGGTCGTTGCGTTCATCCAGTGTATTTCGAGAAGCGTAAGTATAGAGACGTGTTCTTGCGCTACATCAACGCGAGTTAAACAGCTTGTTGTTTATATTGACGATATTGCTATTAGGTCAACTGTAAATCGATGGGTAGTAAATTTTCGTGGTTGCGAGCCTGGAAAATCCATCATTATTGATGATACACCAAGCGGACGTCCGATCAATGCCACAGACGATGAACATCACATAATTGGTATACCGTAAAATCTGTGCACGGTGGGTACCACGCCGTCTCACAGAGAACAAACAGCGTCGATTGTAGTGCTGCGAGCAACTTTTGAAGCGCTACCGTGACGAAAGAGACGACTTTCTTTTGAATATCGTGACGGGGGATAAGTCATTGCTCCACGGTTACAGCTCAGAAGAGAAAAGGCAGGGCGCTGATCATCGACATCCGTCTTCTCCTCATGATAAGAAGTTCAAAAGACAACCATCCGCAAAAAAACTTCTTTTGACTTGTGTTTTGGGATGCTCGCCGACTTTATGTGACCGATTTTCTGGAATGAGGTGCAACGGTAATTCTCCTAAGAATTCTAGACTCTAAAACACCTCCGACGTCAAGTTTGTCGTGTTAAAGGCAGCCTGGCGCCAATAATCTTGCAACATGGCAAAGCTCGTCCACACACCTCGCGCGCAACTGTAGAGACTGCGAAACACGAAATTTGAACCCATTCCACACCCTCTTTGTTCCCCCGATCTTCATTTATTCCCTCAACTCAAAAGAGACCTCAAGGGTAATCACCTCGGATGATAAGGTTAAGGCAGCTGTCAAGTCCGGGATTCGAGAAAATTCGAAAGTTTTTTTCAGTGCCAGAATGAAAAAACTTGTAACGCGTTGGCAGAAATGTGTTAGCCTTAACTGTGGCTATGTTGAAAAATAAATATATGATTTAGAAACTTAAGAATTTTACTTAAATGTACTTTTTCCACGATCATGCTATTTGTTTTTGTTCGCGCGCTACATGCATGTGTGCATTACTCGCAAACACAAAGTAAACAGCATAAGTTATGATCAAACGACGATATGTTCCGAGGAAAGTTAGCGTTATTCGGTCAAACTTTCAGATTGAAACGTCACATGGCACCTGAAGCACTTACTGTTGTCAAGGCTCAAAATATAAATAGCAATCCTCGTGCAGAAGGGAAGGTTCTGTGAAATTACGATATCCATTGGTCGATTTTACCTCTTTGATGTATTATAGTAACTCCACTGGCTCTGGCAGTGGTATAATTCAGAAGAATGCACTTAACTGAATACCTGCACACATGTTTTTCTGTTGTATCTCAGACTGCTCTGGTGCGAGTGGAGGATGGGCACTGTTAAGAAGGGGAGTAAAATAGGGGTGTCCTTTGCATTTTTTAACGTACATGTGGATGAATTGGTTCAAGTGACATGGGAATAACTGGAGATAGGAATAAAATTCAGTGGAGATTCATAAAATCAGTTAGGTTTGAAGGTGGTCAAGCTTTAGTTCACCAGTCAGCCAAGTGGTAGCAAGCATTTTTGAGCACAAAGGTAAGTCAGATAGATAGGTAAGGGCTGATTATCAATCAAAACAAAAGTTATGTGGTTTTCCAGGAGGAAAGCTTAGTTACATATTAAAATAGGAGTTCATAAACTAAAGCAGGTGGCACAGTTTACCCATCTTGGAAGTGTTTTGGACCACAGTCAGTAGTAGGGATATAAAACGAAAAATTGTGAGAGGCAAAGATGCTTTCACAAGGAGGAAGTAGTTGATGACAAGGCCTTTTAGTAAGGATGTTAAGAAAAGGCTCGCCAAAACTTATTATTGATGCAAGATAATAGGTATAGATTGGAGGCTTTTGAAATAGGTGGCTGTGGAGAATGATGCAAAAGGCAAAATGGACAGAAAGGAAAAAAAGGAAGGTGTTATGCTTGGTGTAAGTGGAGAGGGAATTGTTGGGAAAAATCCAAAGGAAGCAGGAAATATGGATAGTGTTTTGATTGGTAATGGGATGTTAAAAACTATGAAAGACGGGAGAACGTTAGGCATATGAAGAAGGGATATACACAGAGAATAGAGAAAAGAAGTAAGTGGAATTGAAGTAAGGTTTACTATAGTGCTGAGATGTCGGGAGGTGTTTTGTTTGGAGGTAAGGAAAATTTTCATTGAACCAGTAATTGAGTAATTCGTATTCATTCAAAATATACCTTATCTGGTAGAATACCAGAAATAACAATACTGATGATCTCCAGACGATTGAGAGAAAGCAATTATATCTCAAGGGAAGGACATGAGTAGAGTATTGCTTTAAAATATTTTCATGAATTAATGTGAGTCATAATACCAAACCGGCAGTGTTTTAAGTTGAATACATGAAGTTAGAGGATGGTTTTATTTACAATGTATTTATTAGAAGGAACATTTTTTATATCTTCATATTCTTTAATATCTTAGGCTCAGTAAGGCACAATAGAAAATTTGTAAGAATTAAAAATACATTATTAATCAACCAATAGATATTAATAATCTGTTTATTGCCAATGACCTTAAAGACAATGAAAAATAGCTTCCAAAATTACTTGTACCTTTGTTTGATTATGGATACCCTTGAAAGTAGGATGTGCAAAAATTTGTCAGGAAATTGCAGACACTGTTCAACACATAAAAGCACTTTGTAATATTATTAATAGTTTTAGTGCATGACATCTGTTAACAAGGGATGGTATATGCAATACATAACACCCTCATGCTGTGTGATGAAGAAATTGTGCATGGCAAACTAACAGATCAATAATGATGGGACGAATTTTGTTTATGGTTTTTCCAGGTACACCTTATATCTGGTGGAATATATGTATTTATCAATTCCTCATGTTGACTACATCCCAAATCAATCCATGAATAAAAATTCTTTATTGAAATAGGAAATCAAATTCAACAATCACATGATTTAGAGACAACCATTTTGTACATATTAATTATGAAAAAAATAATTTGCCATTTTTATTCTAACCTATTTCTAAATAAAACTACAAACTACTAATATTTCCAAAGATTTCTGCAGATGGGACAAGTAGAATTATTGCTCGTGCTAAACCATTTGTACTGGAAAAAATAAAAATACATTATGTTAAGACAATTATATTTTGTGGCTAATTTATTATGTATGAAATTAAACCCTCACTAACTCTACTTACCAAGCATTGAGAATGAAACTTCTTTTTACAAGTGTGGCATGACAGTTTTGGTATATGATAATTAGTATTGTGAAGTATAGAGTAGCAAATGAAACACTCTTCGACTCCTTCAAATCTTCTATCAAGATACTTCTTCCATAGAGCAAGGCCGTCCCATATTGAGCCATTCTGGGAATAAAAAAGGAGAGGTCTGATTGTACACCACACTCAGGATAATCACCTATTCAATAATCATTGAAAAACAGATGCCTATCTTACAGAGTGCTCACCTGTTAGGGATTAAGACGTCATATTTGCGATAAAATGTGAAAATGCATCAAATGAGAGTCACTTAAACTTGTATTATAATGCAAATATTTAATTAAGACACCAAATAAGCTCAAATGTCACATAGGATATGATCATGAGTTCAATGGAGTTACATAATTTACAGCATATGAATTTTATTCCACTTATTAAGGAAGAGATAAAAATTATCGCACATTTTTCTACAAAAGATAAAATAAGAATTGACTTGGGCTACTGCACATATTTTTTTAGCATGCGGTGTGCAAAATTCATTAAATGCATACATTGTGCTCATTTGTTTCAAAGCTATCCACATTGATTAAAAAGTGGCAGGTTTTAAATTGATTAAAGGTGCTACCCAAAATTTGTAAAATGAATGGTTTAGGCAATGCTGTAGTCACAACTGTCCATTTTGAAATATATAGTCCCCTTGAGTGCAAACTATGCTTCCAACATTTAACTGTGAGTGGGGGCTATTTTGGTGGTCCTTGATCATTACAACCAACATGTGTTTTTCGTTTAATCTTCTGGTGGGTATTCAATCTTTGCCACTTCATTTTGATTTTTATTTCGAGAGAAAAACAACCCACAAGGAGTTTAATCAGGTGTATCAATGAAATGGAAGACAGATGCCATGTTTTTTAAGCGAAAAATAGTTGAACAGCAAGGGCAGAGGCATTGTGGTCGAGGAGTGACAAGTTTTTCGTACTTCATTTGCCAGGTAGCTTTTACCCTCAGTCATGCATAAACTTGGATGTCAAAATGTTAAG
Source organism: Hetaerina americana (assembly GCF_022747635.1). Lineage (NCBI taxonomy): Eukaryota > Metazoa > Arthropoda > Insecta > Odonata > Calopterygidae > Hetaerina > Hetaerina americana. The sequence continues at coordinate 4,646,832 of NW_027286625.1, read as the reverse complement.
TTGAAAACATACAATTAAATGAATGTGTATATATTATTACTCATTTTGTATCAAATCATCAGAAGGCCAAAGAAATATATCATGCCTAGAAAGATTCATTAACTGAAATTGATGCCAAAACACTTCAAAACTTGGCTTTTATGCTGAACACCTATGTTATAAAAATGCAACAATTGTCTTAGTTTGGTGAAAGTACTTTGTCATTATGAATACCTAGTGCATAATAATATGACAAGGCAGAATTTACATTCATTTAAATGGTTATGCCTGTAAATGGTTACTGCCAAGTAGACAGTTGGATTATACACTCATTCTAGATGAAAGGAAGATTGTGGAAAATGGTTAACAGGTCAGGAAGGAAAATTCTTACCTACTTATTAATAAGTAAGTGTAAGTGGAGAAGATTATCAAGGAATAACAGCAAAAGAAAAGAAATAAATTAGTAGAAAATATTTCATTGCTGCAATCAATTGGACAATGAACTGACTGAAAGAAAATGGGGAAAAAATAGAGTAAAATATATTTATGAAACCTATTGCATGACCTTCAGTTCAAAGCTGAATAATGCTCACATGTTCCAATTGATTAGCTAAAAATTTCCCTAGCTCAAAATACATTAAACATATTCTGGAAATTGAGTCAGCAATAAAATGGTCAAATCTGCTTGGAGGTACACCATGAAAAAGAGGAAGTTGTAAGTAAACTGCCCTGATTAATTTATTATTAGAATAAACCTACCTGATAATTGAGGAAAATTTTTATTTGCCTCATCCAGTTTTGGCAGTGATTAGTGCCAAATAGATATTTTCCACACTCGACTTTCACAATGCCTAGGGGATGATTGGCAGGCAGTTGAATTAAAAGTTCTGCTTCAGTATTATCCACAGTGTAAATGGCTATAACTTCACGAGCTGAATGATGAACTTTGATCTGAAAGAAAAATGTTCTAGAATAACAAGCTAAGCAATTTTTAAGCACCATTTGAACATTAAAAAATAGAACTAATTATATATATCTTCAAAGAATAACTAACTCTAATATCTAAACCAGTTTATCATACATAGGTCATTCAATAAGTTCTTGGAAAAATATAAAACCAAATTATTTTGAGCATATTTTATCTCCATCATTTTATTTCCTTTGGGCTCGATCCACTTTTCCCAGGATTTCTCCAACTTTTTAGGCCATACAAAAAGTGGGATTTTGGAAGGTCCTCAAATAGGCATCTGTGTCAGTGATGACCTCGTTCGATGTGAATTGTTTACCGCCAGGCACAATTTTTTAAGTTTGTAAATAAACAGTCGCAGGAGGCAAATCTGTACAGGTGTGCACTCGTGCACTGTCTTGATGGAAGAGAATTTTTTTCTCTGCCAAATTAGGACTTTTTTCTTGATTTCTTCCCTTAACCCCTTGCCCTGAAATGATGAGTCTAGCTCGTTATCAGATTTTCATAATTTTAGCATGATTTAGGGGAACAATATAATTATTTTGAAAGTTTAACAATATTAAAACATCACTAATGTATATAAAGAACTCATATTTCATGAAATATGATGCATTGGAAGTAATAAAATGATTTTCTACGAGAAGCGATAGCTGTGTCCTTGATCTTCTTACTTCATCGCACTTGCTCAGGAACTACTGCTTTGATCGCCATGAAATAAATTGAGTTCTCCTCCATTCATATTACGAATTCGAAGGATATATGCTATTTTAACAGAGAAATTAAAAAAATAGTTTTTCATGAGTATACCATTGGTAACATTATTTGTGAAAGGAAGTTACAATTTGGAATCTTTGACAAACTGTTAGTTTAGCCATCCTCCGTAATATTATTTTCTTTCACTTTCGTATTGGGTGTCCACCTAAAAGTATCAAGTTCCTACTACAGAGTTGCAAGTTTCGACTATCAAGTTTCTACTACAGTTTGTACAGAGTTCACCTTCTTGAAAAGGGTGTTCCTACCCTAAGAAGAGTCATCTTCTCAGCATTTCTTGCAGTGCCTACGCAGTTTCTTCACAATAAGCTTGGTTTGAATGCAATCATTGATGTCGTTAGGCGGAGTCGGTGGTCGTTTCAGTTTTTGTCCCAGTTTGTTTTTTGTCACTGTTTGTCCTTTCTGTGCATATTTGTGATGCACTATTCCATGGAAATCAAAGAACACATTTAGAATCACCTTAATTTTGCTTCACACCTGTTCTTTATTCGGCCTTGGGACTCTGAATGTTTCCATTGCAATGACAGTGCTTTTGTTTCCAGGTTGGACCCAGACACCCATGACTCATCTCTAGTTATCACAGTGTTCAGAAACCATGGATTGGTGCGGGTAGTGTCCAGCAGGTCCTGTGCAACCTCAAGATGGAGTTGTTTCAGTTCTGCTAACCGCAGCATGGGCACAAATTTTACAAATACTCTGTGTATGTTCTAGTCTTCATGCAAGACTGCATGTGCGGCATCTTTACTTATCCCAACCTATTTGGTAATCTCTCAAACAGTCAATCGGCAATCTTCCACTATCGCATTTTCCACCCTCTCAACAACAACTGCATTTCGAATGGTTTGTGGCCTCCCAGAACGCTGGTCACTCACAACTGTTGCATAGCCATTTTTGAATTGGCTGAAACATTCCTTAATTAGTGTCACTCCCATGGCTTCGTCTCAAAACACCTGCTGAATTTTATGAATTATTTCACTTTATCAATCACCATACTAGTAGTAGTATTTAGGGGAGGCGACCGACTGCTAAGGTCATTTGCGCCATTGGGGATGGACAGGAAAGGATGAAGGGTGGAGAGAAACCCGGCATCGGCATTAGCCTACTCTTTATGAAAGGCACCAAGGGGTCTGCAGCTTAACATCCCATCCGACGGACGGCATACTCACTCAAAGTGCCCTCCACAAAGCACCTCAAGTAGGGATTGAGATACCTCTGTAAATATTCAACACTGCCGGGATTTGAACCCGAGCCCTCTGGGTGGGAAGCCAGTACGATAGCCACCGCACCATCTCGATCCCCTACATCTCAAAACACCAGCTGAATTTTATGAATTATTTCACTTTATCAATCACCACACTTCACTTTGAAGCAGTATCTTTGCAGCACTTCACTTGGCAACCAGCAGGCAGTGACCGGTTCACTCAATAGGGGAGACAAAATTTAACCATGAACATTAAAGCTGTCTCCTTCTACTGCGCACTGTGGTGCTGCCCTAGCATCACCAATATGAGCCGGAAGATTCAAGGAGAGATACATTGTTCTACAGACCTTGTACACTCAAAACATACCAATTTGTGGCATGTGCTCTGGGATGCTTATGCGCAAAGTGGAACCATTTCATATAATTTATCTGGGTGTCTAGAAAAACTAGCAATTGCATTAATAAACCAGGAAAGTTACCTTATTTTTTGACTCAGCTATAACTCAAAGGTAAGTTTTGAATGGCCATAAAAGTAGAAAATTTCTCTTCCCATTCTCAACCATAAAAAGGTTTTTCTCAGCACAAGAAGAAAATTCACACTGTTCATCAAGACTATTACTGAGAGCCATGTATCTAAGCACCTTTCACCTTCACCTTTGCATTGTCAGCCCTGATTCACAGCAAGCAAAGGCTAAGCCGACTTTAGATACGTGACTCTTGGTACAGGCCTTATGTCTTAGGGTTAATAATTTCTTTCACATATATTTTACATTTTATACTTATGAGAAATGTAAATTCCTATAATTTATTATACATCATTATTGCATTCATTTTTTTAAGAAAAATTTGTCTTCAGAATTACATTTAACATTATAATTCTTCAACCACAGCAATCGTAGGATTATATAGTCAGTTAGCAATGACCAATAAAAACTTGCCCATTTAGGCAGGTCCTGCCCTGGGTCCTGCTCTTAATCATACATACCATCATGTTAGAAAATGTCTTTTCTTCAGCCTGAACAACTCGCATTTCCTCAGAACTAAGCAAAGGTGAAAGGTAGACAGTTGTCAATTGCTCCACGAGTGAATTGGATCTTGCCTCCAAGTCATTCCACCAATGACGAACAAGTGCTGGTAAGTAACGAAATGTATCTACCCAGACCCAGCATACCAACCTCTCCAAATTTTCTGTGGTAACAGCACCTGTTAGATATACAAGCATAGTGATAATATTCATCTATCCTCCATCAACATTTAATGATGATTAAGATGAGCCAAAATAATACACATTTAAGTATGTAGATACTGGATGTGGCAACATAACTTCCTTTTTTTATAGGGGTTTTTTGAAAAAAGAAAGTTATGTTGCCACACCCTGTACATAGACATGCATACAATATTCTATTGCCACTGCAATGAAGAATCATTAAAATACCCACTAATAGAAAAAATGAATTTTTCCCAATATTATTTTTGCCCAACATTGCCCAGAATTTTTTCAAGATAAATTTCAGGGATTGAAACTGCTAGCATCTTTTGCACTTGGGAAGTTAATTAAAAAGGCTCATCCCTACATCTTCAACCCATTGACCACCTTTTACAGATTGATTGGAAAGAGGTGCAAGTCATTTTTCCTTTGTGTTGAGTGATAATGGATAGTGAAATTTTTAGGGAGTGAGACACTGTTTTCCAATATTATCCTGTAAAAATAGTAACATAATGTATGTCCATGCTTGGGGCTGAAAATTAAGGGAGACAGCAAGAATTCTGGCTACTTTTCTTTGTACCTTGAAAATCATCACAACATGTGTAGGGGCACCCCAGAAAGGGATTCCATAAATGAGTTGTGCATAAATTTCTCCAAAATAAATATTAATTAGCATAATTTGATTAACAGCTTCCTTTAAACAGCTAAACATACAACAAACTTATAATATAGAATATTTTTGAAAGTTTTTAAGATTGACACATAGGTAAAGCTGGCTGGTTGGATGATAATTTCACTTAACTCAATAGGGGTTATATGATATAGAATATTTTGCTTCAGTCTTCCATTTGTTATGACAATATTCAAGTCATTGGGGAAGTAGAAAATGGAGCTAAGTTAGTTAGTTATTTCTTCTAATGACTGCGGGCTATGAAAAAATGACAGTGTCCTCATGCCAATCCAAAGTTTACAATCTTATGGAAAAATTTTCAATCAAATACATTTTTACAACTGTATTTATACACTGAGGGAATTGGTATTAATATTATAGGTAGTTAATCATTTAAGGGAATTACTGCAACACAGTCATTAGTGTTGCTAAATTCATCAAACGCCTTTTCAAAATCTACGAAAGAGGCAAATACAGTCTGATTATATTCTACGTTGGAATTAGTATTATCTACCTCAGATTGGAAGTGATATTTGGCTAAATTTGCTATTGACTTGAGGGGTGAATATTCTGGAAGGTGACATAAAAATATTTTCAGAATCATAATGAAAACATGTTTAGTACAACTTTTCACTTATTTTAAATTCAACGGCATGGAATTCATCTATCTCTGCACATTACAGGTGGATTCAGACAATGATAATTTACATTTGATCTCATCAATCGATTTTCACAGTTCCAGATACAGTGTGCGGCAACATAACTTCCTTTTATAAAGGGGTTTTGCTTTATAAAAACCGAAGTTATGTTGCCACATCCAGTTTATATCACTTATTCCATACTTTTGATTACGGACTTTTATTATTTTATTGCTAATAATATTAAATCGTAATATCATTAGGCAGTGAGGTCACATTTTTATCTGGCATTTTATCAATTCCAAACTTTTGACAAAATAGTTTATAAACACATTGTTTATAAATATTAAGGCACAAGAAACAAATATGAACCAATAAAAAAATATTTTGACATACCATAGTAGGTTTGAGCAGCCAATTTAGAATCAAAAAATCTTGATAGCATTTTTGAAGCAGGAGAATTAACTTGTAAACTGGCTGGAGAATCAACTTGCAAGAGCTGATCTGGCAAAAGACGAAACACATTATGAAGAAGGCTGCTTGAATGGCCTGTATCCCTAAAAAAATGATATTTACATAGAAATTCATTATAAACTTCATATGTATAATTGGTCAATTCATAACCACTATTTATAAAAATATTTAATTCTTACCGTAGCCATTGAACATAATGACATCTAAGTTCCGGCTCAGCAACTCTGCACATTTCAAGAATCACCTTCCATTGCAGAAAGTATGCACTGGTATAAGTGTACGTGTCCGTAAATGCCTGAACAGTGCAACTGTCTCCCACTCTAAAACAGTAAGGTGATAAAAAAATTCATTATTATTTAAATGCATAGCATTTAATGAATTTGGTTTGCCAAATAAATGATTTAAGGGCACAAACAAGCCTTTCTGGTGGAACACATTACTGAAAAGGTTTTAAAGTTCGCCTAATTTGAAAGTTTTGAACGAGGATTGAAATCTCATAAGTTACATTAAAAACATAATTATAATTCCTTGGCAAATGCAAACTAATAAATATAAAATATTAGTACATTCATAATGTGACAGTTGAAAAAGAGACGCCATTTTAATGTGAAGTGAATGTGTCCGGAATAATAATTTGGTTGATTAGCAATGTAGTGACCCTACTGGACAGGCCCTCAGAATTGTAAACATGATGGTTACTGAAAAAGCCTTCAAAATTCAGTAATTTTCGCTTGATAAAAAAGTCTCTGGACTTCGATACCCATTGCAACCAAAATAAGTTACTTCTATTTTCCAAAGTTGACACTCCTGCCATTGACTGCTGTAACATAGGCAACATTCAAAAGCTGTGATGTGAGAGTCTAGAACAGACAAATAGGGATTCCATTGGTTGCTTCACTACTGCAAGTGGTATAAATTTGAAACAAGGAACGGAGTTACTTCAAAGACCATGCAACAGGGTTGCCATTAATTTTCAAGATTTCATTCCTGACTTATCCCAGATTTTCCCAACCAACATGCCAAACTTTCTTCTGCTGCACATACCCCCTCCCGAGTGTTGGGAATCTGATCAGGCACATTTTAAAGTGGATTATCCCTATTCCCTTCATGTTCAAATGATTTTTACAAGTCAGCCCAACTACAGTTTTGGTTTTTCCCAGGTCCTGTAAACCTTATGGTAAACACAAACTGATCCAGTGACCCATATCCGAAACTGCGGTTATCTCTTTCTTAAAGCAAAAGATGCTCCATTTAATTACAAAAAGGACTCAAAACTTGTATCTCAGACTATAAAGACCTACAACTATGTTTTAACAAGTCATGTTCTTGTATTGAGAAAATGAAAATCAAGCAAGGAGAGAAACTCATACAACCTGAAGTCCATCAGCATGGTGTCCACAACAGACTGAGCTTCATTGAGCTGATCATCAAGCTGGTAACACGATAATTTCTCATACACTTTCTCAGAGTCAGAACCTTCAGTAGAAAGGATTTTCTTATCTTCTTCTATTAAGTCAGGAATCAGCCTGTAAAGAAATAATCTCATAAAATTCAAGTAGCGCTGACATTATTTTAAACAATTTAACCCATATTTGTGTCAATTTTATGACAAAAAATTTAGATTTCAATGCCTATTCTGTGAAATAAAATTTTTCTTTTCATCCATATCTCGTGATTTCATAGAAATGTGTCATTTTTATCAATGACCAACAGAGAAAATTCCTCAGACTGTATATTAACCATTTACTTATCTCTTCCAACTACTGTAATATTTAGCTACTGTACGAGGGGGCACACAAATATAACTGGATGGCTTTTGTCCATTAAACTATCATTCTATAACCATTGCCTATCCATTCTTCCATAAGAAAGCTGGCCCTGGTGGCAGCGGGGTAATGCCCTCACCTGCCAACCCAGAGGTCGCAGGTTTGATTCTTGCTAAGGTGGGTCTTTCTCCATTATGAGTTTTGGTGTTTGCAATAGCCTATTTTAAAATTATTATTAAAAGTCCAATGTAAAGGTCAAAGTGCTGTTTTTGGATTATTGTGAAATAAATACATTTTAACATAAGAAAGACATACTTCAAAATCAGAAGATAGGCTGCTGTCTGAAGAGGTATCACTGGTGACCTTAAAGTTGCAACTAATTCAGATGCAAGGAAGCTGACTTTATTAGAGTTGTTGTAGCTCAATAAGCATGGAAATGGACATTTTGACAGACATTTAGCAGGAACCACTCTAATAGACCTGACGATGTCTTCAAAGAGCAAGTTTTCCAGATGACTCCAAGCAGTGTTCCTTTGGGTTTTGCTATCTGTAAAAAAGTATGAGAAATATCAAATAAAGTGAAGACTTGGCAAAATAAATATCAGTAAAATTCACCATGCCGAAAGTTTACAGCACTATTTTACACAAGGAATCATTATTAGTTAAAAATTGGCAATATGGGAAATTAGAATTTTTAATTAATCATGATATTCCACCATATCCCGCCTGAAACGTCTCTTTCTACAAGCATTCATGCAATTCAGTCTTTTTTCCAATAGGCCAAATAAGAAGGGTATTCTAAAATGGACTGAGAACAGAATTTTATGAGATACTGGACCTACCCATTATTTATATTACTACACAATAATAATACTTGTAGATATCAATGACAACTATGTTACATGTGCATCCTCCTCAAAGTCCTTGGAAAATCCAAGAGATGGCGCTCATAGTATCAGAAAAAGTTTTACTTTTAGCTTAGTCTCATCTCTCCCCAAACTTCTGTTAAAGTTACATACATCACGTGGCTTCATTTTCACAATTAATTGAAGCAACAAACTTTTGGTATTTGTAAAATTGGAAAAAAATGAGTTTCGTGTGGCGATTAAACATTTTATTAGGAGACTTAACTCTGAACGAGATGAAAGCCAAATTGAAATAAGTTCATGGTACATCTGTTCCTCTCTTTGTGACTGCTTACAATTGGGTAAATTAGTTTACACTGGTTGTGCATAGACAAACGATGAAATTAATTCAGGATATCCAAAAAATATCTGCAAAATGGCTGCTGAATTTGCTCTCAACGGAAAATAAATGCAATCGTGAGGTCGATTCAGGGGCTGGTTTGGTACTTATCCATCCATTCCTGACAAGTTTCTTTGTCGAAACAAAACTGTGGAGGAAACATGGATAATCTAATACATAAACTCCAGAGACAAAGGAACAGTGAAATCGGTGGGTTTCTAAAGGCAATCCAGCTCCGAAAATGAAGAAAATGAAATTGGCCGACAAGGGGATGCATGAAGAATCATTTACATTGATTACTCTCAAAAAGGAAAAACAATAAATTAAGAGTATTATGCATCATTATTGCACTGGCTGAGTGAAGAAATCAAGACAAAATGTTCTCAATTGGCAAAGAAAAAATTCTCTTCAATCAAGACAATGCATGGGTGCACAACAGCACAATTTTGATGGCAAAAATAATGGAATCAAAGTTTGAATCATCACTACATCCACCGCATTTATCAATTTTGGTCTCCAGGGACATTTTTTATTATTTCCACAATTGAAAAACAGGCTGGGTGGAAAACGATTCATGTCAAAAAAAAAGGAGGTTATTGGCAACACAGATGCCAATTTTTTGCACCTTTCAAAATTGCACTTTTTGGATGGCTTAAAAAATCTGGAGAAACACTATATACAAAATGAAAAATATCTGCCCAAAATAATTTGTTTTTCTCTTTTTCTAAATGAAATATTGAAAAACCCACATTTTATTTCCCTAGCTGTTTTTCAACGGAATATGTTATTCAACATAAATACTTAACAACCTACTAATGTAACATATGTTCTAGTAATCCAATGGATGATATCAGGAATGTTTTACCAGAAATAATAGCACATGTATTGAGTTCATTTTACAATATCTTTATAGTACGATTGGTCCTGTACATTTAAGTTGGCCCTGTGCCCATTTCATGAAGAGGGGGACAACTGTACATGGATTTGAGGAAAAGCTAAACACGATTGTGGGGTGACAGCACATCATCTATAATAAAGCTTTTATTATTATTATTAATGCTTTATAATAACTAGAGAGCTTCAATTTTTTACTGAATGACAATCTAAACTAAATGATTCTAACTAATAAAATTCCAAGTAACTAATAAAGTTTCAGCTAATGAAATTCCGCTAACTTACACTCTAATATTTACAAATTTTATCACCACCTTTGAATTCAATTGAAAACCTTTTTTTACATTCCACCCGAGAAAAAAACCATGGGATATCACTTATAAAGACCTAGTAGAACTTTTAAATTTTAATGAAACCAACATACCTGTCATTAGGGAAAATATCCTAATCAAAGGATGATAAATTTCCGCAGCATAAACATCACGCCATTCTGAGATTAGATCTTCGGGGAGGCAAGCAGATATTAAAGCAGTTCCCTCATCATCAACATCAGCTACTTCAACTGAATCATATCCAAATCCTTCAATGGTTCCCACAACGGTGGCAACAAGACGGAAAATAGCTGAGGTCAACGCTGCATGATCCACAGTATGCCACCAACTCTCTGTAATACAAAATTGATAACTTTGTGGAACAAAATCACCATCGCTGAACAAATAATTTATTCATTGCAAAGTCTGAAAAAGCATTCACTTGAAATGTGCTCATGAAATAATTCAAAAGTTTCATTAATTTTATTTCTGAAATTATAAAAAAAAGAGATGGAGAAATATCCCTTTGAATGAAAAAACTGTCACAACACCTCTGACTTACTAAAAAGATAAGTGGTTTCTTTTAGCTCCCACAGGATAAATGATTGGGAGGAAACATGCGTACATGTTTTTCTAAAGCATACATCCAATTCATCAATACCCTTTTCAAATTTCAGTTTGATCAGTGATGCTATGTCATGGAATATACAATCACATATGATACCATTTATGATTCACATTCATACATTTTTGTAGATTTTCATGCTTTAACATGATTCAGAAAAAATATTAAATACAATGAGAGATTTAAACATTTCTTTCTTAATTCTTAACACTTATCTAATTATCTTTACCTTTACTCACCTGATTCCAGTAGATATTTTGTTTCTTTCCTCCTTTACTACACTCCTGCCGATATGCAAATCTCTCTAACTAATGGAACTATTTTATTTAACTATTGGTACCCAACTAAATACAATAATTAGATGTAGAATAACATTATTTTCATATTCCAGTGGTGCTTCTCAATAACTCCATCTTCACATAGCCTCATGATTTTTTAGCCATCAAATCTTTCTGATTAAACTGGCTTAGTATGAGGTTTGCCGTCAAAACCATTCTTTGTGTTTCTTACTATGACTTTAGAAACCAATGTCATGATGGTCATTAACTCAACTATGAAAGATAAATAACGTTGTTCCTTTACACATGCAATAGCATATTTGCTACAACAATACCTATTCTATAAATCGTGGATTAATGAAATGAAATAAGTAACTTTGGAATTCCACACATACACTTACAAAGTTACTCATTTCATCTCAATATGTGACGTAAATTCCATACAGTTAAAACGGAGACCACAAATTTCATCATGCATTATATAACACATAATGATCAATGTTAAATATATCCTTAAAGAGGCTTTTGAGGCATGGTTATGAATATGAATGTAGAAAATAAGCAGCGTGGTTGAAGAGAGAAAGTTATTCCGTGAAATTCAAAAATGGCAGAGAAAAGGGGTAGAAGAAATACCGAAAGGTTGAGGGATGTTGAAGGCTGTAATCTAAGTTAGAATGGCAAGCAATTCAAGGAGAGAAAGGAACAGAATATAGCTGTTTGAGTGGCATGAATGTTTGCAGAATGTGTGAATAATGAAAGAAGCAATTGATGTGAAGCAAAGAAGAGGAGGCTGATGCATTAGTAGTTATGGACCATTAAAAACATCTCTCTCATCAATTGACTCCCTAAAATGATGATGATGTATTTTGTGTTTTAATAATTTTAGCCCGATCATGTATTCCATGCTGAGCATTTCACCTAACAATTGACGGAAACACTCTGAAATTCCTTTGAATTTCAAACTTCTTATTTTAACAAGAAAAAATTAGGGAGGGGAAAATTATAATCTAAGCTTACTTCTTATGGGACCAAGATGAACATGTCCCTCTGAGGCTGATGCTAAACTCTGTACCCAGGCCACCATTGAGCATAAGAGCAAATCCCATTGATTGGGCGACAATATTTTTCTGCAATTTTTTACACATCCTTCCAAGAAATCAGCCACTTCCACCACAGCAGCCGCTTCCCTGTAGGTCCACAAAGACATATCCCTAGAAAAAATAACCAAAGTTTACAGTCAGTAACGATTGATTTTTCCAAGACAAACATTTTTCAGTTCAATAACTCATAGCTTAAAACCAAGAATTTTCTAACACCTTATGACACCCACTGTTACACATTTCAATTGCCCCATTCCGAAGGAAAAGTCGTTCATTTATTTACCTTGTGAATATAGAACAACTTCCGGACTGTCTCTTGAGAAGAATTGAATCTAGGGCTGTTTTGACAGAATTCTCCATTTTTTTATCTTCCCCTTCATTCCAGGGCACAGCCATACTTCTCACAGCACAAACAACAATGGATAAATAACCATAAGGCCAAATGCCAGCATGAGTATCGTCTTCTTCTGGCACATCAATGGAATGTGAATGCAAAGTATCGGCTGACTTTGAAGCAAGTTCTTCAAACTCTTCTTTGGGTAGCACTGATGAAAAAATCTACAATCATAAAGAAATATGGCTTTAGGATGAACAAGTATCATTTAAAAAACCTGTTTACCATTCAGTCCACTGTTCTCTTTGTCAGCAAATTTTTAAACAGATCTATTTGCTTTTCGTATCCATTAAAAGCACTTGAATATGCAAATACATACATTGAAGGATAGCCTGGTAAATTTATCATTGAAAATATTGTATATTAATTGTACATAATTATCATTTAACACAGCAGCAAAGCTGATTAATTTAAAACCTTATTAAAATTTTAAATAGTTATTAGTTGCAACCACTAATGGCATTGGCGAATATTTAGAATTGCTATTTGGGCATGTAACCACATAATTTTATTTGATTTTTGACAGAATTTTATCATCAGTTAGAGCACACAACAAAACTACAGTATAAAATTTATAATCAGGGGTTGGAATTAGTATTTAGCCATTAAGATATTCCAAAGAGTCTTATTCTAGGTACCAGTACTTACTTTTCTAGAGGCAGGGACCAAAAAATGCTAATAACTTTTCTATGTAAAACTAAACAGCAATGAGTTCACTTAAACTAGTCATATTCCTCAATACATAAATGCAAAATATCCTTACCTGGATTATCTGCACATGATATTGTTGTAAGGAAGAATTTGACCTCAAATCAGCACACACGCTAGTCATATCTTGATCATGCAACAGATCTGAATTTAGAAACCTAACTGTCCAGAGACCAATTCCATTATATTTCTCCACCCTATGAAAGCAAAAAGAAACTCAAAAAGTGTTAACAGTACGAAGCATAATCACACACATGCTATGCAAAACTTCAGATACCTACTGAGCTATTATCATGTCTTTCAACTGTTTTACACCTTGTTCACCCAATAGTCCAAGGACACTTTTAAGATTTGCTTTCAAAAGTTTGTATTTTGGATTGATTTTTGTACTAAGAGTATCCTGAAATATGAATATACAAATTATATTATGCATTGGTCAAATAAATACTCAGTTCAAAAAATTGGTCGAATTTACTCACATTTTTGAAGTGCAGCAAAAACATTTTACACAATGCAAACACATTTAAAGCTTCTGTTAAATGGCTCAAAAAGTTCAATAGAAACTCTTCATAAATTTCTTGCTTTGAGGATCCTTCTTTGCTGACTTCTTTTGGGTACGAGCTGTCCTCAACCTCTATCTTGGACAGGTCATCAGAAATGTCACCCTCCGTAACATTATCACAATCCTCTTCAACATAGCCACAGTGTTTGGCCAAGTTTGAAAGGACATTAACAGTGAATAGGGACACATAAATGAACAGCAAAAACTTCTCTGGATCAGTCTCCTCAACTTGAACCTCCCTCTTGAGGTATGTGGAATTTCTCATGAACTCGGCAGCCAAACACATCTGCATAACCGCTTTGTTACTCATGCCATCCCAAACACAGGAGGGTACATTTGTGCCGCACTTGAAGAATTCTTCACAGAGACTAACAAGGATAGTTTCTTTTGAAAGAACATCATCATCAGCGCATGAATCAAGAGCTGCTTTCATGAAGGAAACTGCTTTCATTGATGCCACTTCCAGTGAAGCCATCCCATTAGCTGGCGATATGGACATCCACGTGGCCAAGGCAAACTTTCTGGTGACCTCCAAGAAGGGTTTCACGTTGCCACCAATCCCCAAGGCTTGAGCCATCAAGGAGACTAGTGTTTGCCAGGCAGTTCCAAGTAAAGAGAGGGTTGAAGTATGAAGTATGGATGCATTATGTTGTCCAATGCAGCATGTTGTGAACATAGACAGAGCTAGATCACAGAGGACACTGTCTGGAAAATAAAACCTTCATGAGAGACTGACATGGTAATATATGGAACACATTTTATGAAACTTTCACACACCAAAACACAACCTCAAAATAATTAGGTGGCATCAATAATTAAGAAATGTCTTTTCTACAGTTGACGTGTTTTCCTACACAATTTCAACAACAGATATTTAATACATTATAAAAATATGAATTATCACCAAAGGAAATATATGAAATGTTTCAAAGGCAACAGTTCTGGAGTCTTCATGGCCTTATACTTGGCTTGGGTGACATATATGGGATCAAAAGTGAACACTATACTGTGAGCAGCCAAAGTACACAGGTATTAACAGGGTTTTGTTGCAGTGGATATGAACTATGAATTTTTTCAGCACTGATCTACTGTGTTCCTTGTTTGAGAGTTATCTTAATGCACTTATTCCTTGATATATGTATGTTATTGCATTGCCACAGCTAAAGAAATAATTAATTTTAACTCCTTGGAAAACAAATTTTGAAAGTCAGCTGGACTCAAATTACTTTTGTCCAAATTTAACAGCAAACTGGTTTAAATAGTATTTAAATTCAGACAATTATTGGATAAACAGTAACAAATGGAATGTCTTCATTTACATCAAAAAGGCTAATAACAGACAGATGTCACTTATGATAAATTTGAAGGCCACGTATAAATTGTACTAATAGCAAGTTAGAGACCTAGGCAGCTCACAGATGAAACTTTAGAGATTCTCTGGTAAATGGGAATTGGAGGAAATATTTTGGCACTAAAGGTATTTCTTACAACTTCAAAAACATTCAATTGCGGACAGCATTACTTTGTTGAATACCTTCATGATAAGTAAGGGAGAAAATACTTTGCGTGGTATAATCATGTGATATAATTTTATTTGCGACTGGTATTGATACAGAGATGATGGATACAGAGGCCAGATGATGCTACTGGGTATTGAATCCGGCTGCAAATTAAATTATATCATGTGGAACAGCAGAGTATTATATTTTCTACTCATCGTTTTGAAACCAAGGAAAAGCTCAACAACGAAACTTAGTATGTGATTAAACAAACTAATAACATAATACAGAGTACTGGCCAAAATGGCAGTATATATTGCTTAGTTTTTTAGCAATATGAATTTTTCTTTCAACTGGAATGCTGCTAAACACTACTGGCACAGAGTTTTGTACTATGTTGGAAGTACAGTTTAAATAATGTTTCAAGCCAGAAACAAATTTCAATTACAGGATAGGTTTTGAGGTATTACAAGTATCAAGGCACCATCACAGGCAATAACATTCTGAATCAGTCTGTATAATGGAGGGCACCAAATTTTCTTTTGAAATCATGAGCCGTACATGGAAGGCAGCAAGATGTTGATTATAATTTAGGGAACAAAATGTGAGAGAGTATTATTAAAGTGATAAATAAAACCAATAAAGAAGGATGGGAGTATAGCTGATTCAACTTTTTGCAGCAAACATATGCAATATGAACCTCTCTTTTAAATTAATATCACTTTTGATCAATGAAACATGAATGGGTAAAATTATATTGCATTAACATATAACTGGTGCTCATGTAATCTACCACATATATGCATGGAGAAAATTTACCGATGTTTTATTTATTCCACATAAATCCGAAAACAGCACTTTGGCATTTACATCGGACTTTTAACAATTATATATAACCAAGAAACAATTACACCTAAGCACTAGATGGAGAAAAACCCCCCAAGGTGGGAATCGAACCCGCGGCCTCTGGGTTAGCAGGTGAGGACATTACCCTACTGCCACCAGGGGCCGGCTTTCTTATGGCAGAAGAGATAGTCAACTCTAACTACATACTCTGCAATATGACAAGATTCCTAACAAATATTCAAAATTTATACATGACATGCCATTCATTGATATGGAATATTATTCATGACTTACCAGCTGCCTGAGTCTTTGGTGAGCCTTCTCCTTTTCCCAATAATATTAGAACCAGAGGGACTGATGAAAATGACTCCCGATTGAAAAGTGCACAGGTCAGCTCTGCAATAAACCTTGCAGATGAATTAGGATCAGCTTGCGTAACTTGTGGAGAAATCTTTGGAGAAAGACCATCCGATAATATTTTCACTATGCTAATCAGAGTATCCATAGTTACTGGAAAATCTGGATCGAGAAAAGAAGGTTAATTGATAATTAACTCACAGATGAATCATATTCAACGTAATTAGGATAAGTATATTCAGAAATAAATTATAAAAGCAGTAAGAATCATCCTCCTCACACCTTACTGCATTAAAAAAAATTTTCACAATTAAAGAGCCAACATTTTTCAATAATGCACGTATGTTAAGTAGTTGATCTTCCGCCATTTAAAGAAGATTTGATAAAATATAAAAAGCTAAAAAAATGGAAGCTCAAGATATAAAAACATTTCAATAAATTGAGATTGGAAAGTTTATAAGTATAATCTATCAATTCACGAAGAAATGTATCAATATAGGTAATTTTGTATGATAATTTCAATGCACCATTACCACTTTTTTCCAACCAAATGGATAAAAGTTACAAAGTTATTTCAGGATATGGCATAGGACAGAACAAGAAACAATTTTTCTAGATGCTTATGATATAAGAATTGGAATAAGAGGCTTTTAATGATTTTCCTAAAAATAGGCAGGACATACAGTTACATAACACAATAAAAATAATACAAACATTACCTATAGGAAGACTTTTAAAACTGATACAAATAAACGATATTTTTTAATATTCTTGATAAAAAAATTACATATTTACTTCATCCAAATTGTAGGTGGGGAAATTAAAGGCATAATTTACAGACATATCCATATCTGAGGTGAAGATGATTGCATTCAGTTAAGGATTATCTGCTTAGAATAGGCAATATTTAAAAAATTACACTGAACACTGGGAAAGGAATATCATAGAAATGAATTTTGAACAAATGGTGTCCTGAGCAAGTTTATGCGTAATGGCTCCTAAATTGAAATCAATAAGCCCTCCAGCTATTTGTTTTAAGGGGATATTATTATGCTTTTTCACTTTCCCTATTCCACTGCCATCCATATTTTTCCAAGAATCATACTAACTCCATTCATGGTAGCACTTCCTTTAACTGTTTCTTCAGTTTTTAAAACAGAGTTCAAAGTTGGCCAAATTTTCAACTAGGTGATGATGTATTTTAATGCTTAGTTTTAATCAAGGCGCAGACTCTATGAGTCATTAATGGCTGTACTCCTCACATGGTAGTACTCTCAAATGACAAAAGTATAATGAGGATGAACCTGAAAATCATCTCATACAAAAAAGTTCATCATCCACAGCTTTAAAAATAAATCATTCTGATTGCACTTCTTGCCTCTCTTGATTTTCTCCAAACAATCCTCTCTCCTCCCATTATTCTGAATACTTTGTTTTTCCTTCCCAATCATTTTACTTTTTCCATTCTTGTATGCACCCACAAATCAAAAGCCTCCAACCTACACATGTCATCTTGCATCATACATGCATTCAGAGAAATACCTAGAGTGCCTAGTGTTTCAAGTTGAAGTTTCTCAATAAAAATATAAAGGTCATAAAGAGGAGGGATGTATTTCTGTACTTACCCCCATCAGCTGTCTTCGAAAAACAACATTTCAACACTTTCCAAGTGGTCTGAAAAGATTCTGTGTCACGAGTTACACCAATGCTCAAACTATTGGTACTAATGTCTTTTACAAAATTAATTATGTTTTCAGACAGCTGAGAACTTTTAAGCCACTTTCTTACGCTGGCATCACCATAATGTGAAGTCACAGCATCAATTAGGCACCATTGTAAAATAAGCACATTCTTTACCTGAAAAAAATTTAGAATATTATTACAGTTAAATAGAAAGTACATATTTTCAAAATCAAAGCTTCTTTTGAAAAGGAACAAGAGAAAATATTCTTTACCTCAAAGAGTGACAGGAGGATTCTGTCTTTATTTTCAGTATCCAGCTGAACTAAGATCAAAAACAATACTTTAACAACATTAGAGGTACACATGGAAGGATCGTTTAGCCACGATAGCAATTTCTCGAGAGAGAAAGAGCTTTCATCTTCGCACTCTGCATTTTTGGCTAAATGTGACACTAATTTGGGGGAATTAAATTCGAGGATGAGATTTGATAATGCATCCACAAACACTTGTGAATTGTTCACAGATGCCCCATGGCAATACTCCACACAAGTTTCCAGGACCAAATTGATTAGCTGCTCCTCTAAATTTGCACTCTCTAAAGCTTCAACAGTAACGGTCTCACTAGAGTCAACAGCGGCAACGTTTTTCTTCTCCTCAATATCAACAAATCCAACCTTCAAATTATCTTTCCTCCTCTGCCGACTGGGATCTTTCAGGTATAATATGAATTCCTGTTGGTTCTTTGCCATGTATGCAAAAGCATCCACGGTCTCATGGACACTTTCTGCAATGACATCTGTGATTTGTTCCCAGAAAATCCTAGTCAGTGCCTCAAAGCATGGTATTTCCGCAGAATTCTTATGCCAGTGGTGAACCAATGATGAGATGTGAGAGTACAGAGCTTTGATGTGTAGTTTCCATTTCTTTTCCACAAATGACTCCTTTAAAACCGGAATGAGCTGTAAAATAATAATAACATACAAAACCTTATCTTACTCAGAAATGTTTAGCTTATATATAGCAAAATGTAGCACAAAGCCACATGATGTTATGATTAGAGCTAATATTCTTATGTCTAAGTACTTATGCGCCTACAATTAAATTATTTGGGTTGAACTATAATCCAATTTTTGAATTATCTGATACAGATTTTAAGTCAGTTTCTCCATAAAATATCTCCATAAAACTATGCATTGTTATAGTTGGTAGTAAAGTAATTTTTCTGTGATTATAAATGCATGAGTTGCCAAAACAATGTCCAATTGCAGAGAAATCCAACTATTACCTTGAACTAGAGTTTAGAATCATAAAATGAAATATTTTCCTCTGACGTGAAGAACACTCGCTATGGATCTAAATGAAGGCATCACCATTCACGATGGAAATGGAAACGTATTTTCTTCACAAAAGCCATTTATTGAGTAATTAAATAAAGCTGAGGAAGAGGGACCATGCCTTCCTAACCCTTTCAGTTTACTGAACTAGTAAAGTTACATTCCTTCAGTAATGCTAGGAACAATATCACAAAGAAGTGTATGGTGATGTTTAGATGCTTTACAAAAATTGAAGTTGGAAGGACAAACAACTGACACAAAAATGAAGAACAAATAACACCAACTACAAATTTGAATTCAAGAGAGCAAAAGGACAACTAAAAATAATAAAACTTTTGGATCAGTTTCAGAAAATTTTTTAACAAAATTAAAAATTCCTCAGTTGATGATAAAGAAGATATTGCTGATAAAGTAGACACTCTACCTGGCCCACAAATCAATTAATTAATTAATTATGCACATAAAAGAATTTAATTAACTCTATTGTCCAAAAAATTAATAAAATTGATTCATTATGCACATAAAAAAATTTAATTAACTCTACGACCAGGGCACAGCGCACAAAAAACGCTTAAAATCAATATTTTGAACAATCGGAAGAGATATACATGATAACATACCTGATTTAACAACAGAGAACTACAAAATGTTTCATCATCCTGATGCACCATAACAATATACCTTAGGCACTCAATGAAAGTAACTGACACAGAATTTGACTCTGACTGACTGTGCTGGACCGATTTTTGATTAAACCTGTTGAAATGAGAGAAAAGGAATTAAACATGCAACTTCAATACACACTGTCACTCAAATGTGCATTTAACTATGCATGAATATAATGCCACATCTTTTTGAATAAAGGGCAAAATGGAATGGTTTTTCATTCAGAAAACACTGCAAATAACCCAAGGGCTGGTTTGATAGGTCATTAAATTAAAATGCCTGGCTGGCAGAGCTCATCATAGAATTGACTATAGTTTTTTTTTTGCAGTTTAGATGTCGGAAAAAGTTTTTTTTTCCCGCCAAATATTTCTTAAATCCAAATTTTTTCTCCATGCATACTACTCATAGGAGTTTAAACTTTCACACAGTAAGTGATTCGCCATATCACATCAAAATCAGAAATGTTTCAACTCTAGTACCTTGTGCACTTTTTAATTTTTAATAAAGTCCACTTAATTCATACTCCATAGTATTGTGATTAAACCACTAATAGCATTATCAAAATAAAGCCAAATTTGTCACACACATGTTTTGGGATGCTACAGACAAAACCATAACTTATGGTATCAGTGCAGTTGCTCACAGTTGGAAGAGAGATCCTAATAGATGAGAAGTCACTAAAATAGGTGAAAGAGTGGGTGTGCAGATACTTTTCTAGAAAAGAGATACAATATTTGACAGCACACAAGACACCTTTTTCTGCAAGATTATGGTTTTAAAAAATCTCCAGCATCTTATAAGTGAAGCTTCGAACTCCATGGTTTAACGTTCAATAAGGAATGTTATTTTTACCCTAGATGGCCCTTCCAACTAATTTTTTGACTCCATTACATTATATATATATCATTATTATTAAATTGAAGAAAATTCTATCAGAGCTTGTTAGTATTAAGCTCATCACCAAAATGTGAGATGAATATTGCCTTGCTCTCTTTTGCTATGTCAAAATAGGTGTAAGTAAAGCGAGATTTTGATCGAACTTGATCGCATTGAAATGAAATGAAAATTATTGACTTTGTAATCCCACACACTTTTATTAAAAACACGACCTAGGTTTCAATGTTTAATGTCACCATCAGGTGGTCTTCGAGGACCATCTGATGATGACCTTCAACGTTGAAACGTCGCTCTTCTTACTGAATGGAATTATTTGACTTGATGGGCCATCACGGTTTCACTCAAACAGTTAAAACTTTTTTCTTGTGTTTGCCCCTCTGAATGAGACTTATACTACCTTGATCAAAAAGTTCCCGGAATAACCACCGTGTGGCGCTCCCATCGTTCCGATTTGAGTTCTGTTTTTTTTGTTAAATTGGTACATCTGTTGTTGATATTCCCTTTAAATCTTAGTGTCATAACTTGACATTTTCAAAAGTTACGGTCGGTTTTCGGTATGTCCATCAGTGCTTCCTGCGATTTTTCCATTACTTCCTCTCGGCTGCTAAAACGCGTTCCCCGTAATGGTTTTTTAACTCGATTGAACAGAAAGAAGTCACAGGGAGCCAAATCAGGTGAATTCGGTGGCTGTTGGATGGTATTTGTTGCATTTTTCGTCAAAAAATTACGAATAATGATAGCACTGTGCGACGGTGCGTTATCATGGTGCAAAATCCACGAGTTTTCTGCCCACATTTCTGGTCTCATTCGGCGAATTGCTTCACGCAAACGTCTCATAACGCCCAAATAATACTCTTTGTTTACTGTCTGGCCTTCTGGCAAAAATTCATGATGCACTACACCGTTGTAATCCATGAAAACCGTCAGCATTGCCTTCTTTTTTGACTGAAAACGACGTGGTTTTTTTGGTCTCGGCTCATTTGGTGAACGCCATTCACTTGCCTGATGTCTGGATTGCGTGTCGTACTCATAAACCCACGTCTCGTCTCCAGTAATGATCCTTTTGATGAATGTGGGATCGGATTCAGCCTCGCAAATCATGTCTTTTGCGACGTCAACACGGTCTCTTTTTTGCATGAAATTGAGGTCTTTTGGCACCAACTTTGCTGCTACACGACGGAAACCCAAATCATTAACCACAATGTCTTGGGCGGATCCATAGGCAATGTTCAAGTCCTCCGCTATTTCTCTGATGGTTAATTTGCGGTTATTGACCAACATTTCTTTTACTTTATCAATTTTTTCACCGACTTTCGATGTCGATGGTCTGCCACTGCGTTCATCATCTTCGATTGACTCACGACCACTTCTGAACCGCTCGTGCCACTGGTAAACGACCGTTTTTTTTAGAGAATCGTTGCCGAAACACTTTTCCAACATTTCCAACGTCCGCGCGCCACTAAATCCGTTTTTTACGCAAAATTTAATACAAGTTCGTTGTTGCAAATTTAAATCCATTTCTGCAATTGTAAAAAATCGCCAACACACACAGAGATAGATGTACTCTTGGCTACGTAACTTTTGCAAATGTCAAGTTATGACACTAAGATTTAAAGGGAATATCAACAACAGATGTACCAATTTAACAAAAAAAACAGAACTCAAATCGGAACGATGGGAGCGCCACACGGTGGTTATTCCGGGAACTTTTTGATCAAGGTAGTACGCCATCAAATATGTATTGTCTCACTTTGGTTTAAGGTAACAAACACGCAAGTACCACAGGTACTAAATGATTTCCTTAGCTGATACCACTGCACTATTCCATGCTTTCTAGCAAATCCATTCTCAATGAAATTAAGAATACAAAGTAACTTTCCACTGTTCTTTATTAGCATACAACCGGTTTCAACGCTCAAGCGTCATCATCATTTCTACGGCATATTCGTTAATTGCGAATATTTTCAATGGACTCGTCTGCCCATGGGGCATGCCCTAGCACCTGCAATCATGCAGAGATGGGCAAGGGCGGTGGCACAGGAAGATTACACACGATTTCAGGAGCCGATGATCGCCTATCTAGACGATTGGTTGTTCGTCTTCCCCCCGGGAACAGCCCAACCCGTCCAAGAAATAGTAAACTTCCTCCGACAGGAATTAGGTATAGCAATTAACATGGGAAAAAGTGTTCTAACTCCCACACAACGGTTAAAATACCTCGGCGTAAATATCTGCACCAGCACCAGGGAGCTATCACTCACCCAGGGATCACTAATCAGAGCAAAGTACATCATCGACATCATTCCAAGACTGAGACGTGCTGATTTCCCCAAGGCCTTGGGTTTTACATCATGGTGCGCCTACATCCTTCGCCTCCCATATTTCCTGATGTCCGACCTTGCTCGAAGACAGACTAAATGGGCATTGGAATTATGGGAGGCGGGGGTGTGGAAGAAAAAGAGACGATTTAGTAATTTCAGCCATCAAGTGGATGTCTACACGGACGCAACGCCATTCCAGGCGGCGTGGGTCATCCCGGCCTATGAAGTGGAGGAAATTTGGGCCTTTGATGACATAATCCCCATCCTGGAGGCCGAATCCTACGCCGCGTTAATGGGACTAACACACGCACTACAACTTTGTCCAGAGAATTGTTCAATTTCCATGTACTGTGACAACACAGCTGTGATTTATTCTATGTTAAAGGGTAAAGGGGCTCTGTTTTCCAACCCCCATTTGAAATATATGTATGTCAGTTAATAAAGGAAATGTCACAAAATGTGACCTGGCAGTACATCTCCACTGCCGACAATCCGGCCGATCGTCCGTCTCGGACCGTCCTTCCTCCCTATGCCAGATCGGCCGCCCATACGGCGGCTGGATGGATATATAGGAGGGACGAGGCCTGAGGCGGCAGTCGGTTGGAAAGTTGGCAAGGAGGGGTGCTGCCGGATCTCTCTGACCTGATGATGACGCTTGAGCGTTGAAACTGGTTGTACGCTAATAAAGAACAGTGGAAAGTTACCTTGTATTCTTAATTTCATTAACATGAATTTCCACAAGGTTGAGCCAGAAACAATTGAATATTTAAATCCATTCTCCTTTTACTTATTACTTTCTTGAGATGAACTTTCATTTTGTCTGCACATGAAATATGCCCTCTCATGTTTGCATTTGCCAGGTCACTTAATTATGCATTTATTGAACAACTACAATGCTTCCTGAACTCATTCTGATGTTCTATATGCAAGAAATATTAATCTTACACATTCTTTGTTAAAGCTGACTTTAGTTAGATAACATGTATGAGAATGAGCAATCATTTTAGTCCTCAATCAAGCACAAAAAGTGGAACCAAATTATACAACCAAAATATCTCTGTACCTTATGATACAGGCAGTACAAAAATGTGTGGGCCAACTAACTCCGAGCAATCCTACCACTGAAACCCCTATTTTGGTTTTTGCAAATTCCAATGCTTAGAGTTTATTAACAATTGGCTACTGTTCATTGCTTCCAAGTATCCAAATCAGCAAATAGACATTCAGGGCATTCATAATTCCTAACTGAGCAAGTTAATCAACTCATATTCCAATAATTAATGGGAATAAAGCAAATATTTTAATAATAAACTAATTAGATTACAGAAAATTTCACTTACCCTTCCCTCATGTTATCAAAAAACCTTTGGTAAAATAAATCTTTATCTTTCAAGAGTTCACTGGGAATTTTGCTTAATAGAGGTAATAGATTAGGAAATATAGTTGCAGCATTCCCTTGACCTCCCTCTTTGAGCACCCGCCACAATTTTGGGAACACGATCTTGTGAGGATCGACATGAGACCAGCAATTCTAAAAGAAAGAAATAAAGACTAGATTAGAGCTGAAAATGATTTGCATAAAGAAATGTTCAAAGTTGAATGAGTGGTCTGTTTCTGCCTAACGAGGACGACAACTTCTTTAATACAACTATGTGAGGTCTAATAGCTATGCACTTGAGAAGTAATACAATACGCCACTCAAAAGTTCACTGGCATGGGAGTCACTGTAAACCATTAATGTACATGTTTGTGATTGAACACACGAGTCAATGTCCAGTTTAATGAATAGGGGAACAATTGTCTCTCTTGTATGCGTGAATTATTTGTAACTCATCAATCCTTTTCACCATTCCCTGAAGACCCACCTCCTGGTTTAGGGCAAGTTTTTGATGGACCTAGGCACTAAAAACTAATGTACTCCTAAGCCCTGATTAACATGGCACACAGTATGATTTAACCCCATATTGCATATTAGAATAATACATATTTCCACAAACTGTTGTTTCTCAGCATTCCCTCCTTTCTGCCACCTTCAAATTTAACCAACAGTCATCACTCTTCCCCTCCCATGCCTAGAAATTAACGTTTTGTTTTCCTTTTTGTCCAACTTATTTTTTCTTCTCCACACCCACATCTCAAAAGCTTCCAATACATGTCTATCCTCTAGCCTCAATGACAAATTCATACAAAACTATACTATTCATACCAAACTCCATATTAGTTTCCACTAGTTTTACCTTTAAATTTTGATTTAAGGTGCCTGTCATCAACTCTTGCCTCTTTATGAAGCCTAGTATGGCTTTAGGCAATTACTATCCAACTGTTTAGTTTCAGATTTTATCAAAGATATTATAGCTTCAAAATGTTATAAACTTGATTATTGTAGTTTACAATGAAGGATAACCTATTGGATATGGTTCACTTCTTGTGAGGTTACAATACGTCCTTCCAGTATTCTTACCATACAATTTGCTGTACACATCTATGATTTTACTGACTAGACAACAAACCTTAATAGTGACGAGAGCATGCAGAGCTGCTTCCCAAACAACTGGTAATGTACTAGGATCTGTTTCATCTAAGTTTCCAAACACAGCATGAGCAACTTGAGAGCCTTGGTTTTCCAGAAGAAAAGGAGCATTTTGACAAATGGCTATTAAAGCTGAAAACCATGAGCTCCTAACCTGGAAATTAAATTCAAGCAGTAGTATCACAATGTTTTTGTTAGCAAAACAACGTCAAAACCCATTGCCGATGGATTTAACACAATATGGTTATTTTGTAATCGTTTCTTTAAGATATATTCTTCATTGGTTGAGTTGTGAGAAACTGAGGGAAGAATGGACACATGACACATTAGGCATAAGTTCCTCGCTCACACTTGTATATTTAGTTAGTAAGAAGGAGCCTCTACACTGGGAGCTATTACAAAACTATTCTGCACATTCTGAGAAACCGCAAAGGACTTGAAGAGCATACACATACTTGAGGAAAGCTTACAGGATTCCTGAGCTGATTGACTTCATTTGTTAAACATATATTGATTTATTTTCTTCCATGAATTCCCAAGCATAAGTAGAACTATGGTGAGCTGAAAATGCTATAACACAAATTCACATGAAAAGTCTTCTAAATTTTGGAGACTTAATTCATATTTATGCATACAAAACACAATATGCACTATCATAACTGATGGGAAATCAATTAATGAAATTATACATGGAGACTTTTGATCCTTGATTAGAACATGATGATATTGTGAAAGGAAAATACTATAATAATTTCATTGAGTAAATATTAACAAAATAAAATAAAAATGATTACAGAAATAACTGGTTTGTAAAAAATATAATAGTCATAACTAAACTTGTAGGAAAATACTGATTACCAGTGATGTCAGTACTTTTACTACATGCTACCACTATCGCATCATAAAGATTATTTGCTTGCATCTATGGTGCATTGAGAGCACACAAAAAACATATCTAAGGATGGTCTTAGGCACATTGTACTCATCACTGTGAGGGAAAAAACCCAATACGAATAATAACTGATCATTAATACTTCGCTTCAATGGTAGAGCCAGCATTGGTAAGATTTCATGATTTTGAACAAACAGATTTTTGACCAATGATTGATACCTGCAGCTAGAAGACTTACAGTATCTACAGTGATAACTGTAGTTAGTTAATATGAAAATTCTAATACCAAGGGCAGACATCTAAGACAGGCAGAGAAGCTATTTGAAGATGAAAAGAACATTGACTACCTTAATTAGGTTACATTGTTATAATAACGACAAGAATGTAAAATATGAGGCTAGCAATGGTTGTTACCAGTTGTTATCAAGCACAGATTTCGAAAATAATGACGTTTATTACTTCCTAAAAGACATGTATGGAACTTGTCACATTGATTTCACATATTGAAAACAAGCACAATTCATTGCAATCAGAGTTTGAATACAAACGATACAGTAAAAACAGTACACAGCGGCAGGAAGAGCGTGCCTAAGAATTAGATTACACACACACTAATCTACAGAGTGAGATATGAATTCGTCCACTGCACAGTATTGACGTAGGCAAGGTACCTGATAAATTTTAGACTTGAATGGCAAAATTACTAATTTCCCTCCGTTTTCTAGGAAATGATTTCAGGATTTTAACACGAGCATAAAAAGGGTTCTTAGCAAACTGAGCAAAGCTGAGTTATGAGCTGATATCTTTAAATCATTACAACCTCTTGTCAAATGAAAATTTGAAATATGCGAAACTGTGAAAATAACAGTTAATTTAACAATACATACCACTGGAGAACTGTTGCGTGCATACTTCCAAAATTTTGGTGAACTAATGAGTTTTTGGTTAGCCTGTTCTGATTTTTTTAATATCTTAACTGGAAGCTGTTGTAAATAGTATGAATAGCCTCGTAAACTAATAATTAATATCCGCGTGTATTTGGCCTCCAATTCTTCAGCAGATAGGTTCCTATGAAGAGTAGAAAAGTATTTCAGGGAACTTAAGAGAAGTACTTTGCAATGGGATGGTGAGACAGGACTACTTACTTTGGATTACCCAAGGTGCTTGCAGTTTGATTAATTAAATTGTCAAAAATATAATTGAATATCTCCTCTTGGCAAAATGTAATTGCTTCCACGATTTTTGAAGGCGGAAAGGCATCCTGCAGAAGAAATATTTTGTCAAATGAATGTCAAGTTGAAGAAAATCTGCATAGGTTTGACACCACAACCAATTTTAACCACCTGAAAGGCTTGGCGAGCAGCAGTTGCTGCAGGTGGGTAAGTGTCATACTGTCCGGTAAACCACGGTCCAGCTAAAGCTTTTAAGTAAGGCGCTAAACTCTTTTTGGTCGAAATTGCAAGCTGTCTTTGTGCTTGGTGGCTTGCTTCCCGGACTCGATGATCTGAATCCATGGCAATGAGGTTGTATATATGAGGCCATTGTGGCAAGGCGCCTTTAATGTCGCTTGCATCAGACCTTTTGCATAAATCTGCAAATTCTTGCAATGCCTGTTTAAATATATCAATATGAATTTGTAGTAGTTTAAACAGTTTTTTAAATTGAGAATCCTTCATTGTCTTACTTTCAACTTGGTGGTTGAATCTTTTTTGTACATTTTCTTCATTACGAGATTAAATTCTGGGTTTCCTTGAGTTTCGATGTCATCGGGATTGAGCGAAAATCCCGGTAAGACGGGCGTGCTTCCATCTTTCACTGTTGTGAAGGCAACGAACGCTGATGTATTCTGAAGTAATTCCGCACTACGACCACTGCTTGATGGCTGAAAATATTTTAAGAGTATGCGTGTTAAACGATGCAAACATATTGAATACTGGTTTTGTTTTAAGCGTGAACTTAATGATAGACATCGTTTTCTTACCCTGGTGTTATTTTTAGTTCGTTGAGCCTGTTTATGCTTACTTCCCATATTCTCTTTGAATCCTATTGCATATATTGCAGGGCGATTATGCAAACAACGTCAATTGCTCTTTGTTTTCCCTTGTGTCTATACATACCATAAGCCATCCACAGAATTCTAGCGCGTACTCGTACTTTTTCACTTTATTGCATATTGATGCCAACTTGTTTAACAGCTGCAACACTCTACCAGCTGCACTGTTGAGAACTTGGACGGAAATTTTTCATATCGTTTGTTATTATTTGTGTAACTCATTTGTCCAAGCGCCGTGAGAAATGTGTAATACGAACAAGATCACAGTCCATGAAAAACTTCATTTGTCTAACTTCGTACTTATTTTTTAAAAATAATTATATACCAGCAGTATAAAACATAGTGTTTGAGTTGAAATGTTACGCAAAATTTGAGAATGTTTGCGTTGAATGAAGAACAGACTTTTCAAAATATTTTCTTCCATTGTGCGACTTCCTTCTGCTATAGTTTAACGATATTTTTATTCTTGTTGCTTTCTGACCAAAAATATGGTTTAGGAAAACTGTCTTCAGTTCATGTCGCTGGAATTTTTGTATGCTTGGAGTGGGCAAAATACTTCTTATCTTTGTATTTTCTCCCTGTGATCGACGAGCCGCTTGGCCGGCGTGATGAGCGAGGGTCTACAGCCTTGAAGAGGCACTTCATGAAAACTAGAGTGAAGGAAATTTTTAAGTGTTTGTTATATTTCGGGATTGCAGTTTTTGTATTTTTCGTTACGTTCATAATTTTTGGCGCTGAAGTTTTTAGCAAACATGAAGAAACATTGATGCTTAGCCTGTTATTGGCTGTTCTCACCCTAGTTCACACGTACGTAAACCTCGGATCGCAGGCAGTTGTAAACATAGTGTCGGGATTGAAACCGTGTAGTGCCTCGGGACAAATGGTGTACAGAAACATACTTGGTGCTATTTTAGGAACTTGGTTTGGAGCATTTTTTATCCCATTAGATTGGGACAGACCGTGGCAAGAATGGCCTATTACTTGTGCTTTAGGTGGGATCGGTGGTTTTGGTGTTTCAAACTTAATTTCTGCCAATATAGCTCTGTATCATCATTCCAAACGAGATAAGTTTGGGCGAAAACTTCTGTGATGGTGCATGTAGCTTTCAACGACACTGTAACGGCAGATGATTGTGTTAACATTAGACAAAACTCTTCATTTGTATTTGAAAGGAGAAGTAACAACGCATGTGCTTCGAATATTCGCACTTCAGCCATGGTAAGAATGTTTTTACTGTCAATACATTGATATATGACCAAATGAACATTTTGATGCATTGGGATGGAATCTTGTCAACGACTTCAGTAATTGTGGCATTCATGTGTTTTTAAGAATCTTTGCAAGTCACCAGGATGCAACATGCTGAATTCTTAGAAAGCGAAGCGTTTAATTTAGTAATTTCTAATGGTGACAAATGGGAACCACAAAGGCCTCAAGAAATATCGAAATAAAGTAAAAATTCCTCTGATTTTCCCCTTCACCCATTGTCAGGGACTTGCTAATGAATTTTCAAACACATGCTCAAATTAGTTACCAAATTGCAACCAAGTGTGCGGCACAAGACGAGGAAGCATGTGTTGCCCAACATCCACTGTACCATTCTAATCCTTGATTAGAGAAGAGATATTGGCTAAAGGACGTTGCCTTCTTAAGATCAAATGAACATTGTACAGGTAATTAACTGAAACCACACTGATTTGTCTCTTAATGTAAATTGTGGATATCCAGAAGTTTTCATGAGGTTGCTGATATCTGAATATCTGTTAGTGTCAGTCTTCCTTTGTAGTTCAAGAAACATGCATCACAAATCACATTATTAATTGGCATTCTATTCCTGCACGAGGATAGCGCAACAAAGCTATTTTCGGGGCCAAATTGTGATTCATTGATAGAGGTTGTATTTTAGACCATGGCTTTCTATAAGCTTCTGTCAGCTTTGCCATTGTAGCCCTAGTGTTCAATAAATGTTGATCACGGAAAAAGAAAATCTGTCTGTATGATTTCCATCCTGTATATTGAGATATTCCTGGAATACTATTGCCGAGATCATGGTATGGTATGGCCCATACTTTTGACTCAGAATGTCATCCCTTTCAAGAAAGCTGAAATATTGAATTTCAAATGTGTACCTTAAACACTAAAATTATTTAAAACATTTCAATTAAGAGTAAATTCAGTTTACAGGTTGTCTTTCCCTTTTTGATTTGCTCATTAAGTCCATATGATTATGAGGAAATTGGAACGCTTGCCTATTTAACTTTCATAAATTACATCCTAATTTTTATGGTTCATCCCTTGAGCTATTAAAAATTTTAAGTGCTTTGGTGGTTATTATTTGGTAGTCATCATTTAAGGTAGGTTTTGGATGGAAAAAAGACTGAATATACCTACATTTCTTAGCCTCTCCTAACGAGACATAACCTGGCACCTCAAATTGCAATAAACTATTCATTCATTTGGAGATAGAAATTACGGAAAGATTCATATAATTTGTGAAAATATGCTTACTCAGGGAAACTGAATTTCATATTAGAGAACCGCTTAACCATAGTTATAAATATACTGCCCGGAAAACCAGATAAATTCTAGTGTCAGTGGCTATGATTTTTTTTTAAATTTTAATTCAATTTTCGTCCAAAATGATATTATAATCAATTTATTTTCTGAATCAAAGTGCAAACTGTGTGGTGAAATATATACATGCCCCTTAGAACTGTGCATAGACATAGCCAGTAACAATACTGAGTTGTATAACCTATTTTTTAGACCCTCAGACTTTGCCTTGTGGCAATTTTTCAAATGGAAAATGAGATTTGTAATATAGTCAGTTTTTATTTCCAACCATGCTTCAA
Organism: Hetaerina americana; assembly: GCF_022747635.1. Classification (NCBI taxonomy): domain Eukaryota; kingdom Metazoa; phylum Arthropoda; class Insecta; order Odonata; family Calopterygidae; genus Hetaerina; species Hetaerina americana. The sequence goes on along the minus strand of NW_027286625.1, from coordinate 4,615,112 downwards.
TAGTATGTTGTAATATTCAAGGTAATGGACAATGGTTGCATTCAGTTATCTGTTATATGAGACTGTTGGTAGGGCAATTATGTGAGGTTTGGCATGGGAAAACTTCCATGAAACAGTGGCAAAAGTATAAATCAGAGCTACTCTCTGCAAATTTAATGGCTATAAGGGCTTAGAGATGAAAAGTAATCATGAACTGGACTTTGAAAGATATGGCCATTTAGATAAAACCCATTGGGGCTTACAAATATTTCAATCCCAACATTTTAATGATGTTCACTTCATTAAAAATGATTAAATTTTATTTGATACCCAGCAATCAAATATTTATATTTACTTTTCACTAATTCTCTTAGACTTAGTGATGGTAAATGCTTGTACTTACAACTACTTAATTGGCATCAGTTTTGATGTAACTGCTTAAAATCATGTGTTACAAACTGGAGTGCCAGGGTTCAAATCAGGGTGGATTACCAATTATTTTTTAGCTGTGATTTTTTAGGTATCAGTGATTTTATTTGATGAGATTTACAATGATCTTTCAGACCAACTTTCATGTTGGTTGTGTACTGTGGTTTGTTTGGGGGCTCTGAAAGTCTCCATGGTGAAGAAGTAAATACATGAATTTACCACTTTACCATGTCCACCAAATTACATTATATTTCTTCAGTTGTTTAAAATGCTTTAATTTCACCAGTGATGTTTGAAAAATACTTATTTAAACTTCATATTATTTGAAAAAGTTTAGCATAGAAATTTGATCATTAAACCTGTGAATTCTTAAAAGACCATACATTAACTGGCAATCAAATTTCAGGGTTATCCAAGATTTAAGACATGTAAAATTCACACATCAGGTTACTAGAGCCAATTCATTTCCCTGTTCAACTTATGGTTGCCCAGGAAAATGAGGTACTTGATAAGTCACACAGCTTAGATGAAGTTGCCCAGAATCGAACCCAGGACATCTAAGCCATCATTGTTTCAGAGCCATAGTTACATTCATTTTGCATATACATCTAGTCAGTTGTCTATCTCCACACCCAATGGACTACCAGGCCTCCCCATTTGCCATTAGAGTATCATAACTCCAATCAGCCAACGCCAGTGACTTCCATGTGACTACTGTATTATTGTAATGTTTGAAAATTCTAAAGAGAATCTGGGAAGATAATATGCACTTCAAGTCCTAATTAATATTATAATGATAGATTTTTAGGTACAAATAAGCAATGGCTCAAAAGAAAAATACGTAGTTATTGTTAACGAACAGAGAAATGAGATAGAGACAGATATGAGATTGATAGGAATGTGCACAAATTGAATAAGAGGTGTTTTATCAGATTTATATTCCTAAAATAGTTTATTTTGGTGTTGCCATATATTCTCATAACTCCAGATTGAGATTTCATAGGAAGGATGGTGTCTTCAAAGTTCACTTAGATTAAACAAGATAGTCCGTGTTTCCTAATTTTTATCCATATTTACCAGGCTCATTGGTAATTATAAATTCATACAAATCAAGTAGGCAGTCAATTCTGTTATGTACTTCTACATATCAATGCATCATAATTTGAGATTCTTTGGGTGAATCTCCATTTTTATAATAGATTTTGCTATCCTTAGACTCGAAGACTATACTGATTTAAAATACTTGGATGAATAAGTATTACTTTAACAATTGTTTTTTCACTGGTTCACTTGTCAAGTAGTTAGTCGTGTTGTCAAAATTTTCTTAAGCAATAAAATTATTGATGCAAAATTCACAAATCTTTAGAATATTGACTCTTAATTGTATGCGAAGATAGTGCAGTCACCTAATTTCATAATGCAAATGCTGCTAAGCTTCCTATGCATTTTTTCCATACTGTATTTTTGCTTCTGGGCAATGGTCATTACCAGTTGTGCTGCCAGTCACCTTCTGGTTTGTATATCTTGGCCTGAATTAAAAATTATAACAGAGTATATTTTTACATAGATATGATGTTGCTCGGCAGTAGACTATGAGAATGGGAACTGCCATTTCAGTCTAAATGGAAATCATTACATCAACTTTCTACGGCAGAAATCTTTGACATGCTGGTGCTCAGCGATGAATGACCTCAGGAATCAACAAGATATTTTGATCAAATTCTTCAGTGACCCAGATAAATCTTGCAAGTGTTTTTCATGTGGATATTTTTCTCCATTGCATGTCTCTTAAATGACTTACGTCTGTTAAAAGTGTTACCTTTATTTTTGCCTGGGGCCAACTTTTTCATTTTTTCACGAAGCCATCTGAAAGTATAAAAAAATTGTATAAAAATTGAATTATTACTAACATTTATGATTGAACGATGCCAATGGGTTGAGCCAAATAACCTTGTCTTTGAATATATTTTCTCAATATATTTTGGGTTGACTGGCTAATTGGTACAACCAGCCCATTCCACTCGTCTATCAGGTGCACATTACATTTTTTTTAGGGTGAATGGGTGTCCTTATTCAAACCATACAAGAATGGAACTCATGCAAGTTTAATTGTCTATTTCCATATCTATTTGAAAATCTTTGTATATTTCTCTGACAATTCTCATGAATTGAGTGATAAAATTTATTTTTTATTATTGAAGTAGATGCGATGTGAAATTTTGGATTCATAGATAAAATTTGAAGCCTCACAACTGTACATAGGATAGTTTTTTTTATATGTAATTGAAAATTGTTCTTCATCCTGTCATTGCATATTGTCAGTAGCTAACATTAAAAATCTGTTTCCTTGCCCTCTCCCTAGAGCAATGCTTACTGAGATTGAATTACTCATAGGAGCCTCAAACTTGATAAAATATTCTATATTACAGTGCTTAGTTTCATCCACCAAAACCCTCCCAATTTCCTACCTTTACCATATTCATAGAGCCAGGTGAGATCAATGCCAAACACCAGAACTAAAGCCATGGTTGTCACTCATCAGACTTACTTGGTATAACTGTGCAGGTTTCTTCTATGAATATAATGATGCATTCAAACATGGTGACCATATCACTACTATATTTTATCTTTGGATTACCTTACAGTAGGATTATCAATAAGTAATAAAACACCTTAACTAACAAAACAATAGATACAACCAATAAATTTAAAAGCAAAGACCTTGAAACAGCTGCTAGGTGCATTATTATTAAGTTGTAATGCCTTCGGAATTTATTTCTACAAAGTTAATTGGTAAGCATTGTTGGATGTACGGTTTTACATGCATGAAGTCTCAGTGATTAAGTTTGGGTACTATGTGAAGCCCCCTGTGGGTATAGTCCTCAGCTAGTCAGTGATCAGCCTTAGTGTTGGCTTACAGATTAACCACCAGGGTCCATTTCTTAAAGCCAATATAGTCTATACCAATAAAAAAAATCCAAAAACAGTCTTAAATGCAAAGTAAATCTTTCTAATTTCTGTACTGTGTAATGCATATAAGTAGCAAGTGCTGCAGGATTTATTACCATACCATGCATGCAAATTATAAGGAATTGAACACTTGACTTGTAGGGGATAATGAAAAACTTTGTGAAACCCACTAAATAAATTCTGTCGATGCAACCCTGGGTTCCTCACATTGCAACATCATTAGGTCGTGATGCAATGAAACCTAGGTCCTATTAATAAAAATTATCAAGTGGATTTCATTAAGTTTTTTTATTATCTCCAAAATGGATAACTAAAACAAAATAATGCCTGAAACTATTTCCTTCATTGACTTGTGTGTTTGAACAAGTGACTAATGCTTCTCGTAAAAGCTGATCCCTGGTTGACCGGAGACCATAACTCTTCAGAGAACTAACAAATTAAGGTAGTCAAATTGTAATGAGTTGATCTATTCACCTTTTAAATTCACGTTGGCTCTCCTCATGCAATCGTCTTTGAGCTATTTTCTTCTCATACTCTCTTTCAGTATTTTTAAGTTTCTTCTTCTGCCTTAATTCTTTGGATTTTCGTTTGAGCCAGAGTTGGAATGCATTCTCTGCCTCCTGCCGATCATAAACATATTCAAAGTCATTCTTCCCTTCTGCTATCTTCTTTCTCTCAGCTTCCTTTTTTCTAAGCCACTCCTTGAAACTTTCATCATTTTCCTTTCTCTTTTGCTCCTTCATTTCTTCCTCTTGCTTTTTCTTTTCCCATAAATTTTGTCGAATCATTTCAGATTTTCTGGCAAAGGAGGCATTTTTGAGAAACATAAGAAAATTCTAGCATCATTGATACATAAGATCATATAAGATTGACACAATTAGTCACCCCTTCAGAGATTTATAAGTTAGCTCTTTAGGTATCTACCTGAACATTTCTGTATATAATCCCAAATACACAAAGCTAGGCTCTATTGAAATGAAGGTATCAAAATGCAGGGTAGAGTTTTCAGGTACATATTTGTCTAAAGACTATACCATGTGATGCTTGTGAAATCTTGACCATTCTGAAGAAAATGAGGAGGAAATGTATCCTTCAAAAATTGGTATGCAAGATTTCCTTATTAATTTTGATGTTAGTACAGTTCTACCGTAGCATCTACACATATTTATGGTGCTTGGTTGGGGGATACATTTATTCTTTGCACAGTTAACCACTTGGTTTGAAGAACAAACAATTGTCTCTACTGAGAGAATCATGGAATTATATATAATATTGAGTCATTCCTGAATTAGACACATAATATTCACTTTCCCAAGCATCTGAAGTTCTCTTCCTAGTGCATACTAAAAGAGTTCAATTTGATAAATATGAAGAAAATTTAACATAGATTTTTAATTGGGGGAAGAATTACTTTTGAAAACAAGTGGACTAAATATTTATGTGAGTTTCTATTTGATGTTAGAAGCACACTGTGGAAAAACAAACTCATTCCTGACCTTGTGCATGGCTGCCTGTCATTGTTTTATCATCAGACTCGTATGGATATGGTTTTGTTTATAACGATAGTCAAGATAGAAGTAACATAAAAATACATATAATATACGTAAAGTGTACATTAACTTATTGGGTTGATTTTTTGAGCAGCTTTAAAATCGTTAATTTGTTTTTCTATAACATTTTAATATGTCACATTTATATTATAAGTTAAAACACGATATTAAACATGAAATTTCAAAAGTAAATTCATTAGATGAAAACAGATTCTCATAAATGTGATTTGAGGCTGGTGCAAATATGAAGTAACAGAAGGGAAAACTAGAATAAGGCACTTCTACCTTATTTAAAGAAATGCAACTTCATAAAAGTCAATAATACTTAATTTTTTCTGTGAGAAATGTACATTTTTTAGCATCGTTTTTGTGGAAGCAAAAATATTTTTGTTTAAAGGATTAACTTAAAAATTGTAATCCTGAATTAACTCTATATATTAATAGGCTTTAACTTTTGCCTTTAGTCATTTAAAAAATGTTGCTTTTAACTTGATTTAACTAAGCTGATTACCCTTCATTCAATATACCATGCATCCATTTTTTTCTACCTTTTGTTTCTCCAAGCAATCTTCTCTTTCCTCCACCATGCATAGCACTTCTTTATTCTTTTCCCTTTCCGTCTTTTGTTTCCATTTGTCTCCATATTCACATTTCAAAAGTATCACTTGGACTCATAATCTTACCTCAATGACCTAAGTTTCAGATCCACAAAAACTAAAATCTTCATCAGAAACAGAAATATTTTCTTAATGTAAAGCTCCTGGTATTAACTCCATTCACTTGGTAAGGGCCTCTTTACCTAATGCTGTTTTTCTTTTGATGTCCTTATTGCTTAGCCTATCGTCGTCTGACACATGCAGGGTAGGTGAATTGTTCCACCTGCTCTAGTTGGTACCCTACAACTTTATTGTTTTACTTAGCTTTCCTGTTCTTGATAAACTTCTTACCTTTGCTTTCTTATGCTTGATTATCATCCAATACCTATTGCCTCTTAATTCACTCAGCAATGACAGTAATCCTCTGGCTGACTAGCCAATGAAAGCATGATCACTTGCAATTCTGGCTTGATGAGTTCTCCATCTACTTTAATTGCTACCTCCAGTCCTTCCCAAGCTTCTCTTTCTCTTATATTTCCTCTGTGTTTACTAGAGTGAAAACTAAAACACTGTTAAATCCTCCTGCTTATCACTTTCTACCTTATTCTTCATATGCTACCCACTTTTGTGCAATCTGAGCCAAGTGCAGGTTTTGGATAGTCAGGTATCCCATCATTGTACTTGCATTTCCTGTCATTAATTCATACCATTAACTTGGTCAAACCCTTTCTTGAATTATAGAATGCAAGCAAATACATCCTGATTATATTCTAAGTTCCTTTTTATCAACCATTTTATTATTGCTATGGCATGATAGCTCAATACTTTTTCCAAATCATAATTGTTCCTGCCACTAATACTTGCCATATTGAGTTGGGTAGGAGTGTGTATATAAAGGAATAATAAACTGATGTGGAAAAATAATTGGGCTAAAGAAGCATGGTGGAGGTGGGGGATGCAGTGAAAAGCTTACAGAGAAATGGTTAAATTGGCTTGCCAGTTGAAAGCACTTATGGAGGAAAAAGGGAAAATCAATGCAAATAGTCAAAGATAAATCGGGAAAAATATTATTTGGACCAGGGAAGATTCAAGGGAGATGAAAGGAATGTATAGAGGAACTATATAGTAAAGGCATTAGGCTAGCAAGATAAGATGTAGAAAGATTATACAACGTAGGTTTGGTTAGCTTAGGTCCAGGCTTACTTGACAGTGAGATAGAAAGGGAATTGAAATGAAACAAGACTGTGGGGGTCGACAGCATTATTGTGAAACTACCTAAAGGTTTAGGGAAATGTAGTAGGAAGAGTTTTTATGGGCTAATTCATAGCATTTATGAGGGAGAAATTGGGCTGGGAGATTTTGTCAGATCATTGATAGTTCCCATCCCGAGAAAAGGAAAGGCATCCATGTGTGATGGCTACAGAACAATAATTTTGATTTTGCTGGTAGCTAAGGTGGTTCTCAAGATCATCAACAAGAGGATGGAGACCAGGGAAAATGAATACTTAGGGGATGATCAATTTGGGTTCAGGAGAGGGGAGGACCGCTTGATGCCATAGCATTAATGCGGTCTTTAATAAAGACGAACATAAATTACAACCAGGATGTATTTGTTGGTTTTGTAAATTTTGGAAAAGCCTTTGATAGAGTGAATTTGATGGAATTAATGAATAGATTGCTGAAAATAAATTAGATTTGAGGGATGGGAGACTTATCCTCAATCTGTAAATCTCAGACAGCTCAGATGTGAGTGGTGAATGGAGAGTCTGGATGAGCAGTGTAAGAAAGAGGGGTGAGACAGGATTGTTCATTATCACCTGTGCTGTTCAACTTATATTTGGAGGAAATAATGAAAGAGGTAAGGGAAGAACTGGTGGTATGAATGACAATTGGTGGGAAATTCATAAAATTATTTACATTTGCCGATGCTCAATCATTAGATTGCCATATTGAAATGTAATGAAATAATTGACTTTGTAATTCCACACACTTTAAGTTACGCCTGAGACAACAAATTTTATTAGATTGCCAGTCATCCAAGGGTTTGCAAACATTGCAGAGCACTAATGTGATAAATATAGGATGAGAATAAATGTAAACAAAACATAGGTTATGTGGTTTTTAAGAAAGAGAGAAGTTTAAAGTATTAAAGTTCATGAATTAGAGCCGATGGAACAGCTTACATTACTTGGACATAAGAAAAATAAGTGCATGGGGCAATGAAGCTTTTACAAGGAGGAGGGAATTGATGACGGGGATATTTTAAAATTTTGATAAAGTGTGTGGTTTTGTACAGCTAGGAAACATGGTCACTGAAACAAGAGAATAGGCATAGATTGGAGGCTTTTAAAATGTGGGTGTGAAGGATGAAAAGGGTCAAATGGACAGAAAGGAAAACAAGTGAAGTTGTATGCCTGGTGGGGGGGAGGGGTGGGAAGGATTGTTGGGAGTAATCCAACATAAAAATGGATGCAGAGTATTTAGATTGTCAACTGGATGTTTAAATCTGTGATATGGGGGAGAATGTTAGGCAAACGGAGTAAAAATAGGATAGGGATATTGGACATAATGAAGGTGGGAAGAAATTTAGTGGAGTTGAGGTGGGTACTTATTCTAGTGTTGGATATCAGGCTGTTTTGTTAGGAGCGGCGAGTAAATGTATCACTGTACCATTGTATCGGTTGTGCACATCCATAACCTACCCTAACCAGTAGAAGATTGATGATGATAATAATAATAATTCTTTATGCTTAGCTTAAAATGGTAAGGTTAGAGAGACAAATCTCTTGAAATGAATGAAATTGTCCATGGGGAATGAAATTCTATTGGGTGTAGCCATCAACATTGAATAGGCCAAGACAGCTAATCCACCTTCTCCTTAAAATCAATGTTAGAAATCAGCGATTCTTGGCAATATGTGAGGTGAGACTTAGGGTAACTGAGAGTGGGGGCAACTTAACTTTAACTTCCCCACTTAACTCTCTCTCCTCCATGTGTATGCCACTTCTATCTTCACTATGTGCAAGAAATCCAACTTGTGGTCCTACATTCTGCTATTTTAACCTCTTTTGGGTGAGAATTAAATGATTTAATGAAGTTTCTTACTGAAACTACTTCTGCAGGGATGTTATCTAATCTCATGGGCTTATTCATTTTAATTTCTTTTAATGGCATTTCTATCTCAGATTGAAGTGTGCTTGCAATATTCTCTTTCTGTCTAAAATTTATGGCTGTGCCTTAGAATGTATTCCTTCTACCTTACCTGAATCCTACCTGATTTAATTATATATTCCTGTCGTACCTGTGAAAGGATTTTCCCTTCTTACTTTCAGAGGTATTTCACTTTCCTGTGGATAGCAATCCTTTTTACCCTGTTTCCATGAACTATGTAATTAATTTCTTTTCAACATGTTTCTTTTTCTGTGTTATTTTCTAAACTTGCTTAATAATTTAGCCCTGTGTTTCCTAATTCTGTTTATATTATTCCATTCCTTTCTATCATCCATCTTTCTAACCATTTCTTAGGCAACGCTTGGCTTTGTAATCATTTTTCCTATTGTTTTGTTTGCAGATTTCAATATCCCAATTTAAAAAACCATCTTTCTTTTTTGTATGCTCCCACTTGGCACAACTCAGGATTTTATCAAGTTCTTCTAGATATAATGTATAGCATGTTATTTTTCTTTATTTTCTCTAATAATAGAATTAAAAGGAATGGTTCGTATCCCGGTCAAGGTGAATGATTTTTACGCTCAGAAATTGTGTAATTGCATTGTATTTGAATAGTTAAAGCATTGAAAATATGAAAATGCACAAAACTTTAATTCATTATTTATAGATGGTGACCCATGCACTATTATTTTAAATAGTTTTAAAAAGTTACCTTTTTCTCTCTTCCAACATTTCTGCAGTGAGACCATATTCTGAGTTGAGTCCATTATAAGTAGGCAGTCTTGCAGTGTTCCACTTGTAATGCATGAGATATTTGTGATGATACTTACGCAAATCACTTCTATTTGTTTCATATTCAAAGGGGGAAAATGAACGAGGATTTTGATGGGTCATCATCTCATTCTGACAGAGATATTTGTCACTTCTTTTTGTCAGAAAATGATCATTATTATTCTCATTGGCAGAGAGTTCTCCTATACAAGCCTGAGACTTGCAGCTATCAAATGAAGTCAAGGTAGAATTCATGGTGCTTACCTGTTTTGGAAAATATTCATCATCATCTTTCAATTTTTCCCGTTTGTCATCCAAGGGTTCATCATCTTTTTCTTGCAGACTTTCTTTATGCATATCTGTATTTTCTGTCTTTGCGGCATGAAAGTTCATGCCTTCATGAACTAGGAACTTTTCATTTTCATCATCAGTTTTGTTGAACTCCATGTCTTTTAATACCTCATTGAAGCTAGCTAATGATATTTCATTGCTACTTGTATTCAAGTCTCCCAGTTTAGTTTGACTATGGTAATCACTTAAATTAAGAGTAGGTTTGTGGTTTTCCAATCCAAGGACTGCCTTGTCTGGTTGAATAGAATGTTTCCAAGAGTTGTCATTAATATATGCATTTGATTGTTGTGTATCCACATTACAACTGCTACTATTAATCCCTTCTTGTTTCTCTTGTAGTTTGAATAAGTTGGAATGAAGACCATCAGAGGACAAACCATCATTACTTCTGTTCACCGCTCCTCCAGTCACATTATCTGTACCATCTGTAGAGTCTTCACATGTAGTATCTGCAATTAAAAATCCTAGTGCTTTCATAGAAGCTTTTTTAAAGCAACGTAAATTGTACTTTATGTGTGTTAGCATCAGCAATGGAATTCTTTGTTGAATGGCTGTATACTTTTAATAAATTTTTTATCTAATAAAAGCTGTGAAATGAAAATTAATTCTATTGTAAATACATTTATTTACTGAGGCATATTGAATATTGTGTAAGCAAAACAACCACTCGACCAGATTATCTCAAACATGATAGTTTCAGGTTTAACTTTATGGAATTCCTTCATTATGAGGGTAAAAAAGAAAATTTACACTTCCACAATAGACTAGTTTTACAACACACATACTTTAAAAAATATAATAGATTCACCCAAAGAAAAAATTGACATAATGCAACAAAGCGGGGTTTATATACAATTGTGCGGACTGCAACACCATCTATATTGGACAGACAGGGAGGAAATTTGTAGGAGGATTAAAGAACACCGTTCATGCTTCAGAAAGAAATACAACAGATCTAAATTCGCCAAAAACCTCAGATAAAAATCACACCAGTAACTGCAAAGCAGGCATTTTTCACACTGAAATGAAAGGATGCAGGTTGAATGCTTTGGAGGAGTTGGAAATTTGGCAATCCCTTCAGTCTGACAGGTTTGAGGTGGTCAATGAAACAATATACCTCTCCCGTTCCCCCTTAAAATTCTTAAAAGACTCCAATATCTTTCTACACCAACCCCATCCCCACCAAGGCAGAGATGATCATCGACTGTCCCTTAGTAAAGGTCAAACCATTGTATACAGACCACCGTAAACAGACCTTAGTTAAATGTAGAACAATTTGTTAAAGGAAAAATTGAGCCATTTAGGCAGCATGGTCTGCTAATACACAGGTGGGATATTCTGAGCAGAATAGGTTTAGTGAAGACAGCATCTTATCTTACAAAATTTTCACTAATGGGTAATATTGTTAGTTCAGGTATGAGAAACAGTTGATTAAAATTTAAAAAAAGGAGTTTACTTTCCTTTGAATGGAATGATGGGTCTATCAGAGAAAAGAAAATTATAATAGATGGAAGTGTGGTGCTACAGAATTATCATGGAAATAAAATGTATTTTCAGAATAGCCAAACAAAAAATATTATGAAGAGAGGACAAAATGAAAGAAACCTACTAAATAGAAGAAGAGGCAAGCTACTTGGACATATCCTGAATTATTGTAGTTAACTAAAGACAATAATGGAAGGTAACAGAGAGAAAAATTTGACGAGCACCATGAATTATAACAAGCTGGTAATGGAAGACATCACTGCAAGAATTGTGAGAAATAAGTGTTAGTATGTAACATGATAGCCACGACAAAAAGCATTGGATTGATAACCCATGATAATGATCGTAGTAAGGGCAAAAAACCCTAATTAAAATGGCTAAGTGAGTTTTACCTTAAATGTTATCAAATTCCATGTGTCTTTTGTCAATTTGCAAGAAAGATTCCTCCACCATTATTAATTTCTAGAGAATTAAGTACTTTTTTCTGGGCCCTTTTGGGTTTCCTTATACTCCACTTCTTACATCCAGCGATACCCATAGTAGTAGATTGCGAATGACTACTGGGTAATTCGGTGTGAAGAAAAATACATGATGGAATGTTGAAAGCGAATCTTTGACTTCTCATTTAAAAATTGTCAACTGCTTTCGCTTGGATTTAGGTTTCGGTTTTATCTGTTACAAGGTTGAATTTCTCCATTGTATATATAAGAGAAACCACGTCATCAATTCCACGATTGATATTTATTGACGACCATAGTTACACCACCGTGGGGCATAATTACCTGATGATGCCATACAGTGTTGGAACCATGGCCTTATGGTGTCTGTTATATATAGGTTGTAACAATAGGTGCCAACTCATAATAGTGCCATTACTGTTGCTTTATGCCTATCTGCTGATCAAATGAACCAATGCAAACAATAAGAATCAGTATTGCTACGTTTTTAACCCACACAACAGAGTGATACTCCGGGAAATGATTCACATATTTTTCATTATTGTGATTTAACTATGTGCACAACCATTACCATGGGAACCCCTTAGAATATGCAATCAAAGGTAAAGATAGTTGCATTAGCGCTAACCTAATGACGCATAGTAAAAATTTACAAAAATTCGTCGACCAACCATTAAATCACCGGAGGAAATACAAAAAGTGTGATATGCCCTGGTGCGAATTCTCATTGTGTCCCACTACTAAAAGAAATCAATCTAGCCGCTAAGTCCTAATAATGCCACCAGAACGAGTACAGCGAGTTTTATGTTGTCGCCAGAATGATCGAATATAAATGTCTTACCTGAAAAACTGTCGACATCTGGTTCAAAATGCACTAAGTTTGGGCAAAACTTAACTTTAAATTGCTTGTCGTCTCTCGGTGGAGTGACGTCTTTTTTTAGTGCTTCGTTTGCCTCCTTAACTTTTTGGGATATATCATACAGAGGAACTGTTTAAAAAATGCTCAATCAATTCAATTTCGCAGAGAGAGAGAAGAGTAACTGGTTCCATTTGTATACTTACATGTATCTCCATGTCCTACTAATTCTTCAGTAGACAAGGAAATCATTTCGCTTTCCTGATGCGTCCATTTAATCTCAATAACCTTAGGTTTAGCCCCAAAATTTCACTCGACTTAATCCTATATCTTCTTTTCATTCCAAGTTCTTAAGCATCAAATGCATAAATTATATGGAAGGATCATCTAGCGCGACGAAGTTGTTTACATTACGTTGCTACAGCAACCAGTTCTTAAAGAATTTTCGGTACTCATTTCTTTTCACCACTAAATGCCACGCACAGAGAAAATGGCTTCGAGCAATTTTGCGAGGCTTTTTTGTCTCGCATTTTCATGTTTAATTCAAGTAGTGTTATGTGATGAGACGTGTTATTCATATGCTGGAGGAACAGTTTATCCTCAAGGCACAGGAAAAAATCTTGGACACTCGTTGCAATGGACTAATGCAGTTAGTAAGTAATGCCGGTGGTACGATGTTGCTTAGGGATTGCATCCACTCGGTAATATTCCGATATTTCTTTTCAGTCTCCAAACCGGCACCTCATTGGGAAGGGACAGCCGTTGTAAATGGTGAAATAACGGAAATAAAGCTCTCGGATTTCAAAGGAAAATACCTAGTCTTCTTCTTTTATCCATTAGATTTGTAAGTAACTTCAGATAACAAGTGAAATTCCCGTATATGCCAATTGTAAGCAACCCTATTTATTTAGTTAAAATAAATCTGTAAGTTTAACTGAAATAATACCTGCGAAATGGAATCTTGAGATCTCATTTCTTAGGAAATTGGTGAAAAGACTTGTCTAAAGCCGGTCACAGTACACACCAAGCATTGAGCGTTTGCATAACAATGTGCAGAACGTCGGAAATAAGGCAGAGAAGGTGCCAAGCCTAATATTGATTAGGAGATGATTTAATGATAAATTTCCATTTATAATTTTCATATTATAAAAAGTAATTAAGATTTTATGTCGGTAACAAAAAGCTGACTGATAAACACGTCTATGATGAACTCATTTATTTAGTGCAAATAGAACTGTTGCATTGCACCAATTTTCTGCATACATAAATTATTTTTCTCTAATTGTCTACTATCACATTAAATGAATACGTTACTCAACGAAAGTTTTGAAATAGCCATTGTCTTTCAGCACGTTCGTGTGTCCCACAGAAATATTAGCATTCAATGACAGGATACAGGAGTTCCGTAAAATAAACACAGAAGTAGTCGCGTGTTCAGTGGATTCTCACTTTACACACTTGGCATGGATGAATACGCCGAGGACGGAAGGTGGTTTGGGAAAACTTAATATACCTTTGCTATCGGATCTGAGTCACAAGATATCGAAGGATTATGGTGTGTATTTGGAAGATCTTGGCCACACATTAAGGTACTATTTCCTGAACAATTAATTTAAATGAAGATGTATGTGCAATTCTAGCCCAATTGTTAATTTTAAAAAATTATTTTCTAGAGGATTGTTTATTATTGACCATAAAGGAATACTTCGTCAAATTACAATGAATGATTTGCCCGTGGGTAGAAGTGTGGATGAAACTTTGAGGCTGGTTCAAGCCTTTCAGTATACGGACGATCATGGTGAAGTGTGTCCAGCAGGTTGGAAGCCGGGAGGGGATACCGTAAGTTATATTTACAAATGGTTTATCTAGCCATTTAGAATTCACAAGAAATTACATGAAATTTTGTTGCGATTCCAGATAATTCCGGATCCTGTAGCAAAGAAGAAATTCTTTGGAAAACTTCCTGATGGAGAGTTTTAGCACTTGAAATTGTGTAAGTTTGTCTTCCACTGGCATCAGTGACGTTTAAAAACTACAGTGCAAGCCAGTAGAAGATATTCCTAATTTTACATCACATGACTTCCTTCACAGTTGATTGATTACATTCTGATTCACATTGGAGTGTTTTGCTGCTCACAGTTCTCTTTGTACTAGGTGAAAGTTATTGATGCTCACTACTTATTTTTATTGTTCAAGTGTTTTTTTTTACTCACTGCTCAAGAGGTGAACTAATTTGGGTCCAAGATGTTTTTCCAGCTTTAAACCAAGTTATTTCCAAAGAATGTGCGTTGGAGTCATACCTCAATTAACTTGCATAAATTGGAAATATCCAGCACTTCAAGCCATGTGGCTATCACCTTTGATCTCAATAAGGTATTATGGTGCCGTTTAATTTTTATCAACCCAAGGATGTGCAAAGCCATTTTGTATTGGTTCTCCAGCAATTATTTTGTGTTAAAAAATAAAAAAAATGTCAAGGATAATTCATTCAAATCAATTTACTGCCCATACCTTGAAGCCCTATCTCATCAAATGGATAACTGAAGACAGGTTTTCAGTAATCTGAAATCAAATGACTCTGTGCCACTGAGGGCATACTATTAGTCCATGAAAAGGGACGCAATAAGTTGGTGACAAAGGGTAAAAAAAAACAGCTTAAATTCCTCTAACATAGTAAATCTTCCAGGAACCTGCCAAATTAACTGTGGGAGGATGTCGCAACAGTAACTTTGAACAGAGTCATCCGCTAATGTGCATTTCAATGCAACAATTTCAGAGTGTAAAGAGCATTCACCATAGTGAAGGCGAATGATTTTTACACTCTGATATTGTTGCATTGAAATACCAGGAACTTCATTAACAAGACTGATCAGTCCTCAGAAGTTTAATATTAATATTTTCTCCATTCCATAACGAGACTGCTCGATAGTATAAGTCAACAACTGATAACTATTGCACCATTAAAGGGTGTGCCCCACCATGCTCAATTTCTACACTGCAGATGACAAAGAAATTGACAGAATCAGAAAAAAATAAGCACTCAGCTGGGCATGATGATTTACCTTACTCCCAATTAAAAGAAATTGAAAATCCTTCAGACTTATGTCATTACCCATTAATGAATGAATCTCTATATTCAGCCATATTCCTTGATGGACTAAAGACAGCCACAGCCATCCCAGTATTCACAGATGATGATCCATACGACATGAATAACTATACCTTTTTCTGTTTTTTTCCAAGTTCCTTGAACAAGTTATGTATAATATATTGTATGTGCTTCTTAAGTGAATTCAATATTTCCTCAGATTCTCAATTTGGTTTCATGAAAAAAATCAGCTGAAACTGCCATAAATAAATTCATTCATGATATTTTAGACTAACTTGATAAAAAGAATAGAGTAATTGGCGTTTCTATGACTTTAAAAATGCATTTGACTCAGTTGATTAAGTACTATCACTGAGGAAACTCGAAAAAATGGAATATCTGGGATAGCCAATCAATAGTTAAAATCTTTTGTAACAGGGAGATTACCAGTTGTTGAGAAACATTGACTCAATGAGTGAATGGTGTGAAGACAATTTGTTTTTTATTCACAATGAGAAAACATTAATTCAATTTCATCTCCACCCAAGAAAAATTACACCCACCCCTCTTTTGAGGATAAATGTGTCATCTATTAAGTGTCCCATGACAAAATATAAAGGGATACATATTCATGAGTCTCTATTCTGGGAAGTTCATGTCATCAACTTGTGTCCTAAAGTAGCCACAGTAAGCCGCCTCTTGAGAAAAATTGTGACCATATTTACAAACTGCATAAAATTCTATTGGATGCCTTCCATGTGTAGATGAATTACTTCCCTTAAAAATTCTCTTTGCATGGGTAATTACAGTAATAATATTTTTGGAAATTCATGCCCGTTTACCTAGCATTTCCCAAAGTATCCATCACTGGATGAAAAAAAACCATTAGGCATAAATGTTAGGCTTTTTTTGAAACAAACACTAGTACTTTTTTGCCTATCAAAAAACCTTAACTAATGGTAACTTGAATTAAAATAAATTTGTGACTCGGATAGATGCCAGATGTAGGCATTAAATAGAGATCTGTAATTATAAGGAAAAATAGAATGTACGTACTTATAAAAACATCGCCTTCCATATCCATAAAAAAACCAACTACGCACTTGTGGGTCATCAGTAAGAAAGAAATTATTAGTTTAATAAATTTTTTATTTCGATAATAGTAGCTGATAGAAAGGAATAAAAAATGGGAAACTATATAGAAAAATCACATTAGGCGTTTTTTGCTTTTGGGGCTGGACAGTGTTATCAGCTGTACTCTTCGAGGTGTTTTCCTTTGCTCCTGAGCTGGAGTTTTATTCCCATTTGTGAGCATGGGGGATTCGTTTTTTTCGGGAGTCAGTTTTATAGGAGATGAATTATTAATGCTCTCACGACTATCCTTGGAATCAAGTTCACTAACTGATGGTTTCAATTTTCCTGTCATGGGCGATGAGTTTACAGAAGTCTCTTGTGGGTTAATTTCACCTCCTACTTTAGATTTTACATCGACACTTCCTTCAGATTCATTTAATTTTTTTGCCACTTCCTCTTCACTATGTCTTTTGTGGTTCTTGTTGCCATTCTTTCTGTAAGATAATAAAAAAACAGCATTTTAGAAGAGACAAACATAACATTGCATGTACTATCAACTTTCTAATTTCCGTCATTTTAACACTGTGCATGCAAATAAATATTTACTTTTTAATTTCAGCACCATCAGAAGATATTTCTTCTGATTTTCCCTTAACAGAAATGGAAGATTGCTTCATGGCAGTTGGAAGCTCCTCTGATACCTTTTCTTCTTTAGCAGGATTTTTTGTTGTTAATGGGCTCCTAGATATGTCATTTTGGGTTTCATCCTTGGGCTTATATGGAATGCCTAATTCTCCCTCAGTAAATGTTATCACAGAACAATATCCATCAGTGGATGAAACTACCAAAATTCGTCCATCAGAAGACCTGAAAAATATTTCAATGTTCGAGTATTCAATTAATGGGAGGTTCATATTACAACATTTCTTAAATTAAAACCACATTGAAGTAAACAGCATCATTAGAACTATAACCGAGTGAAGTTGCGATAAAAACAAAGAATTCCGTGCAGGAATGGAGAATGAAAATACATTCTTGAACTGAGTTTGGACTTCGTTTAACCTTGAACACTGGACTGAATAGATGGGAAGACTCAAGTTTATAGGCCAAAAACATTAAAATTTGCTTCGTATACACATTGAAGTGCTATTTCACAAGGTAAAAGAATATTAATTCTGAATAAAGGAGATTCATCCTTGGGACATTAAGGGTTTTATCAGGGTATATTTAAGGTTGCCCATTCACAAACAGGAAATATATACAGCCATTTTATTTTAACTAGAATAAAATATAAAATAACCATTGTGAAAGGTTGGAAATTAATGCTCATATCTGCAGTATTATTAGCAGAAGCAAGTTATATGACAACTTGGGAACAATAAATGATAAACATGATGCTTTCAGGTGAAAAACTGGATGAATGACTTAATGTTATGAAGGTCTTTCAAAACATACATATAGCAAACCGAACCAGTTATCAATCCGAAGATTGGTTTGATAGAGGGTAGAGCTCACCCAATGGCATGTGAAATTGGCACATCAAGGTAGAGGGACCAGTTCCTTCCCCTGTGCCATCTATGTTTATTCAGAAAGATCTGTTGCCCAAAAAATCACACACCTTGGGTGGAGCTGAAAGTGCCAAGAGCACTGAGATTCAAACCCAGGCCCTCTGGGTAGAGGCCAGCACTCAACCCACTGGACTACCATATCCCATTAAAAGATTAATGAATATTTTCTTTGATGATATGTGTAAATTGGATCACTTATTAGATATCTTATGTTATAGACTCCTTGAAAACTAATCTTTTTTAAATTGAAATCAGTGTTAAACAATGGGGAAAAATTTTCCAAAGTATATATTGATATGAATATTGTGGGAAATCAGATTTGACGATAATGATTCTTATGTGCACATACTGACAATTCTTTGAAGTACTAAAGTTACCCTAAAAAAATATATTTTTGATAAAATGTAACATATGAGTATTATGTTTTTTCAAAGCCTTAATAGCCTTTTGTTATTTGACTTTGGAAGGCTTTTAAACTACAGGAGTACACTCACTTATTGATAGTTAATATTTTTAGGGTAAGGTATTAAATAGATTACAAAGGGATATTTAAATTATTTGAATTTAAAGTCATCATTAGCTCTGATGTATGTATAATTTACTTATGCAAGCACTTTTTTCATGGTTTCTTGCTTCCAACTCAACTGAGTTCATTATATTAGGAGTGCGGGCCATGTTCTGTAAGTGAGTAACTTACCATGCAATATCAGTCAACCGAGTATAATGGATGTTGGATATTTTGGCAAATGGCAAGGGCTGCTGTGTGTCATATAAAATTACTGAATTCTGAGTGGCCACTGCAAAGACAACTCTGTAAGGGAGAGCAAACAGTGATGAATGCTTTTCCCACGGCTTCTCTTCTTCAATTGTTGCCTTTCTGTTTGGATCTCCTGGTGAACTTTTTTCGGCCGTAAAGGAACTATCAACATCCATCATTTCTTCCCCAGTCTCGTTTTTTGTGTCACTAGATACAGGTTTCTTGTCACTTTCAGCATTTTCTTTTGGTGACTTCGAGTTTTCATCAGTTTCCTCTCCACGTAATTCATATAATACTGGACAGCACCTCACAGCTATGGTATATTTGTCTCCTGTAGGCAAATAAACCACTGGTCTGGAAACAATACAACAATGATAAGATGTGGGTGGAGAAAATGTAGGGCAAGTGAAATATTGTATTAATTTGTCTTGTCCATTCACTGATGAAACCATGAAAATTCCTGGATCATGACAAATATAATTCAGCCAACGAAATGAGTCTGCCTTTTTTGATGCTACACTTATTATGTTTCAACAGAATGCCAATGCTCAAGACCAACCCGTCTACTACCCACTACCAAGGAATATTTTTATTAATTTAAAAAAATTAATTTGTATTAATTCTTATTCAGATTTCCAGGTTGTTCCACACACAAGTTTATGTTTAGGAAAATATTAGCCATGTGCTAGTAGTTTCGTGGAATAACATGGCGGGGTTTTACTGTGATAGCAGGCTTGTACATAATATCCTGCTGCTGTATGCTGGAAGTTGTGTGAAATTATGAAGAATATCAAACACACCATCCTCATCAGAAATTGCCACAATGGCAAAGCATTGACAGATGACCCTCCCATAGAGGAACATGGATTTTCGGGAAAATGAATACAAAATAAAAAACATATTGATTTACTAATTCACTAAAATGATACACCTTACAGAGAATGCCAACAGTGGTGAGGACACGATATTATTTCATTCACATTAGAAACCTATTGTTAACTTAAACTCTAGCCTAAAAATAACTCACTAGAAATATTATACGATTCTTGACAAGGGGTCAGTCAAAGATGAAAATAAAGCATTCATTCAAAAAAATCGCACGCATACAGCTAACACAGTAAAAAATTAATACATGAATCTGCTAGAACATAAAAATATTCAGCAAACACAATTTTTAGAAACTTACTGTATCGAACCAATTTTGATGAGTACAATTTCAACGGAGGGTCAAGTTGGGCAAAGACTATAGAGAGGAATGGAGATCCTAGGTGCAAACTTGTAAGACCTCCGAAAATGATGGGCGAGGTTAGGATTTTTCTTTCTTTTTCCTAGTTTTTCAGGTTGGTGGACAACCTGTATGTTTGTTGCTTCTCCAAAACAAAAAGTAATAACCACATGTTATCATTTGATTCGTCTCTGGTGCCCATATTATGCACATATAAAGTAATGCAGTCTCACGTTGAAATTAAGAGGACAGCAAAAAACAATCTCACAAGAAGTATATCAGGGTTAACATCATACTCGATGTGTGTCTTCAGGCCTCTCTAAAGGTTGATCAATATTTCCCAGAGTATTACATGTATGAGTCGGGATCTTTCTTTTTGCTATAACTTGAATCATGCTTAAATGGCAGTTCATATAGTTCATACAATTATGACTGATGCTTTCCCAACTCTGCTAAGTACAGTCAGAGAAAGTGCAGCCTCTTATGTACAGCTGAAGGAGAGAGAGAAGACTTTGACGAAGTGATCACCCAAAAATCTCTACATATAAGACTTCCCTGCCTACTTTTATCCTACCTCCAGCTTTTTGTAAGCCTCTTATCATTTATTGTGGGAAAAGATGCCGCTGAAAAACAAAGGTGAATAGGGACAGCTCATCTCTCTAACTAACACTGGTTATCTTGACTCTCCACCTGTGCAGCCTGAGAAATGTAAAGGTTTTGGATAAGTCACTTATCCTGCTAGTCTACATCCGTCTTCTACAATACCTTCACAAACCAATATGCCCCAGTTGCATTTTACATTCCTCTCTAAAAGTAACCTTATCATTGGTATGGCATCATGTGTGCCCCCACTCCTTCAAAACTCATATAGGTCTTACCCCAAGTAATCACTTGCTCAGATCCTAAGTAATGATTTATCTGAGAGTGAAATTGAACTTATGATTCTGTAGTTCTCACATACTACTGCCCTTCCCTCTTCCAGGCTGGTTATTAATGCTGGTCTAAAGATATTTTCGGGCCATATTCCTACCTCATACAAGCTATGAGCAGGACTGTAAAAATGTTTCCTTCTACGTTTTCCTAAACCCTTGAGCAATTCCACAGAAAATGTCATCTATAACCACAGCCTTGTTTATTTAAATTTCCCTAAATACTTTCTCAGTGTATCAAGTATGCCCCGGACCTAAGCTATCCTCATTGGAATTGTAATCTCCACCTATATCTAAATCAGTGGCATCTAGCTCTGCCATATAGTTCTTTGCAATCGTTTCATCTGGGCTGAATCTCCTATGCTGCCATTAATACATTTACGGTAGTATCTCTAAAAATATGTCTTGATTTTCTTCATTGAGTGTTGTTATATCAGAAAAGAAAATGCTTTGTTCTTCCATATATATTTTATTAAAGTATAAGACATACAAAAGGAAGAACAAAGTACGAGGGTCATCCGGAAAGTAGTACCCGTTCGTGAAATAAAAAGACAAAAGTAAATATTAACAAACATAAAAAATTTTATTTGAAAGAGGATACTTTAAACTACTTCTCAACATAATCTCCAAGCAAATTAAGGCATTTGTCATAACGTGTGACAAGTTTCTGTATTCCTGCTGCATAGTCCTTCGCCGCCAGCTCATTGAGATACGCGAGGGACCCATCTTGCACAAATTTTTGCATAATGCAGATGGTGTTTAACAATTTCATGAACAATTGTTCGAGAAACATTGGGAAAATGCTCACAGATGTCATCAATTGTGACGCGCCGATCGTTCCTCACGAATTCGTCAACTGAGCTCACCAGTTGGTCTGTAATGACAGACGGTCTCCCCGAACGCTCATCGTCGTGTGTGTTCCCCCTCCCCATGTTGAAGTTGCGACACCACCGCCGAACAGACGACTCGTCCATTACATTGTCTCCATACACCTCCTTTAATTGGCGATGAATATCACATGGGCGAACGTTTCTTGCATTGAGGAATTTAATCACTGCCCTCACTTCACAACTGGCGGCGTTCTCAATTTTTTTAAACATTGTAAACAATCATAGAAACAACACAGGCAATGCTAGCGTCACGCAACTTGGCTCAGAGAAGGCAGACAAGCCACTGAAGCTATCTGACCTCGTCCAGCGGCTACTCGCGTCGTCAGCACTTCATGCGGCACGAACGGGTACTACTTTCCGGATGACCCTCGTATTTTCTTTTCCGATATGAATCGCTTCCACAAAGTGATGCCTCAAACCATTCTATTCATTGAGTGTTGCTATGATCAATTTCATTCAGTAATTGAATATGATGAACTCTTCTCACCTCCACTGGTTTAAATCCTGTATTAGTATTAACATTTTGATGGAAGACTTATCTAACATTTTCAGTCCTGAAGGTGATGGATGAGTTTTCCAAGCATATGCCAGAAAAGCACCAGATCTTTCCACATACGAGTAAGTTTTGAATGCTTGGTAATTTAAATAATTTATTGGAACCAAATAAAAGAAATACAATATCAAGGAAGAAATCTCTAGTGCCGATGGTACCTCCACTGACCTTTCTTACTTAATCTGCCAATGCTTTTATCAATCATACAAACCAGACGTTGCCATGAGTACTCCTGACAGAGGAGTGCAAACATATATTAATCACACAGAGGAGAAGGAGCTTGGAAATTTAAAAACAAATAGAGTAAAGGAAATAAAGTAAAGAAACACATGAAAAAACACAAATAGAGAAATAAATTTACACAAAAAACAAGACATCAGGAATTTGAACCCGGAATCTTTCACTACCCAGTTAAATGATCACAATTAATCAAATCTGCTAAGTGCAAAATTCCCTGGAAATAACTGAAAGAGGGGGATCGAGATGGTGCGGGGGCTAACGTACTGGCTTCCCACCCTGAGGTCGCGGGTTCAAATCCCGGCGGTGTTGAATATTTTTCAGAGGTATCTGGATCCCTACTTGAGGTGCTTTGTGGTGGGCACTTTGAGTGAGTACGCTGTCCGTCGGATGGGACGTTAAACTGCGAACCCCTTGGCGCCTTTCGTAAATGGTGGGCTAATGCCGATGCTGGGTTTCTCTCCACCCTTCATCCTTTCCTGCCCATCCCCTATGGCACAAAAGACCTCAGCTGTCGGTCGCCTCCCCTAACAACTACTACCACTACAATAACTGAAAGATTTAATTTTACTGCATTGATATTTATTTTAATTAATGCCTTTATTGGCATGACATTGAAACTATTGTCTCTTCTTCTACCAAACCCCTAAGCACAACTGTGAAGACAACACAATTACCCATGCCCTAGGAGGAGGAAAACCCACCTGGGCAGGAGTCACCCCTGCAACCTCTGGGTTTGGCAGGCATATTACCCCACTGCCACTAGGATTGGCAAATGCTAATAATATAAATGCTGGTAAAAAAGATAGACACATAGATGGAGGACTCCAGACTGCATTGCTCTGACATGCTTTCAGGAGTGCATTAGGAGGGGAAGGGAAGTGAGGTAGAAATACCACACTCACACACTTAAACATAGATATAAACAAATCTATCAATTTCAGTGTTGCTTATTTCAGTCGGTATTCCCAAAGTAACTTTTATTTGGCACATTAGCTAAATCGGTAGGGCATTCAGCCACGGAAGTGAAAGATCACAGGACAAGGATTTAGTCATACGAGTAGTTTTGCAAATGAAAATACTAGTTAAATAGATGATTAATTCTCCATCATATGCTGAATATAAAAGCAAGATAAAAAAATTCCTTTGATTTTTTTCAAAGCCTTGTTAATTTTTAGATAGCCCTCTAAGAAAAGTTGAAATCCTGGTTGCATTTAGCATGAATGAAATTTCCGCTTCAATAAAAATTTTTCAAATTGAAAAACGTGATACTGAATATGGCTATAAGCTTTCAAAAGAAAACCAGCAGTAAGCCTTTTAATTACAAAATGAAACAGCTTACCTGTTAAGCAAATGCCTCGAATAAATGTAGGTTACATTGATGTTCTTGAGGTCACCATCTTGCTCAATGACACCAGCTGGTGTAATGAGCAATTCACCATCTGGCGTAAAAGATAATCTTCTGAAAAAAGTCTTCAGTGTGTCGTCATGGTAGAGCCTAAAAACCTTTTCCTCTGGGTTCTCTGAATTTCCCACTCCTGGAAGCCATGATTTATACAATCTGCTAACAGCTCGTTTGGTGTTTATGTTGTACACACGGCATAATCTATAATTAATGATCATCAATTTAGTCATTCATCATGACAAAAATAGCAAAATAAATCAAAATTGACAGTTTTTCTGCTGATTAGTTTACCTATCACTGCTCATGGTGGCCACAAACTGATTTTGTGGATCCCAAGCAACTCCCTGGACAAATCCTTTGTGATCACTGAGAATTCCAGTATTTCTTCCTGCAAAGTAATTTGAAAAAGTAAGAAAATTATAATTTATTCAGTGCGTCAACACCACATATACATTAAGGTGCAATTAAATGTTAGTTTGCGCAGATAAAATGGCTTTTTAGGCAAACTAAGTTAGAATATACAGGAATTTTTCTCGGGTTTCCAACCGGGTCAGGTTTCGGAGTACCGACGTTTCGATGGCTGACTCTGCCATCGTCTTCAGGGTTGAAGTGCAGAGCATGGAAATTGCCGGGTTATGCTCTGCACTTCAACCCTGAAGACGATGGCAGAGTCAGCCATCGAAACGTCG
The DNA here is from genome assembly GCF_022747635.1 of Hetaerina americana. NCBI lineage: Eukaryota > Metazoa > Arthropoda > Insecta > Odonata > Calopterygidae > Hetaerina > Hetaerina americana. The sequence continues at coordinate 4,590,081 of NW_027286625.1, read as the reverse complement.
GTACTCCGAAACCTGACCCGGTTGGAAACCCGAGAAAAATTCCTGAATACTATTCGCCGGGAAAGCCTGAGATCCTTCATTAAGTTAGAATATATTACCACGATTGTGAAGACAAGTCATTTTCAGAAAGGGTTTTATGTTTGAGTTATGTGATGAAAAGGTACCAATGAACATTTGTAATGATGATCAGAGGGAATTAAAACTTACACCGGACAAAGTTCTGCATATTGAGATTAAGTTTCATAATTTCACACAACTTGTTTAAATGGAGGTGGTTCTTAATTATGAATATCTGAAAACATGGTTTCCTGATGTCATTACACATGTTCTAGGTGGTTTGCTTCATAATAAATGTATCACATGCCAAGGAATGTAAAAATCTTAATGTTTGTGTGATTAAGAATAACTTTATTACAGCAAAGAATAATTTTTTCCACTCAGGGTAAATTCTCATCAAACTGAATCCATGCCCACATTGTTCTCTGTTGTGTTTATCCCTTTTAAATTCTGAGTTTCACCATCACATACAAAAATTCCAATATTATGCTTTCAGTGTGATACTAGACCACTGACTTCCATGGCATTCTCCCCACTTAACTATTCAAAATATCAACCATCACAACTAAATTGCCCTTTCCTCATGTTTAATGAATGAAAAGCATTTTTATTTTTGGATCAAAAAGTGAATTACCTGGCATCCTGTTATCCCTTTTCTTAAATGAAAACTTTTAATTAGCAAGAAAAGATTTAATTGTAATAGCCACAAACTTCTTAAGTAATTGTGTGATCAAGTTAGAAATTTCAATAATAGCTCTAGTCTCTGCACTTGGGAGATGTAACACAATGGGCAAACACACTGGAGTTCATTGCCATTAATTAAAATACTCTGTAACTTCTCACACTTCCTTTATTATAACTGAGCATTGCTTCACATGCCATTAACAAGATGATGTTAACAACAGAGATTAAACCATGGTCGGTTGAATAAATGAAGGATGGAAATGCATAGATTTTTTTTAATTTACCATAATGAATATAATATTTCCACTTAGTAACTCCTGAGGATATTTCTTACATGCTGGTGTACCCTTACACGAGCTCGAGTGGTAGTCACAGTACTAATTCATGTTTCCATTTTCCATGAATTATGACATGACGTTTGGGTTTTTCAGCTGAAGGTTTACTCAAGGAAATGAGAAATGATTTGTTGTCTCAGGCGTAACTTTGTGGAATTTGCATAACATATTGAAATGTAATGAAATAATTGACTTTGTAATTCCACACACTTTATTTAAAAAACACACGACCCAGGTTTCGACGTTGAACGTCATCATCAGGTGGTCCTCATAGAAGCACGCTGGCTATATATACCTTCTGATCATAGGAGGGGGGGGTTGGTCAGAGAGGGAGGTCGGAGGGGTAAAAAGGTTACAATGTAGCTGGGAAGAAAAGACAATTACATTTTTGATTTAGAAGAGTGGTAGGTCTAGGAGTGGGGAGTGGGAGGGATACAAAATTTCGTTGGCAAGATCATCTTTCCAACGGACACATTTCAAAATTTCTAACTGCTCCAAAGCATCGAGCCTTTGACCTTTTTCTTCAAAATGAATAATTTTTGTCACAAAGTCACTTTTGTGATCACTTTCGATAAGGTGTTTTGCAAAGAGGGATGTTATGTTCTTATTTTTTACACATGTTTGGTGTTCTTTAATCCTTTCTTTAAATTTTCCTTCCCGTGACTTTGTGACAAAAATTATTCATTTTGAAGAAAAAGGTCAAAGGCTCGATGCTTTGGAGCAGTTAGAAATTTTGAAATGTGTCCGTTGGAAAGATGATCTTGCCAACGAAATTTTGTATCCCTCCCACTCCCCACTCCTAGACCTACCACTCTTCTAAATCAAAAATGTAATTGTCTTTTCTTCCCAGCTACATTGTAACCTTTTTACCCCTCCGACCTCCCTCTCTGACCAACCCCCCCCTCCTATGATCAGAAGGTATATATAGCCAGCGTGCTTCTATGAGGACCACCTGATGATGACGTTCAACGTCGAAACCTGGGTCGTGTGTTTTTTAAATAAAGTGTGTGGAATTACAAAGTCAATTATTTCATTACATTTCAATATGAGAAATGATGTCTAGACTTGGTGTGGATGATTTGGTCAGTATGTGACCTTTCTAAAAATGGAAAATTCTAATTCCTGGTTGAAATTGGAAACGGTTATGCTAGAAACTTTCCAGAACCTTGCCCTTCCTTCCTTTAAAAGAACCGTATCCTTAGGAATTTAATGAAATTGCCAATGCATGAGGTTGCAAAGCAATGAAACCTGGACCGGGAAGTAAATACTTTGAATTGAATAACTTGATATAATTGAATAATACTTGAATAACTATTTTGAGTTCCTATAATCAAGAATCAACTCCAAATAAACATGCCGAAAACCATTTCCAAGTTTACTGGTGAAAAAACATAAATAAGGGAGTGAAGCCTCATGTTAAGTGTGGTAAAACAAATAAAACAACCCCAAACGAAAGTATAAAATGTAATTTCACATTTTCAATAAATATATTACTACTTATACACCTCATCTAACAAGAAAAATAGGAGGGTCACAATTCAGGGTGAGCTAATCATAAACCCTCTAGTGTTGAGCAGTTTTCACCATCTGGAAATATAGGGATGATCATGTAGGTTGTTTTTCTCCATGTAACAACATAATTTTTATGTTACTCAATTATATAAGTGAATGATGTATCCATAAAAATTGGCTGCCTAAACTTTCTTCATTTTGAACGATGAGACTGACCGTAAGGAATTAATTTGCAATTATTGTTGCAGTGAAATTCAAACTTAAGATTGAAGAGGTCTACAAAGATGGCAACAATTCGCATGGACAATGGCCAGCTCATTCTGACAAACAAAAATTAGCCTAAAAATCAAATGTTATGGTTCTTTATTTTCCATGCCGCAATTTCAAAGCGAAGTAAAACAAAACAATTGAACTTCAAAGTTTTAACAAATATTAATCGGCTCTTCTCCTTTCACGTATGCATTTAAAATTAATCCATGTACTTAGCATTTAATCTGAACCCATTCGTGTAGTTATATATTTAATAAAAATGCTTTGGCTATGAACAGTTAAAGGAATACTGTTCAATTATTAATTTTTGAACACAGGAATTCTATGCTTTAACTTGTTGCTAGTATTATCGAAGCATATACTTTCTTTCAGAAATTAAATCAGAGTACTAAGGGCATGGCTGCAATTATTGAAATATTCATGATTTTAATGGGATAATAAAATTACACCAATACGTCAAAGAATCTAATACTATGGATTTCAATGCAACTACTGTGAAATACTTTTACCTTTCTGAACATCCCAAAATATAGCAGAGTTATCAACAGATCCTGATAAAATGCAGGTGCTGTCAGGGGACCAACAAAGGTCATACACATCTTCTACGTGACCACGAAGAACTTTCATGGAAATCCACTGTTCCTTCGCATTGCCTTCATCATCGTTTGTGGGGAATTCCGGTAAATCTTGATCAGTTTTTTGCTTCCATATAAGAATAACCGATTCTGAAAAACAAATCAGACGAACATTACGAGGGAATAGCATTTGAAAATGTTAAACATTTATTTTTAGAGAAATAAATTAATGATTTCTCGACCCACTCTCAGTGGAGCGGATGACATTTCTATTTTAAAATACACTCGAAAGAACTTCATCAACCAGAAAACACTTCTTAATTTTTAAATTAACATTATTGTATATGTATGTTGTACAAACGTTACTCTGAAATACAAAATCATTACCGTCATCCCCAGAGGCAAGAAATTCTCCCGATGGAGAAAACCGAACAACATTCACAGCCTTTTGGTGCCGAGTCAGATCAGCTGCAAATTCTAAATTGGCAATTCCAGATTCTTGAATTTTTATGTACCAAATCTAAGAAGATACAAGACATTTATGTTGTAACATAGCAAAACAGGTGATATAGTGATTTTCCGACGACATGTTACTAATAAGTCTAAATTTATATATTTTTTAACTAGCCCATCTCTCACATTATTCTTGATAGTTATTTAGTTTCACTAAGTAAACCATCCATTTCATCATTGTTAAGGAGAGAAGTGTCAAGGTCTTTCAGGAAATGTCATGGCCACAATTATGTTAAAAGGGATTTGTGGAAAATCAAGGTAACTTACCAAAACATGAGCGTCAGTTCCCCCTGATGCTAACCTCCAAAAATCATCCGAATTTCCACGACGTGGCTGAACGTCGACACTTAAAACAGGGTCTCTATTGTGCCAAGAAATTTCTGGTATGATACACTTCATTTTCCCGCTAGTTATTCTGGGTTTTACAACAAGTGGGCTCGAGGGTTAAACCATCACAAATTTCACAATAAGATGGATTATTTCAAATGATGATTTTCACGAGTAAATTTTCTTACTACACACGCAAGAACACCACGAAGATACGAACATATTAATATAGCCAAACAGATAGTTGTGGGCTAGCACGTAATCATAAACTTTTCCCGCCAACGTTCGTTCAACCCATAATAATAGAAACTTAAACTCGCGACTGCATGTGTACTTGAGCGCTCAGTGACAATTTTTAGAACTAATTAATAAGAAGCCAATTATAATATCAAGACACAGATATGATATATTATGAGCATTTAGCATAATATCAAAGTTACTTATCAATTTATCACTGCTCCTGGAAAATTATATGATGAAGCATCATATATACTCCATCTAAATAAAAGTGTTACCCCATCTCTTGCCGCCTAATTGAACCTAAAGACTAATAAGATATGAATTCCTTCTTTCTAACTCTATATAACATTCCGTGATATGTTGACATTCGAAATGCGTGGTGGCGCAGTTATGTTTGTTTTTAAAGGTTGTAAATTATGTTTTGCTGGTGTGCAGTAGTTCACTGTTACCTCGATTGAACTCTAATTTTATTATGAATTTTTATCACTTAAATATAACTAGAACGAACGAAATAACGAAGTCCTAGCGGCATGGAGGAGGAATTCCCGTCAATTGTAATAGGCGAAAACACATTGGCTGCTATTGAGGATGCCGAAAAGAGAGAAAATCCTTATAAAGTACCGATTCATAAAAGGAAAGCTAGTGGAAACTATAAATTTAGTGGTGAGGGCATGAATTCTGTGAGATTTCCAACGAATAATTGTATATTGCAAAGCTCGTCAAATCATCGAGAAAACGATGCAGTTGCCCTGGGCATCGACAAAAATAATCATAAAAATGTTTCGTTGTGTGGTTTAAGTTCATTTCTGGAAACATGCATGGATCCTCTATCACGTAGTACTATTCCTAATGACTGTATAGAAGTAATTGGAGAGAGTAAACCTGAGTACAGGCATGTAAATCAAAAGCCTACTAAGATGGAAATATTTCATTTAAAACGCTGTGGAGTGCCTCTAGGAATTCTAAAAGTTAGTTTTGATTTCAATTCTAGAATAACACTATCGAAATACTGTGCACTGAAAATAACTGCGTAATTTACCTTTGATTGTAGAAATATGATGAAATCGGTATCAAGAGTATGTTTCAATGGCAATATGAATGCATTTCCAATGAATTGGTTCTTTCTGGAAAGAATTTAATATATTCTGCCCCAACTTCCGCAGGTATTGGTAATATTATTATAGTTCTGTCTACTATTGGTTCTCATCCTTGAATTTAAGTGCCCTAAATGTGTTCAAAGTAATTATAGAAAAAATAACAATTCACTGTTCATTTTGAAAGAACAACTAATCATTCCTGGCATCTTTTTAATTTTTAAATCCTAGGAAAGACATTAGTTGCAGAGATACTAACGATAAGAAGTGTTTTCGAACAGAAGAAAAAAGCTATAATCATATTGCCATTTGTATCCGTTGTGAAGGAGAAAACTAACTATTTTCAGGTAAGTCGACTAGTTGGGCCTTGCCTATCGAGAGTGTTTGGTATGACCTGGTATAACCCGTTGGTGCGCAAAGGGTTATTTTTAGTCCTTTTTTGTGTCAAAAGGCCCGCTAGCACATTCGCGAAAATGTGAATATTGTGATTTCTAATGTTAACTGTGAATACGAAAGCATTTTTCATATCTTCATTGCAATTAAATGTGGAAAGATCCGATAATTTTCTCTTTGCAAACACATTATTTGTGTGATTACAGTATTATATATCATCCATGCCTGTCAGAAGGGCATCTTAAACTACTGCAATTGTAGATTCAGATCGTTGTGGTACCATCATCATATCTTTCTCTGCTAAACAATGCAATGTTCTCCAGTAAATTTGTTTCTTATTCCAATCTCATTGCAATACTCTTCGTCTATCACCAATGTCCCATTTATCCTGCCAACACTGGCATTGAGGAATATTTTCATAATTAAAACCAAGAAACTTTTGTGATGTCAACGAGTTGTTGATTTGATGGTACGACTGGTTTCAGCTGTCAGGCCACCATCCAGTTCATGGAGACAGTGATTCATATTTCTCTCATAAAAGGAATGGGGAAGGTGGGAGTTGAGGAGGGGGAGGAGAAGTATGCCTAATGGCAGCGGGAAGAAGTTTTAAACCAGTATGTCTGGGGGAGCTTTGACTTGGCCTCGAGGCATAAAACAGGGCTGACAATAGGAAAAAAGATATGTGATTCAGGGCAACATTAGTTATGGTGTGGGAACTGATAACAGCAGGGAAATAAAATAAAAGCTTACCATTTAAAAATAAATACTCTTAGCTGTGGAAACCTATTTCCTTAATGTGATTCTTCATTCTAGTAAAAGAAATGCTGACATGTTTGACTAATATACTAGGAAATGATAACATTTAACACCTTCTTTTGCATGCTTGAGTGCAATGCATGATGCATGCACATTATTCATGTGATTCATCAATAGTTGAGTCGCATATGCCAGCAAACTTTCTTTTGATTTTTTGTGTTGGTAAAAAGCTGTTTCATGTTGTCCCGCTTAATTTATGTCTTCTTTCCCAGAAGGGTCACACTTGCAAGATAGGCCGAAGGTTATGAGCCACACAAAAGGCAGTTGGCGAAGCATCTGCATGTGACCCCAATGGTGTGGTCATTTCAGTGATGATGCCACTTTTAAAATTATCTTGGGGAAGGGGAGCTACCGAAATTATTTTCTCCAATGAAGTACGATGGAACCAAGTATAAAAATTTGTGCGAAGAGAACTATGGGACTTGGCTCACAGAGCTATGTCATGCCTGGCAGTGAAGGCAGCAAGGCCTTCTTGGTTGTCATCATATGAAATCCTTACACAACCAATCAGATGGCACTGATAAACAGAGGTCTGAACCGGTTAGGGATCGGAAATGTTAGGATAATGCTGAGGACATGGAAGTTGGAAAACGTCAAATGAGAGTAGAAAGAAGATATAACTAATGCATAGTGAAGGGGCCAAAAGTCAATGTGGGCATTTGCAAATAATCAAGTGTTAGTTAGCCAGTCAACCAAAGAATTGCAATCATTACTAAACACATTGCACAATCGGTGTAATAATTATTGAATGAAAAATACTCATAAGAACATGAAGATAATGAGATTCTCAAGAAATAGGAAGGCTAAGATATAAATTAAAGTTGAGGGACATTAACTAGAAGAGGTGGAATATTTCTGCTATTTAGGAAGTGCTTTGGAGGGTGGGATGAGTAGTACTCATAGGGATATTGAAAGAAGAATTGCATTAGGTAAAGAAACTAATTCAAATATGTGGGAGTTGATGATTGGTGCTATATGTAGTTTTGTAAAGAAAAAATGAAATCATTGATATGGAGCCCAGTTATGTATGGCTCAGCAACTTGGTCAATGATAAACTTCGATTGGAGGCTTTTGGATGTCGGCACGGAGAAGATTTGAGAAAATAAAATTGACAGAATAGAAAACCTATGTACAATGATGTTGAGGCATGGGGATGGAAGAGAAATGGGCACTAGGAGAAATTCAAGGAAGACAAAATAAGTGGGTACAAGAGACACTGAAAGACAATGAAATGCTGAAGATGGTACTAGAGGGTAGGATGCTGGAAGAATGAGGTAGTGGGAGGAAAAGAATAGGCATTTTGGATGTAATTTGTATGGATAGCTAAATAATTAGTTATTTTGACACATATTATTTGGTTCAAGGATATTTTGTGCCATGTTAGTTAAGGCATAGGAGAATTATAGTATCTAGTCCTAGGGCCTTTGAAAAACCTACCCTAGCCTGGTAAACAAATGCTAATAATAATAATTCGAGTCTTAACAAACATCTGAATTTGTTTCCAACTTCTGCTTCTTTAACAGAACCTCTGTTGTCTGTGTTTCATCCTTTCCTTTTGGTATGCCCTTGTTGTCCATAAGGCAAAAGCTTTTATGTACTCCTGTTTTTGCTCTTTGAGGTTTCATCTCTGTCATAAATTTCAATATGCAATATCTCACACTTAAAACCTCAATTAGTATTCCTTTGCTATGTCTTGTGGAACTATGCCACTCAAGATCTCTTAAAAAATTATCTCTTGATCTTGAAAATCATCCCTTTAAACTTCTTGATTGTCTTTCTTTCACTTGCTTTAGATTTAAGCTTCACTAATTCCTGACTCTACCAAATGAATTAACCTACATAGCTAAATTCATCTTGAATGACCCAAATTTCTGAATAAAATCAGTGTCCAGCCTTCTGGCTGGTACCTTTAGGTAAGGGTGGATGATATCCTGAGCTGAAAAATGTCTGTGAAATGGATCAGGGTATGAGAAAGGATATTCCTTTCCCCATGCTGCCTACAGTTACCCCATGAAGTTCTGATGCATAAAATGTTGTAGCACTTAAAAATATAGTGCTGGGGTTGTTCAAGGTATCACCCAAGATTTGATTCCAGGATGTGCTTATCAGTATCTGGATGGACTACCGAACGCTCTGGACAATACTAATCTTTTGCTTTAGATTAGTGTATTACCCCCGTACCCTCCCTACGTGTTGGCTATTTTCCCTTCCACCTACAAATACTCAAGGCAAATTAGGAATATGATATGGGAATCTGGAATTCCCTTGGAGCAAATATTCATTTTTGTTGTGAGATCAATTGTAATAAATGTAGGCCATTGGAAAAATCAAAACTATAGTTTTGGACTGACTTCAGTAATAACATTAGCACACAATGAGGCATGATTCACGTAAAAATACCTAATCAAATTCCAAGCCCTGGAGAAGTATTTGGAAAACATTGGCATTTTCATTGGGAAAATATTCGGTAATCTATAAAATGAGGGGTCATCCTGCTAGTACTCCATGCTCTGCAATTCTTGTGACTATCAATGAAAACTGTAGTTATTTGTATTACATGTTCAATAGTGAAACCAAATGTTTGTGATTTCAGGAGTTGATGGAGGGCACTGGTGTTCGTGTTGAAGGTTTTATGGGAGGTTATAGCCCTGCTGGTGGTTTTCATCACACGGACATTGCCATATGCACAATAGAAAAGGCAAACAGTTTGATCATTCGGTGAGCACTTTTGAAATGTTTGTTTTCAATTTTTCATGTTTGTTTTACCTGCCTGTATTATTAAAAAATTTATTTGATCTCTAGGCTTATGGAGGATGGAAGTCTTAGTAATTTGGGAGTCGTTGTGGTGGATGAACTACATCTTTTGGGAGACACACACCGAGGTTATTTATTGGAATTATTGCTCACAAAGATAAGATACATGTGTTTTCGGTAAGTATTTTCTACAAATATTTAATAGGATACTGTCTCAGGCTTAACTATTTTTATATTCATGGAGTTCCTTTATACCTTACCTCGAGACGAATATTGTATCTTCATTTTTAATTCATCTCTCCTTGAGAGATTGTACCTTATAACCGCTATTTATAGCTACATTGGGGTATACCTAACTCATCTTGCTGACTGGAGATTACCATCTCCCCTTCCCCCAAAGTTTATTTACTCACTCAAACTCATAATATCATTTAAAATCACTTAATGTGACTGTGGGGATCGGGATGGTGAAGTGGCTAACATACAGGCTTCCCGTATGAGGGCCCGGGTTCAAATCCTGGAGACAACAAATATTTTTCAGAGGTATCCTGATCCCTACTTGAGGTGCTTTGTGAAGAGCATTTTAACTGAGTACGACGTCCGTTGGATGGGACGTTAAATTGCTGACCCCTTGACAAGTAGAAGGGTAGGCTAATGCTGACGCTAGGTTTCTGTCCACCTTTCCTTTCCCAATTATCCCTAATGGCGCAAATGACCTTAGCTGATCGTCACCTCCCATAAAAACTACTACTATGTGATTTTGTGGTCACTAAAAAATTTATTTTGATCACATTCTTACTTATGTACTTGGATAGTTTTGTATGAACTATATTTTAATATTTTTATTTCTGTATTTTTCTCCTAAGCCATTTTTTCAAAAGAGTGCATGTCATTTTTGGTGAAAGAAGACATTTATGTTCTTCTTTAAGCCCTATTTATGTTAGAGGCTTGAGTAAAGGAACTTGATGTTCCTCATGAAGTGTATTACATTTAACTTCGGGATGAAATATTCCTCCTTTGTCATTTAAAAGTTTAAATTCATAAAATTTAAAATTTATGATTGCCCACCCTGGTGTGTGCATTTCATGTGCCTTGAGGTATAGTATGAGGTGATGTCCTCCCTCACTCATTAAACCAACCTTCAGATTGATTAGCATAGTTTTTTCAATATACTGAGATGTGGACTGGACATTTGATGAATGTTAGGCTAGCTTAGGTTCTGTAACACTAGATATAGGGGAACCTCTATTAGCAGACACCACCGTGAGTGGGCACCTAACAGGCAAGAAATACTTCCCCTGAACTAGACCCATTGTACATATTAATGAACACCTCTCCTAAATGGTCACTCTGAACAGTGACTGGCCAGTTTCCTTATTCATAAACTCCTAACACCTTACATTATTTGTCAATCAAGAGGGTATCTATTAGAGCTAGCATGATTTGCAGTACATAAGGACTCTTAGCTTTTATTGCTACCATTATTGATGAAGATAAATCATAGGTGGTGCAAATGACCTCAGCTGTTGGTCGCCTCCCCTAAATACTACTACATAAGTCATAGGGTTAGACATATTGGTGATGAAAGTGAAGTTACCTATTCTCATAACTTACGAAGATGTTCTCTGATTGGTATGTAAATTAGATGTGTTTTTACAGAATTATGAAGCCACACACAACCCTAAAATTATTGTGAGAAGTAAAAATATATTTAGAAAAAATGAAGTGCTTAACATGGTACAAAAACTGTAAAGGAATTTTTAAAAGAAAAACAATGTATATATTGTTTTCTTGATCATATTATTATTATTGATATTCTACCAGTTAAGTTAGGTTTCGGATGGAAACTGCCTATACAATCATGCAAAAATACATTAACTAACATCTCTTAACAAAACACAACATGACATCAGATGCTAAGGTATGTCCCTCTTCAAGTTGGCATACTTCCTTCTTCCCTTCATTCCATCCAACATACCTCTAGTATTCCCACCCCTTCCTCATTTGCATAGCACTCACACTCCAATGATTCTCCAATCAAAATGTTATGCTTTTCTCCCAAAAATCCCCTCTGCTCCCCTACCGCACTAGGCGGCCCCAGTGGTAGCGGGGTAACTTCCTTGCCTGCCAACCCAGAGGTCGTGGGTTCGATGCCCTCTTAGGTGGATTTTCCTGTACCTGAGGCTTGGTTGTATGTAATTGTCTTCAATGTAATGTCTAAGGGTTAGGTGGAAGAAGGGACTATTAGTCTCAATCTTGCCCAATTAAGTTGAAAATTAAATACTTAGCACTTCCTCATTTATTTTCTTTTCTGCCCACTTAAACTTCTCCATCTTTCTCCACACCTACATTTCAAAAAACCCCAACCTATGCCTATCATATTGCCTCTGTGACCATGTTTCCTCACTGTACAAAACCACACTCCAATATTTGTTTAAAAGATATTTTTATATTCATGGCCTCTCCTCTCACCAGCAGACACATCATATGGCAGTCAATTCTTCATTCTCTGTTGGTGGCCATTTTAGGAATGTCCCACTATAGTATTATAAAAGAGTTATAGAGGTAATGATGTTGGCTTTGAAGCTCTTATCTACATGCTTGGTTTTTGCCAAATCGAGTGTGCGCTCTGCACTAATTTTTTTCTGAGGAAAGATCGGGTGACTAACAATTTTTTCCTTTTGCAGAGACAAGATCAAAATCCAGATTGTTGGCATGTCGGCAACTCTGCCTAATCTGGAGATGCTGGCAAACTGGCTACAAGCAGAGCTTTATCAGACTACATTTCGTCCAGTTCCCCTGCGAGAGCTCATAAAGCTAGGGAGAACTATTTATGATAACAGTTTGAAGGAAGTGTGTAAAATTGATTGTGGGTTACCGATTAAGGTAATTACTCATGATGTAAAAATAATTTTGTTGAGCACTAGCCCTTTCTTAAACTGTAAATTTTATTTGATTTATCGATAGGGTGACCCAGATGATGTTACGTTCCTGTGCTTGGAAACCATTGCGCAAGGTTTTTCTGTCTTAATTTTCTGCCCCACAAAAAATTGGTGTGAAAAGTTAGCGGAAGCCATAGCGAAAGACTTTTTCTTTATAGGTGAGAAATGTTTGCACTTTTATTTTTACGACTATGCTTTTGAGAAATGTTCACTCTAACATAGCTATTTTTGAATGATTCAAACTGGTTAACTGTCACCCAGGTACTTCATCTGCTCCTATGGATAAGGAAGAAAAGTCATTGATTGAGAAGTTCATCGATGAGTTAAATAAATCTCCTCTATCCAAAATAATCGATAAATTAAAAAGGTCTCCTGTTGGTCTAGATCCAATTCTTGCAAAGACAGTGCTGCTAGGTGTAGCTTTCCATCATGCCGGTGAGAATTATTTCATTTATTTTTTTTTAAATTAAAATTCCATAATGCTTTTCACAGTCCCACATCTCATTATTTAACCCTTTGGTTGCAGCAGGCTCTCTTCCCTTTTGTTGACAACCCTTTGAAGTGTAAAAATTGGATTCACTCCATGTCCCTCTGACTGCCAGAAATAGCAAACATAACTGCAGCAAAAAAATAATTAATCTATGAGCTAAGAGTTAAAAAGAATGCATTCCATCACACTTAGGGTAATTGAAAAATAATTCTATACGACCAACTAACAATTTTTAAATATGCATGTATGCTAATCCTCTGACTCATGTATTGCATTTAAATTCTTGTTTTCCCAGCTTCACCTTCCAATTTCATTCCAGACTCTCTCCCCTTCCCTTTCCTTTTACCCTCCTATGGGATGTTTTCTTAATCTGTCGTATTTGTTTACATTATGGTATCGATTAGTAAAAATAAAATTATCTAGCCTTTGTGTGCTATTATTCATGTGTTGCTTAATTTATAAATATAATCAGGACTAACAATGGATGAGCGAGACATCTTGGAGTCTTCCTTTCGTTCTGGTGCTCTCCGGGTTCTTGTTGCTACTTCGACTCTCTCATCAGGTGTGAACCTTCCAGCAAGACGTGTAATTGTGAGGACGCCCATATTTCATGGAAAGCTGGTGGACATCCTAACATACAAGCAGATGATTGGCCGAGCTGGTCGAATGGGGGTTGATACAGCAGGTACTCTTTATCAGTTTGTGTTATATAAAAATTGCAAGAGACTGTGAGCAAACATCTGAATTTAGACTACTGAAGCAGTTCTGAAAAATACATCTTTTATTATGAAAAACTTTAATTTTTGATAAATTAACTTTCATGCATGAATCTGCAGAGACATAGGGTGAAAAAGTACTTGATTGGAAAGCAGTCATTTTACGATAAGGAAATAATAGTTAAGCAAGAGATAATCCTGCAATAATTGTCATGTTCTTTCCCTTATCATAGCATGTGATTCCCAAGTCATTATTGTTTTACAAAGAATAATTCCCCGTTTAAATTTATATTATATTATTATTAGGTAATCTACCGGTTGAGGTAGGTTTTTGGATGGACATAATTACTAATTTAATAATTTGTGACCCCTAGCAAAACACAACATCCTACTCTACATCTTAAATTTATATATGGGTGCCAAACCCATATATGTGGTTACCCATGTTAACCTATGTTTGTTGTTGTATTGCTTACTTGCAGGTGAGAGCATACTTGTCTGCCATGAGAAAGAGAGGAATATGGTGGAAAGGCTTCTAAAATCTGATCTTCCTCCAATTCAAAGTTGTCTTGGAAATGGGAGGAGTTCTAAACTTTCAGCAAGTCTGAAAAGAGCTATTTTTGAGGTAATTAGAATTTTTTTTGATACAGTCTTGTTTTGCGTTTCCATTGTGTCTCTCTAAGGGATGGTTAGGCACATAGAGTCATGTCTTTTGGTTACAAGTGAACAGTTTTTCTTTGTTTCCCACGTTAATTAATGGTTGTGTGTTTGTCTATGCTATGTGTTAACCATAACCCTTAAACTACCCGAGAGTTATGGCATAATTAGTTTGCGTTTCTATTTAAATGTATTTTTATTACAGCTAGTAAAGTTTTCATTCTATTGGTCAGTGACAAATATAGCTGGACAAAAGACTAACATACTGACCTTTTTTGGAGAAAGGTCTGAATTTGTGGGATGGAAGGGAATGTGGTGATATGTTTAAGGGGGTCATTAGGATATAGATTTGTAGTTTTGATATCCATTTATTAAAAAATATAATTTATTCATTGGGGGCCCCCAAGTCATTTATTAAACAAATCATGGAATAATATGACTCAGAATTCAATGGGAAATTTGAAAAAAAAAATTATGAAGGGAAGCTCTATAAAATTGTATCCTCATACACGAAACACTTTTTTAAGTTATGAATGGTTGAATTTTAAGTAAATTCCCTCGACATTGTGCAGCTGATGGTGAAGTTCAATGCATGTGTATTATCTTAATTATAATTTAAGGAAAAGTTCTGATTTTTTTGTTGGGAAATGAGTGTCTTTTGATTATTTATGAAAAAATAACTAATGCAAACTATCAATAAGCTGACTGCGCAGGATGAGAAGTTGAAGTTGATATCAACTTATGTTCCTTTTAGTCACCCTTATTCTATGGACAAACCTTTCAAGATAAAAATTTCGTTCTGTAATCTCAGAATATCTATTTTATGATAATCTCTTAGTAATGATACAGTAATATCAAAATCATTCAGGTTATTTTATTAGATATTGTGTATTATTACCAATTATTTTTTATTAATTATGCCTACCTTCGTATGCCTACCTTTTGCTTACCTTCGTAGAATTAGAGTTCTGTTTTCTGTATAAAGAAGCTGAAGATCATATGCTTAAAAATGGACTTTTTTTGCAGTACCAAATCACATAATATTATATTCTCCAAAGCTTAGTGTATCATTACTTTAAAATTCTTGCTAAGAAAAAGAATTTTTCAGTGTGGAATGTGCTTTTATTTTATTTGGTCAGGTCGTGGCGAGTGGTGTTGCTTCCACCCCGGAAGAAGTGGAGTGTTACACGAATTTGACTTTATTGGCAGCAATCATGAGAATAGAAAAAAAAGTAGACCTGCAGATTCAGGATCCACTGCAATCTTGCCTCAAATATTTGGAAGAGAATGAATTTATAAGGTAAATTGTTCTCCTTCATCCCTTTCTGTTTCATTTTGATCCTGCAGAGCCATAATCCTCAATGCTTCAAGTGGGGTAAAATTCTTAATGCTGTATTTAGATGATTAATACAGCATTAAGAATTACAGTATTATTATACAGGTGTATTCATAATGCAAAGTAATGATACTTAAACACCATTGGTTTTAAGTTTGCAGAGATCTCCTTGTACACTTTGGAGAATCTCTGATTATCTTAGGTTCTCAAAACTAAACCACACTTAATATACCAGCACCCTTCTATGCAATAAACCATATTTTTAAAACTTAACACATGTGCTCTTTTCCTTCCTTCTGCCTATGATATCTAACCTCCTTATGTCAAATTTTCATTTCCGTGGGGTGGAGTCAATTGAACTGGAAATACTGCTATTATGTCTATCATAAAAACATGCGTCAAAGTGCTTCAGAATAAATGTTTTATTATCAAGCAATGGTTTTTCTTATTATTTTCATTATTTTCCTTTAGCAATGTGTTCATAGTTCATTATTTCATTACAAAAGGCGATTTACTTTGAAATGTTTATCAACTAGTTAGTAATGAACTTTTATGTGCGTAATTAAGTGAAATGAGTTGTGTATAGAGTAGACAAATATATTTGTATTGATGGATCCAGTCATTTTCAGGATTAGCCAATCAGCAAAATTTAGTTCCTCTCGGCTCTAGACCTTAAAAATAAATCCAGTCCTTGCTAAGCAAATGAACTTATCAATGAGGTATCCAATTGAATTAAGTTTCCTCTCAATCTATGATAGTAATTTATTCATTTTACCAATAACTCATCCCCAAGTGTTGGTAGAGTACCTGTTTTAAAGATTCAGTGTTAATTTTGTGGGTGGCACAACAGATTACTTCCATTAATTTTTGTCATCTTGTCAAGGTGAATAAAATATGAATAAATTTCAGATGAAAATCTTTCAAGTGATGATATTGATTCAGCCCAATATACTGGCAACATCCTCAACAAATGTTCATACCTTTTAATTATGTTTTTGTTGATATTCAAATAAAATTCCATATGAAATGCTCACTGTATTGCATCAGTGAATCGATTATGACATCCTGCCACATAGGTATGGACTAATATAGTAGCTGCTCGAGCATACCATGATTTAAACACCATGAGTTTCACAGGTCTGGTCATACCTAAATATTTCTTGGATAGGGCCCCCAAAAATAATCCCATAAGCATTACGAAATAATATTTCTGGGGATCAATCCATTCTCTCCACTTTAAAAGTAGGAAGGCTGGTATTCCCAACAGACTATTAATGAAAAATATGTTCACTAGTTTTAGTTTTATCTTAACAAACATTTTGAAAATTACATGCCGATACCTTAACCTCTCAAAACCAAACATTAGGTTGATCGCTGTGGTCTTTTAAATTAATTTCAGACTGGAGAATGGCAGTGAAAATGGTGCAATGAAATATGTGGCAACTCACTTAGGAGAAGCATGCCTTGCGGCATCCCTGCCTCCAGATCAAGCCCTGTCTCTCTTTGAGGAGCTGCAGCGTGCCAGGAAGTGCTTTGTTTTAGAAGATGAACTTCACGTAATATATCAGGTAACTTCGGGGACATGAAATGTGGGTGTAGAAAAGTATTAAAAATATGAAATGGACAAAAAGGAAACAAAACAGGAAGTGCTAGTCTTGGTAGGGGGAAAAGAGGGGTTTGTTGGAAGAAATCATAAGGAGGCAGGAGAGATGGATGCAGACGGTGATAGAGGGGAGAAAATTAGGCAAGCAATGATGGGGAGGAATAGAATAAGCATGTTGGATGTAATGGAGGGAGGAGGGAAGGTTGCAGAATTGAAAAAGAGTTTATTGTTATGTCTAATGTCAGGTTGTGTTTTGTTAGGGCAGGCAAAGAAATGATATTTGTACTGTTGTAATTCTGTGTCCATCCAAAACCTACGTTAAATGGTAAAGTACCAATAATAATATTAATTTTATGTTTCATTCTAAAGTACAAACTTGGGTTCCATGCTACATTGATCAAAAATAGCTTGTATGTGGGTAGCCTGTAATGTTTCTGACCTAGCAAATAAACAGGACATTTTTCAGTCAGAAAGTTTTCAGCTCACACAAGCACAGTCAGAATTACTGCAAAGAGCAAATCTACAAATGCTAGCTCCATTTATATTATTATGGTTTGTTTAATTGGCAATGTTTCAGAAGGAATAATCAGAGGAAGTAACACTTAACATTTTTTTCTTTAAATTGTTCAACCAGGTAACTCCGTTTAGTGTTGCTGATCAGTGGGGTGACAGCTTGGACTGGCTCCACCTGCTTAACACGTGGGAATCTCTGCCATCATCATTGAAGCGTGTCGGTGAACTTGTGGGCATAGAGGAAAGGTTCATTGTGAGAGCAATGAGGGGCACTCTTAACATCAGGGCTCCAAAGCAGGTAAGCATTGCTCAATTTATGTATTTTGAGGAGCGTTGATATTTGAAGCTATCTCATCATTCTTGTTGAATAATTTGTTCTTGGCTGCCATATCCATCGCTGAAGTCCATAATATTTTGGATTGCTTTTTTCATTAATCCTAATTAGTGCTACTTTACTGATTCCATTTCTTGCTCAAATAGATTTTGTTAGGTTGATCGATTGATTTAAATTACTTCTTTGAGATCATTGATATTTTTTTTCTGAAATTCATTTTAGCAATTTCACCAGTCAATATGTTTTAAAAGGTGTGTCATTTGTATCACAATTGCCTGTTAATTTTCATGAAATAAAGATGGAGAAAATGGGAATACACAGGAGATTCTACACCGCTCTAGCTCTCCGAGAGTTGGTTAATGAAGTGCCAATAAATGAGGTCGCTCAAAAATATGGATGCAGTCGTGGTATGCTTCAAAATTTGCAGCAGTCAGCAGCCGTATTTGCTGGTGAGTGGTAAAAATGGCATAACTCACTTGAAATAAAATATGCGCTTGTGTAACCTATGTTATATGAATGCTTTTAGGCATGGTCACCCAGTTTTGTCGTCGATTGAGATGGACTGGTTTGGAGTTGCTAGCATCGCAGCTTCAGGACAGACTTCAGTTTGGCATCAGGGGGGAACTGTGCGATCTAATGCGCCTTACAATGCTGGATGGGCAGTGTGCTCGAGCTTTGTTTGATGCTGGGATCGAGAGTCTGGCTATGCTGGCTGCAGACACATCTCCTGCCAAAGTGGACCAAGCTTTGAGGACATTTATACCATTTCAGAGGTACAGTTAAGGACGTCTCTTAATCCTGCATGTATTCATGTACTCATTTACTATTTAATTTTCAGGGCAGTAATTTAAACATTTGCATGAATGAAAACTCAGCCTCACACAGAGACTAAGGGTAATTGATTGATCATGCAAGTCAGTTATGCCTTTTTGGCACACTTCAATGTAGATTAGTTTTTAGCTGTAATTAAATCTGCTCAAATTGAAGGAGTGTACTACCTTGATCAAAAAGTTCCCGGAATAACCACCGTGTGGCGCTCCCATCGTTCCGATTTGAGTTCTGTTTTTTTTGTTAAATTGGTACATCTGTTGTTGATATTCCCTTTAAATCTTAGTGTCATAACTTGACATTTGCAAAAGTTACGTAGTCAAGAGTACATCTATCTCTGTGTGTGTTGGCGATTTTTTACAATTTCAGAAATGGATTTAAATTTGCAACAACGAACTTGTATTAAATTTTGCGTAAAAAACGGATTTAGTGGCGCACGGACGTTGGAAATGTTGGAAAAGTGTTTCGGCAACGATTCTCTAAAAAAACGGTCGTTTACCAGTGGCACGAGCGGTTCAGAAGTGGTCGTGAGTCAATCGAAGATGATGAACGCAGTGGCAGACCATCGACATCGAAAGTCGGTGAAAAAATTGATAAAGTAAAAGAAATGTTGGTCAATAACCGCAAATTAACCATCAGAGAAATAGCGGAGGACTTGAACATTGCCTATGGATCCGCCCAAGACACTGTGGTTAATGATTTGGGTTTCCGTCGTGTAGCAGCAAAGTTGGTGCCGAAAGACCTCAATTTCATGCAAAAAAGAGACCGTGTTGACGTCGCAAAAGACATGATTTGCGAGGCTGAATCCGATCCCACATTCATCAAAAGGATCATTACTGGAGACGAGACGTGGGTTTATGAGTACGACACGCAATCCAGACATCAGGCAAGTGAATGGCGTTCACCAAATGAGCCGAGACCAAAAAAACCACGTCGTTTTCAGTCAAAAAAGAAGGCAATGCTGACGGTTTTCATGGATTACAACGGTGTAGTGCATCATGAATTTTTGCCAGAAGGCCAGACAGTAAACAAAGAGTATTATTTGGGCGTTATGAGACGTTTGCGTGAAGCAATTCGCCGAAAGAGACCAGAAATGTGGGCAGAAAACTCGTGGATTTTGCACCATGATAACGCACCGTCGCACAGTGCTATCATTATTCGTAATTTTTTGACGAAAAATGCAACAAATACCATCCAACAGCCACCGAATTCACCTGATTTGGCTCCCTGTGACTTCTTTCTGTTCAATCGAGTTAAAAAACCATTACGGGGAACGCGTTTTAGCAGCCGAGAGGAAGTAATGGAAAAATCGCAGGAAGCACTGATGGACATACCGAAAACCGACCGTAACTTTTGCAAATGTCAAGTTATGACACTAAGATTTAAAGGGAATATCAACAACAGATGTACCAATTTAACAAAATAAACAGAACTCAAATCGGAACGATGGGAGCGCCACACGGTGGTTATTCCGGGAACTTTTTGATCAAGGTAGTATACTAATTTCCAACTAAAATGTTTTTTTTATACATAATTGTTTCTCATATGTATACACATTTGAGTTATTTTTTCATCAAAAGATAAATTATTTTTTATGGGCAGTAAGCAGAGAAGAATGTAAAAATATAGCATAAGAAGCAGGTTATTGTTTTTAATACTGGAATAAATGCACTCATTTGCAATCAGAGCTCATAGCTCTTTTTTTTAATTTTAAAATTACTCTCAGGATGGGTGCATGTACCTCAAAACAAAATGTATGCGAGTAGAATTCTCCATAATATATGGAGAGTAAGATATTCAGAGATACTGTTGATCTGATATTTCTTATGAGACAAATGAAGTTTAGGCATATACCCAGTATTCTGATATGTTCCCACCATGTAAAGTGGTGGTCAGTTATGGTTCCTTGGAACTCACTGTTTTAAATCAATTCCTGTAATGGTGATATAATATTCCTAAATGAATTCTTATCAAAGAAAATTGATATTTAGCTTTTTGCATGAATAATCATTTTATCATTTTGTCGGAAATATCAATAACGTTATTGACTCCGTCATTAACTCCAAACTGCTTCCTCAAATACACTTGCGAGTATTCTCACGGCCGATCCAAAAACTACTCTTCTTTCCATATGTCCATTACTAGATTGTCACTCCCAGTTTTTCCCCCTCTAATCTTTCGTATTATCATTTGTATTGATGAAATTGAGAATACAAAGTAACTTTCCACTGTCCTTTATTAGCGTACAACCGGTTTCAACGCTCAAGCGTCATCATCAGGTACCCTTTTAATTTCATTAAAATGAATTTCCACAAGGTTGAGCCAGGAACAATTTAATATCATTTGTATTATTCATATGAATTGATTCATTTTCTTTATCCTTTAACACCTTTACCAAACCCTATATCATCTCATCTACATCTACATAATACCCCGCAAGCCGCCGCAAGGGCGTGTGGCAGGGGGTGTTAGGTCATCAACCGTAAAAAGGAACAATACCACATGCAAACCAACAACATGGAAAATTACACCCACAGCAGCGCACTCACTCATGCAAAAATCCCTTCATCCAATACTCATGCAAACACATATGCCATTAATCAACAAACAACTGCACCCCAGGATGCAGCACGAAAGCTATCCAACAACATGCAAGCCAGGACACAACGAGCAAGAATGTGAAACTCCAATACCACATGAACATGCACCACAAAACACTCTACCCCCAGAGGAGACTGTAAAAGGCAGGGAATGCGACCCAACGTTGCAGGTAGCAAGAATTTCCCCCGGGGGATTTAAAGAGGGACGGGGGATTGAAAGGGAGACTTAAAAACAGATGAACAGAACACTAATGAGGTCATTCGGAAAGAATGGGTTATGATATCTCGGTGTAAGTAATTAGAATCATTTATTTCAATATTTGTCAATATTTTGCTACCCATGTTTTTGTTGATGCTTGTATTCATTCATCTCTTTTTCTATGTTTTTTATGTGTCCCTCTATAAATTAGCTGTATGGTATGGTATGGTATTGTTGTATGTTCATGATTTTTCTAAATATGCAAAAATAAATATTTTTCCGACATTACTTTAGTTTTTGAGTCATCATTATAATAACTTGCTCAATTATTGTTTAATCAGTGGGAAAACCAAGGAGGAGGAGCATGATGAGAGAGGCACGAAGAAGAAGTGGATTAGTTCCATGAGCAGTGTACGAAATCTTTTGGAGAAAAATGTAGCCATTTTGCTCATCAAGGAAGCAAGGAAAATAATACAGGTTTTAATTTTTGAATTTTTTAAAAGTTAAATTGTTATATTATATTCTCATATTTACCTTTTATTCTTACTGTAACCATTGCGTCATTTTTTTGTCTTTTTGCCATTTATTTACCCATTTATTCATAAAAAAAGTTAATATTTTAGTTGGAATCTTTTGCAAAATTTATGATTTAATTTTGATATTTTGTGCCAGTTATTTTCGGAATTTTAGCTTTATTTTTGATTTTTTTCCACAAATACTTTTATTTTACTACACGCTAAATAATTTTTCTCCTGTAAATTTTATTTTAGAAAGAACTCGGAGTTGCTGACATGAAATGGAATGATAGCCTGGATGTCAGCAAGGATTGTCCAGAGAGTGATCCCTCTCCAACAAAATGTTATGATGTTCCTCTCCATTCAAGTGTATCGAATGCAGTTGCTGAAATGTCCCCCGTCCTTAGTTTTGAAAATGAGCGTGTAAATGATCAAAATAGTTCTGGGGTGCATTCAAATGCCATCATCAGTGAAAATTCTTCTGCTTACAGTACGGAGAGTATCTTAGCTAGAGTTGATAAATCAAGTATGAATGGAGATGAACGTAAATCCTCTGATAGACCCAAAAGTGGCCTAAATAATACTTTAAATGAATCTAAAGGTGATGTCTCATTTCATGTTCCTACTGCCCATGCGGAAACAGTAAATAATTCACTTTGCAGTAGCCAAATGTCACCTGTTGTCATCTCCTCTTCACCTATTGTTAGCATTATGGCAAACCAATCTGAAAGAAGCAGCAATTGTGATTTCAGTAATACAAAAAGGACCAGTCTTGACATGTTTTCATCTCCATTAGCTGGTGAACCATTAGTAGCGAGTATTAGTAACCAAAGTCCAAGTTTGTTCGGTGATAGCTTCACATTTGACACACAGCTGGAAGCTCTAGTCAATGGATCTTCAGGCTCAAACAAGGCTCAGTCAATATCCTCAGGTTGTGATAATAACCAGGCACAGTTAAGTTGCAATAACAGTTTCACACCCAAGCTGAAGAGTTGTAGTTCAGAAATAATCAAAAATACTTCAGCCACTGGTCAAAGTGCCTCTTCAGATACTTCTGAGTCATTCAAAACCATAAACAAGTTGAACTTCAGCAAGGATAGTCCAGTGCAACATTCCCCCACTCAAACTAAGAGTTCTTTCATTCCGGAAAGCGGGGAGTTTTCAGAAACATATTCATTAGGGGAGACCATCTCCCCAAGCAAATGGATTTTCAGGAGCATGGCTGAAATTGACGAAGATCTTTTTTTAGATACTTTCCACGAGAATGACTCTAGACCTGCTGGCTTAAAATACTCCATTGATGGAGAGAAAAATGGGCATTATGCAGAAAGTGAAACAAAGGCAAAGGTTATCAAGGATTCATCACCTGAAGCCGAGGTCAAGAATTTTTACAGGGGACAAGAACCACTGGATTCACACCATATGAAAAACGTGAGTGTGTGTGGGGATTCCAGGGAAGAGGTCAGAGTTGAAAGAGACATTCCAGGCTCCAAAGTGGATTGCAAGGAAGAGGCTGATGAGGATAGGTTAAAGGAAAGCGAGAATGGTGGTAAAGTGGAACATAATCTAATGATGGGAGGAGGTAATGTGAGTGTCAAATTAAAACGTGTATCGCTTGAGGGTGCGAGCATCTCCTTTTTAGAGAAAGCTTTTTTGACTACATTTGATTTTGAAGATGAGGCAACAGTGAGGGTAGGGTGTGCCGGTGGCCATATTGATAGGGAAGTTGATGTGCATGCTGTAGTAGGTGAGACAAATGAGCCATCAGGTGAACGGAGAGACGTGTCTCATGAGAAAAAAAGAGATAGCTGGGGTAGCCATGTCCACAACATTTCTCTTGAAGCAGTTCATCATAGTATTGTCTGTCCCTCTTCGTCCGATCTATCTGAAGAGGAAGATACAGTGATTGCGGCATCACAGGCAACTTCTGTTTCTAAGATAAAAACAATTAGTCACCTTCAGGAGAACTTGTTTGATGACAAAAAAGAAAGCAGGGATAGTACGTTTATAAAATTTGAACGACACATGGAAAAATCAGTTAAAAGTGAGGATTTCATTGATGTAAATAATGTACACTCCATTACGGGTACCTCTGTACCGAAAGACGATAGTCGAATCACATTTGTACCTGAAACTGTAAAATGCACTACTGCTCTAAAATGTAATACTCTAAAAAATGTGGATGATGGAAATGGTGAAGTGATGAAAAGATTCCATGTTGTTGACGTGTGTAAAGATGTTCATATTTTTAAAGATTTTTGTAATCAATTTAAAAATCAGAAAAAAATTTCATTCTCTGTTGCTCTCTGTAGAAAATTTTGTGATAATGATGGCTGTGAAAAACAAGGGAGTGAGGATATTTTTAATATAAGTAATGATACAGAAAAGCTGCAGATTCGTCAGAAGAGGAAAAGAGCAGATGCTGATGATGAATTTGAATCTTTCCATTTCCTTGGAATACGAAGTTTGATGGAAGGCAATGCTGCAATTTTTGGTATTTCCTTTGTGTGGGAAGATGTAGCAGATAGTGTTTTCTTCATGCCCCTCAACTCAAGGAAGAAAATAGGTGAGTGTCTGATTATTTATTTTAATGAAAGACCTAAAATCATAGTGTTGGCTGTATTTTGTGATTAGAACTAAAACAACTTAAAATTCATTTATTTTCAATTGCATATTGATGAAAAATATTGATTTTAAATGCACATTTGCAGGATGTGACATCCACGTGAATAGGTATGAAAAGAATATTCGCTGAAATATGACAGTACTTGACTAAGCCAGTCTAAAAGACTTAATGTTTTTTAACAGTGAATTGTTCTCAAATTACATATTTTGAAGCACTTGAGTTCAGTTCATTAAACCATCTTGAAACATGGTTAATTACCATGTTTAAATAGTCAAATGATAAAAACCTGCCTTCTCTGGTCCATCTCCACAATACATGGACTTCTATATTTTTAAGTAAAAATGGTACTTTTTACTGTAATCAGTCTTTACGATGTTTTATTGTCCCACTAGCATATCTCTTCCATTAATCCAGTCATGGTTTCATCTACAAAATCTCATGTAGAATATCTAGCACATTTCCTTAGGGTCTTGTTTTAAACCTCTCAAAATGTTGTCAACTAAACACTCTTGCAATGAGGCCAATAATACATTATTACAAACACCTTTCTAAAATATTTATCATAATATTAATTTTCTCTGTTCAACCTAATATAATCATAAAAATATCACAGAGGTGAAAAATATGTTGTTCTTGTATTGCAAATTCAGCAGTCATTAAAGCTGCACTTTCCATGTTAGAATTGCTTGTTGTCAAAATTCAGTGATAATTTTAGCATTTTTGTAGAAGTTCTCATACTAAGTACTTTTGATGTAACTTTTCCTTTGGGGTAGAAATTTTAAAAGCCATCTCAAAGAGAATGATAATTTGGTTATGCCTATTGTTTGTCAGTTTTTGGTTAACATGAAGAATCTTTGTGCCCTCTTAATTCATAAAATTTAAAGAAAATATGAAACAGCATTATAAGCATTTCTTGTAAATTGAAAAAAAATTTTAGTTCCATAATCCTTAATTCAGCTAATAGAACCAAGACCTTTGGAAATTATAAATTAATCTTGTGCATAAAAACTTGAAAACTAAATGTCCTAAAAGTCCTAAATGTTGTTCTGGAGGAGTTATCAGTAACTCCCTCCATAAAAATTGTACTATCTCAATTACTCCACATAAAGAAAAAAATGACTAATTTCTTCCCTGTCAAATGAAAAAGACTCTCAATTGACCAAAAAATATGGTTATGAAATTTTGTAATAAACTTCCTTAGTCTGAAAAACGTTGGCCGGAAACACCATATTCATGAAATTCAATATGAAAGTACAAATAAATTGCATTATTCTGTTAATTAGTAGCTTAATGTTCGCCGTGATTACATTGTATGTTACATATAATGTATGTACACATGAATTTCTCCTTTTTTGCGTATGAATAAATATTTGCTTATTAATCTTCTTTTTTTGGATGTTTTTTATGATTGTTTGCATAATGCAAACTGCAATTCAAATTTAGCAATTCAGAGTGTAATGCATTTAAATTAAAATATTAATATTTTAAGTATTTAAGATCAAAATTAATATGGGGTGTTAGGAACCATTATTTTGCCTTAAATGTTGTCTAATATGAGGCTTTGTAGTGAAGATCTATGGGTGAAATGGAAAAGTAGACTTCTTTGGGGGGGAAATTCTTTCAGATTTTACTATTTTTCATGGCTTGCCAATAATTAGCCATGCAAGATTTATCAATGATGATTAAATAATATGTGCATGTTATACCCTATGTTTGTGAAAGCACTTTAGCCATAGGAGTTACCATTTTTCTTTTTAATCCATACTTTTTTCTCATCTCTCATCTCCATTTATCTCTCCCCATTTGCAGTCATTGCCCATCAAGAATCCATCTACCAAATCTCATTTTCTATGTGGTCATTTTTGATAATCTTCATTTATTTATGTGTACAATTTTTTTGTATGATGCAGTCTCTGGACAAATAAAAATTATTATTATTATTTAAATAGGAGCTGATGAAATAAGTCCAACAGAAGATGACAAAATGAAATTTCTCAAGAAGGCATTCGAATCAAAAACATGTATAGCTATGCACCTCAGGGAGCACTTGAGAACTTTGTTTATTGCTTGTGATGTTAACATAGCTTGGACGAGTAATTTTTGGGACCCAAAAGTTGCTGACTGGCTTCTAGATCCAGATGGAAAGGAGAAGAATCTTGGAAGCTTGGTTAGTTCGTTTGCATATAAATATTTCTCAAAATTTCCGAGGAATGGCTGGAAAAAGACTTCTTCGTATCAAAATAAGATATGTTGAGCTATATATAATAAACATTACTATGCTCAGTTATAAATTTTGAATAATCAATTATTATGTTCGTGGTATATATTTGAATTTGGATTAAACAGATTTTATTTTTCCATTTTAGTGCTAAGAATGCTGATTTATGATTTAACTTTGTAGTAAAAACTAATCATTAGAGTAATGGTGAGATACATCCATTAAGAGTGGTAATATTTATAACTCATAATAAAAACATGAAATTTTTAGTATTTCCTCTTTTCACAACTCTGTAACAAATGCCCTTGAACTCACATAATGATGTGCTGTAAGGTTGTAATAAATGTTGTCTCTTAATTGTTAAAGTTGTGGAAACTGTGACGTTTGTGATTGTATTATGTACCTATGGATACTTGCTTGAAAATATCCATCTGTTGTATTTCATTTATCTATGCAATGATGTCCTTATGACATGATTGCAGAGTTGTAGATATGAAATTCACAAAGAAAAAAAAATTGGATTAAAAATTTAATACTATGCAAAAGTTTATTACTTTAAGTAATTTTCAGATTCATGAATGAAATGAGCTGTTATTAAGTGCCACATTTAAGTAGACTTGATTGTTATCAATTGATTGATGGTGTGACACTTTAATGTGAACTTAATTATTCATTGATGATCACAATGGTTATGGCATAAAGATTGGAAATTATTTAGAAATTTAAATGATAGCATTCCAAGCATTTAGAAAATCTTTCTTGGTACTTGAATTTAAATGCGTTATAAGCCAAATGCATCCTCACTGTCTCCTTTTACTTCCCATAGAAGAATGTAATAGCGTGAAAGTATATATTCTATCTTGGGCGATGCAATAATTAAGCATGCTGTGATTGTAAAAGTGAAACTACACAGTGTTGAAAATTCAACTTCAAGCACACGATACATGTTCATATGTTTTCCCGGAATTAGTTCATTATTAATAACATTTTATCACTGTGCACATTAATTGTGCATGAAAATTATTTAAGATGAGTCTAAACCTTGTCCTGAAGCTAAGGATTGGTGGTTTTGAAAGTAGTGCTTGCTGAACTATTTCACATTTGAATGCTTATCTTTCTATCTGAAAGGGAATTGCTAAAAAAATAATTCTGGTACATATATCATACAAATTCTCCTGCAGTAAAATTTGAAAATTATGTCAATACATAAAATGTATTCTTTCACTGGATATTAATAGACTTTAGTTGTTAGAATGGCTGTGTGTGGTGTAATACATGTACGAAAATACTTAATTACCTATTGTAGGAAGTATTTATAATTACAAGCTCTCATGGTCAATTGTTTTCACCCATACATGTTATTATTAGCTGCCGCAGGTTGCATTGCTTCAGGTAAGATAAATAGCTTCTATTTCATTGTCCTTAAAATATGCTTATTTGCATAGATTAATTTTATTTTCTCTTATTTTGCAAAAGTTAAATTTTACTCCAACAGAAATGTGAAAATAAATTTATTTCTTAGATTACTGTGACAACTTTCAGAGCTTGTGTTGTGTGTTTTATTAATACTTTTGAGTGACCTGGTATGGTTGAACCTGGTGTTATGGTTGAACATTCAGAGAATGAGATCAGGATTTTAATTAGAGTAACTTAAAATTGGATGAGAGCCCAAAATTTTCTCTTCTTTACTCCATTTTTTTAATTTGTTCTCCTATTACTTTCTCTCTTCTTTTCCCCCTTACTTTGAATTTAATGGTGGACAAATGATGCCTCCAACTGATAAGTCAATGGTCAGTTTAATTTTAATAATCATCTGGCATTACTAGATTCTACTGCTTCAAAACTTCTACTGTGGTTCCTGCTATGCTGATATTGATATTATTTGTTGGTTGTTTGTGTGAATGGCAAGTGGCATATGTAGCATGGCATCATTCGTAAATATTTGTAATGGCAGGTGCTCTCTTGTAATCATTTCAGTGCATAACTTACTGCCCAGGGATTTGGAAATTAATAGAGGCCCGTGGCTACTCATCTTTCTGCAGAGGTTGTTGGTCAATGGGTATGGATGCAAGCAGTTCCCTCCCACCCCATCTGCGCTCTTCCATCGAGGCTCTGGTAGCCCTCAAATCAATGTCAGCCCTTGAGAGTTTGCTGCAAGAGAAGAATCTGCTTTCCTTGTTCACTGGTATTTTAAACATTTTTGGAACTGTGATATGATTTTCACTGGTGTTCTTTTTCGTTTCTTGAATTCCATCGTAGATTAGATTGCATGTTTTACTGTTAATTTATGCTTGTTAGGCACATATTTTATATTTGTGATTAGCAGGAACCATTTCTGTTTCACAGAATGCATTTTTATTTGTATCCTGTTTCAACATAAGACTATTGCATTCTGGCATGAATCATAAGTTTTTTCTCTTTTGTATACATTTTACGGTAGGGAAGGAATTGGGTTGGTTTGGTGGTTTTCTAACCCAAGGGCTCAGGTTCAAATCCTTGCATTTGATGGATTTTTCAGTGGTATCCTGATCCCTACTTGGGGTTCTATGGTGAGGACACTGTGAGTGAAGTATGGTGTCCATCAAATGAGATGTTAAACTGTGGACCCCTTGTTACCATATGTTAAGAGTAGGCTAATGTCATCACTGGGTTTCTCTCTCCCCTTCCCCCATGCCCTTAACATCTTACATTTTCCTAATTGTCTACCTATCCGTAATTGTGCCAATTATCTCGGTTATTGGTTGCCTCTCATGATAGCTACTACCCCTACAAGGTGAAGGGGGTCTGGTGCAGTGGAATGTGACAGGTGGAAGAAATGTGTGGGGCTTGGAAGGGATTTGAGGTTGGGTGGTCCTTGTTTGACACCACGGGGGGGGGGGGGGGGGTTGAAAAAAAGAAAAATGGTAGTTGAAATGCAATCCTCTGTGTATCCATATAAAAAATATACACCTTATATTTGGAATGACGGAACTAAAAATAATTATGTTGCTTAAATGGTTATTGCCTTATGGTCAGGTATTATAGATGTAAAATGTTATCATTTGTTAAGCACCTTATTTAAATGCTTATGAAAAATATTTAACTGTAGATTTTGAGATGCCAGCCACATGCTGTCTTGTGCAAATTGAAGCCTTGGGGATTGGTTTCTGTGAGTCACAAGGAATCCATATGAAATCAGTTTTGGCATCAAAGATGAGAGAATTGGAGAAGAAGGCATATTCATTGGCTGGTCACTCCTTCCGAATGTCTTCTCCAAAGGAAGTTGGAAAGGTAATATTTTGTTTTCTGGATTTTGCAGATTTATTGCTTACGCTAAGACACTCATTACTTATATTTATTGAAGTAATGTTAACATGTTTGTATTTAGGGTTGAAAGTGATGACAACCATTTATGATGGAAAAAAATGCTTACACAGATATCATCCTGTGCAGTTAGGACTATAATTGGTTTGAACATTGAAAAACTTTCCTGTGTTAAATGCCTACAAGTACATAGTTGTATCTCATGCACTGTCGGTAGTTCTCAGTCATATTTACTAAATTACATGTGCAGCATTGGAATGTTTTGAAAGTCATCAAGTGCTCTGCCTACTGTGGTACCATGCCCCCATATTGTAACAAGGAGTAGAAAGTGAGGTCACTATTCTCTCAAGGAAATGAGCTCTTTTCAGAATGGCTGAGGGAGAAACTTTCTTGTGCATTGATTGACAGTGAGCAATATCTGTCTGCTCCATTGTACATATCTAATGGAGAAATTTGATAATAATATAATATAATTGGGCTACTTGGATCCAGGTCAATTGCAGTCCATTCATGTAGAAGAGGCATATAATATATATTTCATGGCATATAAGATGCACCCTCATTTCATTAGGGCACACTCAAGAAAAAAAAGGTGTTTAACAGTCTGAGTGCAAGTATGACAACCCACCAACTTAAGTTAAAGTTTCTTTTTGTTCTTACTTTGTAGAAAAGCCATGAGCAATGAGCTTAATAGTAACAATCCCAAAAACAATATTTTTCAGTTGCATGATAAATATAATGATCTAAATACGATGGGGTTAAAATAGGTAGTACTGACCATCTGGGGTAAAAACAACATTCAGTATTGAATGTCAACCTATCAAGTTCAAACTTTTACATGTAAGACGTGAGTGATTTTTAGAACTTTAATTTTGGAGAAAAAGGTGGTTCCAATATGCCATTAAACACTATAGATACAAAATTATCACATCAAAAATAATGAAATTAAAATGAGAAAAACTCAGAATCCTCACTTGATATTATTAATTCCATTGACCCCTACAGCAAGCATCACTTTGGCCCCTTTCATCATGGCAACTGAATGTAGGCAACAACCAGATAAGAAATGTGGGCTTGGGAGAGAATGAGAATTGGCAAATGGCTGGAAAAATATAAGGGAGGTGCATGTGATGTGATGAGAAATGTAATTTGAGTGGTGTGTGTTGCACTGAGCTCAATATGAATGGCTTTGAGGTGAAGGAGGTTTTGAATGGGAGGAAGAGTTGAGATTTGGGGGTGAAACGTGTGAATTGGGGGAGGGAGGGTGGGTGGTTAAGTCTGGGTAGATGTTTGGGTTGGGGCAAAGGGAGTGATCAGAGAGTTGGTGATTAAAGACAGATCCACTTCCTCAAGGCTTGAGATAATTGTGTTTTCATTTATCATTTTTCATACAGGATGGATTTATTTCTTTTTCATATTTTGAAGTGTTTTTTTTTTCAAATAATTTGTTTAACCGTATTATAAATGTCATGCTGTTTTCTCATTTTTATATCTTGGACTCAGTTGCTTGTCACAATGATGATAACTGTAAATTCACACAATCACACCTCCCAAGGAAAAACACCATAATATTTTGAGTTGAAATCAACATTTAAATCAGAATAATGTATTTTAAACTTTTATTGTTGAGATTCCTTCCTCATGCTTAAACTAATTAAATAACTCTCAAATATTTTTTTCATTCCCATCATAGAATTTTTTTTGCTCATGCTAATAATATGATATGTTATGACGAGACCTATATTGTTGTTGCACACCAATCCTTGGGTAAATAAAATTATTATTATTATTTATTGAGAAGTGTGATAAAATCTCAGATAACTTAGTTATGGAGTTGAATGTTTCAATTGGGTGGGTTGTTTTCAGGTTTTGTACCAAGAGCTGAGGTTACCATGGAAAGATCCTAAGGTTTCTGCAACTTTTAAAGGGAAAAGGAAGTGGAGCACAAGTAAGGAAACATTAGAAAGGCTGGCATCGGTGCACCAATTACCTAAAGTCATAATAGAGTGGAGGAAGATGAGTGCCATTTTGTCTAAGGTAATTTTTTTATTTAGTGTTAAATTATATAGTCCAAAGAAGAACATCATTGATTAATGAAGTCTACATATTATGTTCTCACAATTCAGAAAACTTGCTTCATGTCTGATGTTAAATTGTTTTTCTGATGAAAAGAGTCTTCAAGAATTCTTCCAATTTTCTCAGGAATTTGCGATTCGTCTCTTAAGAATTTTTTCTCTATCTTTTGGAATGTGATTACCGTGTACTTTTAGTTAGCAATATTACCTACATTTGTACTAATGGTACTACCATGACCATGGTTTGGGCCGCTTCCTATAAGGATCATCTCCAGTCATTCTGACGGGCATGATATATTCTGAAATGTCTTTATTGCATCTCACTTTCAGCTCATAATCATTATTAAAAAATGCATCAGGGAAAACCTAATAATTTCTTATCCAAGGGACTAAATAGCTAGCGTAAGGAAATAAATAGCTATTTAGTCTCTTAGCCAAGGGAGTAAATAGCTATGTAATATTTGTTAATATTTGTATTTATTATGGAAAAAAAGGTTGATGCTGTTTAGTAGCAATTAAGAGGTTCTGCTGACATTATTGCTGAAATAAAACCTCTCAAAATAATATGAGCCCAGAAACCTAATTTAAAAAAATAAAAGGAATAAGTATAAAGGCAATAGAAGAAGAAAAATAAAATGAAAGGTCATTGATAAGATACATAAAGGGAGCAATCATGCAATGACACTGGTGGTTTAAACCCTGCAGTTGAAAATTAAAGATGAATAAAAGATATTTAAGCCTTGCTATCATCAACCTTTGGTCGACAGCATTCACCCATTCAGGGCTTTAATCATATTATTTAACTCATACAACATGAACCTTTCACTTAATTAAAATCCTTTCATGTTCTGCTGTTCTGTAGACTCTTTTGCCACTACTGAAATGCTGCCAAAGAAATAGAATTCATGGGAGCCACATAACCCATACTTCAACTGGCCGGATTTCTATGTATGAACCCAATCTTCAGAGTATTCCAAGAGATTTTGAGCTATCATCGTTATCACCAGATCTAGAACAAGAATGTGTAAAAAGTAATGGCAAGTTGAAGGAAGGAATTCTGTCGAAGGAAGGAAATTCACTCAGCATTAGGCACTGTTTTGCACCCTTGGAAGGTATGTCTTTACAATTAATATTTCTGTCAAACATTTGGATGTCGTTGGTCGATGAGATTCATTTTATAAAACAGATGGTATGAAAACAAAATTTCCTGGCCTAGATCCATGGAAGTGTGGCACTGGAATTAATGCCATTGCACTTTTTCTTAGATGTTTTGTTTTTATTCACAGAGAGTGGTTTCAGCATTTGACCATCATTCTGAAGGTGTTCCATCAGAGCATTTTAAAAATGATGGTGGTTTGAATTAAGCATGTTATGACTGAAATTAATAATAATGGTATGTCTAAATCTATTTGGTAGGGGATCGAGATGGTGCGGGGGCTAATGTACTGGCATCCCACCCAAAGGGCCCGGGTTCAAATCCCGGCGGTGTTGAATATTTTTCAGAGGTATCTCAGTCCCTACTTGAGGTGCTTTGTGGAGGGCACTTCGAGTGAGTATGCCGTCCGTCAGATGGGACGTTAAGCTGCGGACCCCTTGGCGTCTTTCGTAAAGAGTAGGCTAATGCCGACGCTGGGTTTCTCTCCACCCTTCATCCTTTCCTGTCCATCCCCAATGGGGCAAATGACCTCAGCAGTTGGTCGCCTCCCCTAAATCCTACTACTCTCTACTATTTGGAAATCCCCTGTTCTGATTTAAGTAGATTGAATGGTATTACAGATGCATGTATGAGTTCCAGGTTTAAAAAAAATGATGAAATAATGCTAAAAGTTT
Source organism: Hetaerina americana (assembly GCF_022747635.1). Taxonomy (NCBI): domain Eukaryota; kingdom Metazoa; phylum Arthropoda; class Insecta; order Odonata; family Calopterygidae; genus Hetaerina; species Hetaerina americana. The sequence goes on along the minus strand of NW_027286625.1, from coordinate 4,555,726 downwards.
ACATTTTAAAGCCGTTTTGAATTGATATGTTTTTATATTTTCAGTGAAAAATGTGAAATGTTGATTTTCCAAAACTATGAATAATATAATATTAATGGTGTTTGATAGTAAAAAAAATATTATAACTTAGCATTGAACACCTGCATAAATGATTATGGCATAAAATGTTTTGAAAATTCAGTGATTACCACAGACCGTATATAATAGTAAATATTCGCAGTGTGTGAAGCTTTGTGATTATCAATGTCCAAGTGAATCAGTCCAAATTATAGGGCCCAAAGTCATGTCCAAAAATGCATCAACTGAAATTACACTTCCTTACAAATGCAAACTTCATTGTTTCTGTATTTCTGCATGAGAAAAAATGATTTATATTACCATTTGCCCATTGTATCAAACGCAGAAAGAGAGTGGCATAAGCCAAGAAGATTAATGGTCGTAAATATCTGAGGAATAAATCTTTTTTCCAGCCATAATGCATCCAGATAATGCATGATCTTTGTCAGTGTTGCATAGAATATATATTCACTGCATAAGTTCTTCTATCAGGCTTGTATTAATTAAACTTAATAGATTAATATGGACATTTTTACTGTATATATTATGCAGCATTGTTTTGTGAGTCCCTTTGCCACACATTTTGTCCCTGGAAGGAATGCCAGTTGGTTCAATCATTTTCTACATTTCAACTATAATCTGTGGGGTATGATAATATGTATAACATTTTTGGAAACTTACATTGTATTCATTAAATTTTTTGGAAATCTATTGTATGGTAAAGTAACATTCTATTCATAAGAAAAATTATACGTATTATAAGGATATGATTGAAAAGAAATCTAACGAGTTTCTCAATTTGGTTCACAGGCTTTTTATACCTCTCAGCTGACTATTCTCAACTTGAACTGAGGCTCGTTGCTCACATTTCCAGGGATCAAAAGTTATGCTCTATTCTGAATAAAGGTTGTGATGTTTTCTGTCAAATAGCATCAGCATGGAAAAGCATAGATGTCACAAATGTAAGTAAATTCATTTTCTTTGGGTGCCAAAAATCTTCAGCAGTTTTCATTCAGAGAATAATTGTAACCACACTAATGGCTGAATAACGAAAGGTACATAGCATATTCCTGTTTTTTGTGCAGTTTGTATTAATTCACTGCAATATAACTTTTGAAAATGATGTAGTGAAAAGAATTTTGCCCATCTGAAAAAATTTCAATTTGTTTTCAATGTTGAGGCTAAAATAAACCAATTGAATACTTTGGTTGGTACTACTATTTGGCTTCTTTTGTTCAAGATGGTAGATTGCTTGGAGAGTTGTTTTTAGAGTGAAAACAAGAACTTAAATTGTGATGCAAGCAGAAATTTGGAGCATTTTTAAGATGGGCCCTTCTCAGGCTTTCTTGCTAAAACCACAACAATCAACCTGAAAGTTGGTTTGAGGGGTTAGAGTGGAGCTCACATCATATCAAGCCTTTCAACATTGGATGTTTGCACACCAGGGTAGGGGGGCAATTCCTTTCCCTGTGCGGACTGCTTAGAGCTTGCATTGCATAGCCTCATATTTCCTAGGAATATCTGGAAAATTTGATCCATTGTGTGAAGCTATGTGAATAAAATCTGGGCTAGCCAGTCCGTAACAGAATGCTTTATCAACTAGGCTATAAGTCCATAATATTTCCTACAGCTCACATGAAAAGAAATTGGTGACACTGGAATTTATGAGTTTATATACCCTAATTTCTCCTGATATAAACTGCCATATTTTGATGATAGAAGAAAATTAAATGGAAGAAATTTTGTTTTAAAATTCTGTCGTATTCACAAAATTAAGTGTACTTCCCGTGCTATTATGTCTCAATAATATAACCTTCTTATTAAGAGGCAATAGTGTGTAGACATTAAGGATGGTACTGGAAAGAACCATATATTTTTGGTTGTAAAAAATTCCATAGCCTTGAACTATCATTAAAGTTATCATATTTAGGGAACACACAGAAGCCTATCGTGAGAGGGAGAACTCTTGATTCACAAAACCATATGCATAAATATATTGCTGCATATACCTAAGGGAGAGGTTTTTCAAAATTTTAAAAATATGATACATGCAATAATACTATTTTACAGCATAGGATGGTAAATAATAAATAAAAAATCCCTTTCTTTGGACTCTTGAATATCATACTTCATACCCAAATTGTTTATACAACAAATCTGGATTTTGATAGAAAATGAAATATTTTTCTACAAGTGGCAGAAAAGCTAATTAAGAAAAACTTCTTAGCTTACTCAAAAGTCTCTCAAATAATTCATATAGCTTTAAATTGGATGTTGGTATGTTTGATGACATTTAAATAAATCATGAAATGAAAAATTCCAACAAGCACTGTAAAAGAGGCAGGTAAATGATTACCTTGAACTAATAATTATGGTTCTAATTTTTGTTTTGTCTCCTGCTAATATTTTCCTTTATACTTGTATTTGAATAATTCAGGTCACACCAAATTTACGACAACAAGCTAAAGGAATTTGCTATGGGATGCTTTATGGAATTGGCTGTAAAAGTTTAGCAGAGCAACTTGGGGTGGATGAAAATGAAGCCTCAAATTTCATTGAAACATTCAAGAACTCATTTCCTGGTGAGTGAAAATAAAGGAATCAGTAAAGAATTAGTATTATAATTGAAATAATCAAAGGCCAGTGAGGAGTACAGCTCAATTATTTGCATACCCTTATGTGTATGAACTGGTCTTATTTAGTCTAGATAATAATTTGTTGACCTCCGCATTAGTAGACAGAATATGACAGTGGTCTTATAATGATATCTCACATGAAAATGTTCCTTTCTACAATCTTGTGTTCTAGATTGCCAATACCAAGTGTTTATACCAATCACTTCTTCCCTTGCATTTCTCCTGAAGGTAGGTCATGGTCCTGCATTGAGTATGTGCAAGTCATTAGATATTATGAGGGCCTCATATCTTGGGTAAATTATGAATTCCTCTGTACAGTGTGGTAAAAGTTGGCATTGCATCCGTTTAGGAAATCCCATTTCTTAGTTTCATAGTGATTCAGTAGATCCTCCATCTCAGCGTTAGGTGAGGGACAGTCAGGATCCTCTGAAGGTCTTGAGTGCCATAGGGCAGCAGCTAGGATGAGCAGACAGCCAACCTCTTCATTTCCTCACCATCCTTGAAGGTAACCTCTCACCAGGAGGTTACAGAGTTATTGCTGTGTCTCTCCCCTATAGAAGTAGGTTGAGATGCACTACTATGTTTAGCATAAGTGCTTCCTGCCTACTGTTAATCCCTGATGTTAAACTGAGATAAATGCATGGCACCTATCTGATTCATAAAGATTGAAGTCCTTGTTATAGGTTTTCTCTAACTAGACCTTTATAGGTTCCACCAGACTAGATTTAACCCTTACCTTCAGTCACGAGCCTGCAAGGCAGCTCTATTGTGCTGCCAATTGGTTTGGGTGAAAGGACTCCCTGGCCTGCCCTAGGCTTCCTCTAATCCTCACCCCTCCTTCATAGTTAACCCTCTCCTGGAGAACTTTCCACTGCCCAGTTGCCACTGATCCACTTCCCCCTATTCAGGGCCCAGCTTTGTCCAGGAATGTGATTCAACCTCATGGAGATGGTATTGAGACCCAGATTGACCCTATTCAGTGTCTGAAGTCATCTATGCAAAGAGTCCTGGCCTCAAACTGGGTAGACCCCGGCAGCCAAACCATGACCATCAACCTTTTGACAAAGAGGTCAGCGTCTACAGCCAGTGAAACTTGATTCCCTCAGTGGGTCCCACTTTTCCAGCTGCCTTGGTGATTCAGGATACTGAAGTGTCCTCAAAGACGATCTCCAGTGCCCCATTGATGAATCTAGTCTTTTTTTGAGAGGGCAGGGCCTAGCCCTCTGGTATGGTCTCCCGTAACTCTCATTATCTTTAGTTCTATTTACATGTGCAACTTCTGAGTCATCCTCCTTCGGATAATGGAGGTTACCCAGAGGAGGATGACTCCTCTGTAATCTGTGGGTAGCCCACTTAGATAATTGCACTTTAGTTCAACCCCGTAGTTTCTTGGCATAAGACTTTCGTAGGATTAGTTGTTTTGGGATCTCAGACCAATGCTGGGGGGGGGGTATCCCCAGAGGTTCTTGACCTCTTTGTAGTAAGGGTACCCCTTCCATCTCCCACCAGGAGTTTCCAGGGTGCTATTGCTCTATGCCTACTACCAGGGAGTGGGTCAAGGTGTACTCTCTGGCCTTCAGCTAGGGCTTTCAGCCTCAAAATCTTCTACCTGGCAGCCCCACTTAGCTTGTCCCTTTCCTTGGTGATGAGGGCTTGCATCTTAAATGCAACATACCATGGGATTTAAGGGGCAGCTGACAGGACTTGATACCTGTGTTTGGACATCCAGAGATGAGATGGTGGTTGAGATATCCTCATCATGGACCTTATTAGGGTGCCCAGTTCGTAGTCACTCTTCCATGGAGTGTGTTGGTCTTGTGAGTTCCATGTTGACAGGGCTATTTAGTGCACCTCAAAAGGTTAATTTATTGTTTGGTTGTAATGGTCGTCACACAAGTAGTTAGTGAAATAAACACCTGCCCTTGTGGAGTCCCCATGTATGAGCCTAAAATTGGCAGTTATCAACCCAGAGGTTGGTTTGATAGCTGAGGGTATGGCTCATTTAGTACTAAGCCCAATTACATGTGAAATTCACTCTACAGGGTGGGGTGTCCTTCTCCTCTCCTTATCGTGTCCCAGGAAGCTCCGGTACCCAAAAAATACAGTTTGGGTGAAGCCTAGGGTGCCCAGAAGTATTCCCAGGCCCTTTGGTCGGCAGTCCAACGTGGTGCCCTCTGGACTACCAAGTCCCCTGCATGTGGTTAAATTAAACCCAAGGTCGCTTGGTATCCAGAGTTTCCATATTTGAGACCTCTTTCCCTGTAGATGTGGTCACCTTGGCTCAGAGAACTACTGTTGAGGAGAGCATTTTATTAGGTCCATCATATTCTACGAAAACCAGGGGTACTTCATGGAGGATGGGGCTCTTCACCATGCATTATATTCTTGCAAGATAGTAGGCTTGAAATGCACCCATTGACATGTACTTGGATCCAACGTCCTTCACCCCCTTGTAACTGTTTTAGCCTTGGTTACTTCTAAAATTAAAATGAATTCAAAAGGTCATATTCGAATGGAACGCTTCCAGTTAGCTGTAAATTTATATTATTTCATTATTTTTACAGCCGATGTATCTTGAAAATTACCAGTGTCAAAGTTTGGTTAAGAATTACTATTACATGTCTTTTCTATTCATAGTCATTGGTGCAGAATGCTTCTAGTTGAAATGAATCTTTTTGGTTATAAATGCAATTTTTAGACGGTAAACCTTTTCTCTTTTTTAGGATTGAAAGCTTTTTTGATATCAGCTGTTCAAAAATGCCGAGCAGAGGGGCTCGTGAGAACGATGAGTGGTAGGAGAAGAGAACTACCTGCCATTAACAGCAACAATCTAGCGCACCGAGGTATGAAAAATAACACTCCCAAGAGCTCTTTTGAGAAAGTATAATAAATTAAAGTAAAATATATCCTGAACCATTTCCTGTGACTTCTCTGTTTTCTTGCATTGTTTATTTCCAAACAATCATTTTTTTTAACTCTCCCCCTCAGCTCCTATTTCACCTACTACAATATACAGGTTATTAGAGCTCATGGTCCTTACAATATTGTTTGTAGTGTTATTGTTATAAATACTATTGATGGTGATTTAATAATCTTATAATAGCTAATTATTATGACTTTGCAGCATATTGTAGCCATTAGTGTGGGCATTTTGCATAATAGAAATAAGGATATCAACCAAGAAATTATTAGTAATGATTTATCATACATTTTAATGGCTCTGAAGGATCTTCATAGCATGAATTGCGATATTCATCCACTTGGGGTCAAAGTTGAGGACGACACTAGTTTATCACTAACATGATGCATCAACAGTTAGAGGTGTTAGTCATCACATCTTTGAATGTATTAAGAAGTAAGGAATTAATGCAAATACTTAAAACTGTAATTGTTGCATTTTTAACAATAATTTTTGACATTTAAATCCTCATTTCAAAATTTCTTTCGAGAAAATGGATGTGCTCATGTCATATATACTGTCATTTTTCTGGTGCAAAATTACTTGTAATGTTCATTTACTTGCTTAATGTTAATAACATTGAAAACTTTTGATAACATGCAAAAAACTGCAGAACCAACGAGATTGTCGGGGAAAAGAAAAAAAACTCACAATGTTTCAACCACTCAGATCCAGGACATCACTTAATATTTTCATCATTACTGCCATCTGGAAGAAAGCCTGGGCTCTTCTTGGATATAATGTGTTGACTAGGGTTGAACAAGGATTACAGTCAAAAACATTTTTTAATGTTGCAATAATCCTCCGCACCCACCAATTTCAACAAAACATTAGTCAAAGATTGTTTCGTGTGGATGGAAGTAGTAGAACAGCCTTGTTTCTCCTTAGTGCATACAATAGGGACATTATTTACTTTAAAATCTTCTTTAGCCTAGGGGCATACTTGGGCCACTAAACCTCACTTTTTTCTGATCCAAGCTGGATGAGAAAATTGGAAAATTTTTATAAGTCACTGACATACACTCTTTGGCTTTAATTTAGAGGCCCACTCATACTTTTGATATTGCTGGTTCTAAATACCTTCTCCAGCTGCTGGTCTCAGCTGATGAAATAAGATCAATTGAAAAGGGCATATTATATTCTGTATATGAATTTGAAGCTGTTGACAAGCGATGATGTTGTCATAGGCTGACTTACATCCTGTGTGGCAGGTTACAAACGAGTCTCAAAAAGCCTATTAATCCAGAAAGTATGAACTGACAGCCTGAGATGGTAAAAAATGTGGGCAATTAGGCTTAAAGATTTGAATAAAAATTTTATGATTTTTGTGTCTATGCATATGTTGAATCTATCATAACATTAAATGACCATTTAGGGTGCCATTTCTAGTTCTCCCTATGGCCATTTATTTTACAACTATTCGTAGGGCAATAAGCAGTGCTTTGGGCATTACTTATTATACCAAGGTTTTCTTGTTTTCCAAACCTGTTATATCTGGGTTTCAGTATACTTATTGAACCCAGATTAAGATGGTTTAATATTGAAATACATAATTTACATATATTATAGATCTTATTTTATAATTTTACAAATCATTTCTCATTTCATTCATAAATAGCACACGCTGAGAGACAAGCCATTAACACAATTGTTCAAGGATCTGCAGCCGATCTCGTCAAGGCTGCAATGGTACAGATTGACAAGAAACTTCAAAAGAAATCCCTGTCACTGGGTTCTATCAAATCCCAATATTCTACTTTGGCAAACTTAGGTCCTAAGAGGCCTAGAGTTAATGGAAGCATAATTTATAATAATTCAACTAGTCACATACCATCTGGAGCATTTTTGGTCCTCCATCTTCATGACGAACTTCTATACGAGGTAATTATTTTTATATAAATTTTATTCTCATAGTGACGATACTTGGTTATGGTTAAGCTTCATATTTATTGAAATTGGATTGAGGAAAGCTTGAACTTAGCTGAAAAGGTGATTATTTCTTTAAAAAATAAAAAAAAATGCCTCAAAGATGCCAAAGTTAGCAATTGATACTGGCATCATCAGTGCCACGGAATTTTATGGAATCACGAATATTTCTTTCTCCTTGCCAACTTTTATATTAAAATACATTTTGGAAGAATTCTTGGGAAATTATGGGAGGAATTTTTTTTTGAAGTCCCATAGGTCTACAGCACATGAAAATTATCTTTTTTCTTCGAAATTTATGCCATGCTAAATTGCCATCATGATGCATAGAATGTTCAGGCTCTTTGTCACCCAAGAATTTTCAGCAAATTAATTTGGCCTACCTGAAGAAAGAAGTAGTGACATACCAAGAGTCTACCTCTGCAGTTCTTTCTGAATGTGCGACTGCCCGAAAGGCAGATGTTAGGATGAATCATTTGAGCATCATGTTTGCTAGATCTCTTCAATTTTTTCAAACCACTTTGATTTAGCGATGTGGGTCAGCATAGGCTGAAAATCACTTTTCTTCCTGTGGTTCAGTGACAACTAAAAAAATCATTGAACCTAGATTTCTTTGAGATTCACCTAAAATTTTCACATAATCAAGTTCGCTTGGATTATTAAAATAAAAATCCATGAATATAAATCCAAAAAAGTTATCAAATGTACATCATATATGAATTTTAGAAAAGTATGAATGTCTGATACTGAAGGATTTGAAAGCTATAGCATGCACGGCAAATTGAGTCTTGTAAGAAATTAGTTAGCTGCCAATACATTGCAAATAGATATAAGGCATTAAGTTGCATAGGATCTAAATTTCAAGGGCTAACTTATCATCTTTTGCTTAACTTACAAATTAATACTACCTTAAGCAGCAGTTTATTGACATTGAATTCAAATAAACTTGCAAAATACATGAAAGTCCTTAGATAAAGTTGAAAATAAATTAAGAGATGGACTAGTCATAAATATTTCAGAAATTTGGAAAATTTGTACTGGAGCTCTGAGAGTCAAACATACTTGAAATCGACCTCTACCTCTTCTTCCAAAATCAAGTGTCATGAAGTGCACTACTTTTTCCTATAAAATAGAGTAGCCAAAGGAATGATTATTTTCTGACTACAATTGACTGACAAATCTAGCTGAAGAATAGATTTTCCTCACTTTTGAGATAAGAACTTAAATCTTTTAGACTTGGTACATATTTTGAACTGATGGGCACCACAGGATAGCCAAATATTTAGCATTTACACAAAGGCATTAACAAAAAGGAGTACCATTTTCAAGTGTCCTTCTTGCATAATGCACTTCTATCCAACTTTTTAATTTTATAGGTAAAATAATATATAATCATTGATTTTATTTATACTATGATGTAAATGTTAATTAGGTCATATTTTGCAAAGCTTGTTTATAAGGTAAACACCTCTTTATTTGAATTGTTATTACAGTTTCACCAAAATGAACCATGAAATAATTCATGTGTATGATTTGTAGGTTTCCACAGATGCACTAGAAACTGTTGCACACATAGTCAAATCTGAAATGGAGGAGATGTGGAAGCTGCAAGTTAAATTGCCAGTAAACTTGAAGGTGGGAAAATCGTGGGGTGCACTCTCTAAATACGAGAACATCATTTGAAAACAAAACACCAATATGAATGTCAATATTGGATATTTATTGTTAATAGAAGTTCATGGCCATCTATTAGTGATTGTACTTTTATCAGCAGAATTCTATTTTTATACATTTAACTTATTGAGAAGTTTGTATTTATGAAACTTTTTAATGTTACCAATAAAATTCATTATAAAAATTGATTCTTGATTTTGACTATAAACAATCTATTTTGCCGATCATCTTAATTCTTGGATATAATTTCTTTTTCTTTCATGGGGATCTTCTGAGGTAGATTAATACCAGGTATGCTACGAGGAATGCTTCATTTCTTCCAGGGCCAAAGCCAACTCTGCATACTTCTTTTGTAATGCCTTCTCTCTTTCAGTTTGTCTGTTGACATCATCAGTAAGAGACTGCAAAATAAAAAAACAGCAATAATAATACATTCATTTCACTATTGGAAAACTATTTGCATGGATACAACAAGTGATAGTACAAAGTAAAAAACAAAAATAAAGTCCATTTTACATTTTTGACAATAAGTCTTTCAGAAAATTAGACACTGCTAGTAACACTTTCTGGCAAGAAATAATTTGACCCTCATTTTATAAAAAGGACCCCCTTGATTACATTGGTAATTCTATTGAAAAGGACTGAGGCAGAATGGTAGGTACCTTATAGATAAATAAAGCTGGAGTATTGATTAGAGTGTATATTATTTTTTGAACGTGGAGTAATCACAGTAATCAGCACTGTTTGGAAATTTATCAAGGTTTGCTCATTTAAAACACAAGTTAGTACGTCCAGTGTAGGTAGTGTTAAGATATTGACTCAAGCAAAAATAGGTTTACCCAGGGTATAGATAGGAACATGATATATGGCCTGGATAGCTTACTTCTGAGCAGAAAAGGCTCTTACGGCAGCACTTGAATTAAACCGGAATAAGATACAATAGGAATTATAGTATATCTTTGTTAATGTTTCCACTACCACACTCGGCATTGTTACTGCCACAAATGATATTCAAATTAAAGTGATGAGAATGAAAAATATTAGCTGCCTATATTACCAGGAAACAAACAAGAAGGGAAATAAACATTAAACAGGAAATATATTGCTTTGGAAAAGCAAATAACATTAAGAAAAATAAAAATGTTAGTCCTGAGAGAAAAATGACTGTGGAGGTGACTATGTCATACTTCACATTTAGACCTGTACCTGACTCTTAATTCTCTTGATCATTTCGCTGGTTGCTCATTGAAGTCCGAGGTTGAGTACAGCTCTTTTCAACATTGAAGCAGCCGATTTTTGCCTCTTATTCAAAATATGGTTGTAAATAAGTCTCTTTCTCTCCCTGCACAACTACCTTTCATACCACACCTTGCTAACTTCTCTCTGCCATCCTAATTCCCATTCTCCATAGGGGTTTGTTGGGATATGGCTAATAAGAAAATTCAAAATAAATTTGGAAAAACTTGAGACTTCAAAACATAACAGTTTCAGGTTTAACTTTGTGGAATTCCTTCATGATGAGGGTAAAGAGAGAAACTTTGCACTTCCACAAAAAGAACTGAGACTTCAAGAAATTTACAGTAAAAACTATTGAAAAAATATGTTATTTGGCACACTATAAGGTTGCAGGTTACCAAAGTAAACTAACATTTCTTGCAATTTCACGTGTTGCAAAAACATTTACCCCTAAATATGATATAGGTTTGTGCCCTTGGGTAAAATCAAATTATATTCTTAACAAGATACTACTGCATTGTTTTCATGTACTCACTTCAATCCTCCTTGGTATGGCAGCCATCTCTTGCTGTTGAAGAAATTTAAATGTTGACAGTTCCAGGTGGGCTTGCTCTAATTGCTCATGTAGTTCTTGGAGCTGCTTGATTAAGGCTTGTGCTCTGGACTGAAAAAGACATTAAAAATATTTTAATCAGAGATGGATTGATGCAAGTTTTTTCTGGATAATAGATACAGACTAAAATGCAACTAAATATTTATGATATTACTTGTTACCATTAAGGTCAGTTATTAATGCATACATTTGATATTTTTAGAAACATTTTGTCCCTATATCACAAGTCAAATATTCAGGCTTACTACTACAATAAAAATAGTATCATATTACCAGCAGTCTTGAGGTATAAGAACATCAAGCATCTCATTCCTAAATTTAACTGATATCAATAAGTAGCCAAGAAAAATCTGAATTACAGTAATTCCTTGATTAATTCCCAAGATTAATGCTAAAATGTGTTTTGTAAATCAGAAAATAATTTTCCTGACCAATATAACTCATGAATCTACCTATGCCTTGTTTCCTAAGGTTGTATTTTTGCTTCAGAGCAAAACATACTTCAATATTCAGATGTGATATACAAAACTTTTATCATCTCCCATTATATAACTTACTTATTGCCTAGGTCTATATGAACATTCGTTTTGGCATTGGTAGTAGTCATTAAAGGAAGTGACTAACATTTAAGATCATTTGCACCAATAAGCAGGTAATTTTGCAAGAGTAGGATGTTCAGGGAATGGAGGAAGGGTGGAGAGAAACCCGACATTGGCATTAGCCTACTCTCTAAAAGGTAAACACTATAACACCCTATCTGATGGATAGCGTACTCACATGAAGAGTTCCCCACAAAGTACCCCAAGCAGGAATCAGGATACCAGGGAAAAATACTTTCACCTCTGGGATTTGAACACTGGCCCTTGGGGTAGGAAGCTAGTATTTCAACTGCCACACTCTCCCAATATCCCTTTATTCTGTAGGACATATGAATTTATAAATGCATAGGTCCGACAGAATCTGCTACATATCATGAAACACCTGTATTGATTTTGGATGCAGAGCATTACAACAAATCATTTGGTGTAGCTAAAAGCTGTAAGTTGGCACAGTGTAGTAGGATGTACATTGTAAACACCCTGGGAAGATCCTCGAGTCTAACCATGCAGAGGTAGTATTTGCTTGGGAGATATTATTGTGAATTCAAGTGGTGGCAGAAAATGGGAGAGGGACATATTAATATGAAGGCATTGAGAGACCTAACCTAACTAAAACTACTCACCTTTGACATTGACTTTCCCCTTCAACCTTTCTCTCTCTTCCGAATTTCTCTCATGCTACCTATTATCATCATGAGTGATGAATTCTAAAAAAAATATTAACTTTAAGAACTTTTGAACAAAGTTCATGAGAAGGTGCTATAATTTTGTTTAGGAAATAAATGACTTTCCAAATATTCAACTACCAAATCATTGTAATTTTTCTCGCAAAAATCATGCTAATGAATAATTGTCCTGCCTAATCCTGAAGGTGAGTCCCCAAATCCAAGTATTATATTGGAATCCGTATTCCTTTTTCTTCAAACTTATCTCACCAGTTTTGGATCAGGAAATTAAATGCCAAGTTTAATATTATGATGTTACCCCTTGAAGAAAGTGAATAAACAATTCATGCATAACCAGTCCCCATTACTACATTTAATAATCCTCAAAAAATATCCAGAGGCAACCCATTCCCACACAAAAATATGCCACACACCATTCCTCTTAATCACACACCCTTCAACATTTACCCACAACCAACTCTTTACACCCTCATTTTTAATGATACAGAAGTATTTGTTTGCTTTTCATAATTAAAGACACGAGATGATTCCAATAATTGAAATCGGTCATGCTCATTTTTAACAGCATTTTTCACTGCGGAAAAAACATTTCAAACAAATTTGTGTTTTCCTGAGGCACTAAAGGAAAAATTATACTTAATTAACTTATGCTGAAATCTCACCTGATATCCTCCAGTCAAAACTTTCAATTTCTTTTCCATTTTGGCTGCCCTTTTGGCTTCTCGTGTCATGTGGCTCCTGTTTTGTTCCAACCTCTTATCCAATGATTCAAGCCGATCCTTTTTACTGGCCAAGTTGGCTCGGGTGTATCGATTTTGTGAAGGAAGAAACAGTACCTGAGAATGAATTTATCACAATTATGTAAAACATAACACCTTTTAATCTTCACCAAAATAGATAAATAAATTTTGGTCTAAAATGTGTCATTTGACTACTTGAAGCATATTCTTTCCATAATGAAGTATGCCACTTTTATTCTTTTCTATTTCCTATTTAAGCAATGGAAACTTAGGTGAAATTTGATTATGAATGAAATACATCACCAAATGCATAAATAATGAATTCATGAATGCATTATGAATGTCCAATGACAAGATTTCTTAAATTCTAGGCAATTACTAAAGCCTCCACACTTACTTGAGCCAAGCATTCCACCCACACTTGGGAGTATGCTTCCAAGGATAATTCTCCATGTCCCATTCCATGTTTAACCACTTCCATTTCCTGCTTCAGCAATTCACGTGCCTGTATGGGGAAAGTTGTATAATTTGTTTAGTGAGATAGTGAAAGTAGTCTGTATTACAACATAGATAAAATAAAATATTACACAGAGCCATCTTAAATTCTTCATGATGGAAGAGTAAGGTATTGAAAATATAAAGAATTCTGAGGGAAAATAATAACTGTACAGGTATAAATTAGGTACCATTTGTTGCATGTTTAATCGTGATGGCTGAAAAAATCTTTTGTCGTTCATTCAAGACATTGTCATGGTTTATGAGACGATGTAGCCTTCATCTGGGATATGGTGCAGACACAAGAAGCACAGTAGACTCTTGTTAGTACATTTTGGAAGGGACCTGGAATAATGAATGCACTAAATGTGCAAACCTGTGACAGTTGACCTTCCATTGCAAGCTGAAGTTGTAATAGAGGAGCATAATTCAAGGGTAGGCAATTCAGGATGGAGTAACTTATTCACTTCATAACTTGTTCACTCCAGAGTTTATTAGTGATAATATAAGGCAAAATTTTTCATTATGTCAATATTATGAAACATATGATGCATTTTGTGTAAATACCAACATATTTGATACTTAAGATAACAGGGATGTTACAATTTGGCAACAAATTTGGTTAATATTAAATTCTTTTTTACCAATGTACACAAAAATGAAGTTTAGTTTATTGATACTTTCCAAACCATCGAAGGCCCTTAGGAAAGAAAGAATGTCTTACTTTTCAATATCATATGTTGATGACTCATACGATCCTTCTATTTCTATCACTAAATATATATTCTAAATCTGAGAAAATAGCTGCATGACATAAAATTCGGTTTTCATTGCTATTATTTTCTTTCCTTCTTCTGTAATGTGCTCAGATTTTAAATGTGAACATTAAACTTTCTACCAAATTCTCCAAATTCAAATTTTCAGCTTTAGCATGATTTTCAATCTGTTTAAATATTCTTTCAACCTTTGTAAGCCATTTCGGTGTCAGCTTCCATCAACTGGCATACAATAAAAATGTCAAAACTATTTTGATGAATATGGATAGAAATTTATATAGAATCGAATCTTACTATTGTGAAGCCTAATATTTTACCTCCACTCTTTACATTTACAGGATATTAATTACAATTTAATCCTCCTGGTTTCACTCCATTTTAAATTTAGAATGTAAACAAATGTGGCACAAAGATTGGCATGCAGTATTTTTTCATAACACCCCAAGGATCGACAGATCAGCCTACTGGCATTATATGGGTCAAAGCACTCTATTTCAATACTAAAATGAACTTAGATACAAAAATCCATATGGAAAACTGTCAGGGTCTTAAAAACTTATCTAAATTCACACATCTGAATTTGGGTTATAAATTTGATGGGTCAAATTGGGATAACTGAGTGAATAAGATTTTCCAACAAACCTTTCCAAGGTCTTCATCTTGGTAAGTGACATATGGATGGTTCTCCAAGTAAGCTAAGTGCTGTGCTTGTGACATGATGGGTGTGCTCCCTCCTGGTCCGCCTTTCCTTCTTCCTCCAGCTCTCTGATCTAATTGAGCTGGGGTTGGAGAATGGACTGCATCATAGTGAAGCATTGTGAGCATGTCTCTCTTGATCAACTCTTCAGCCTTTGAGATAAGAAACATAAATGAATCAACTAAGGAATACTTTGCTGCAAGGCCATATGCAATAGCACATGTTTGAGTGCTTGAGGTTGCTTCAATACACGAAATCATATTTTACAACACTTATTCATAAAAAATTATTCAGATGATAAATATAGAACCGAAAGTCTTGAGTGACAGGTGCTAAATTTCTTGAACCAGAAATTTAAATGCTTTCAAGTGAATTACAAGGTTTTGACTTGGTGATATAAAAAATACTGATCTGCATTAACAGGTCCAGTATCAAATATTAGCAGTAATTGTGTTAAATCAAATTTGATTAAACTACTTCTGATCCACCTAAACCTTTCACATTTAAAATAACAAGAATAACTTTTCACTGGACCAAAATATTTTGAAAATTATTGATTTCTGAAAGTTTATGAAATAATTAAAAAAGTTTAATGACCTTGGGCATGCAACTATGAATAGTGATCCACTAGGAACCAAGAAAAAGTATTTTTTTTTAAGTTGGTAAAAATATGATAAAGTCTCTGATGATCTCAGATATGTCAGCAAGCTCATGAGAAAAAAATTGTAATAAAGACATAAAAAAATGACACAGAAAAGTATTTTTGATGATGCCCAAAATAAACCTGAAACATTAATAAATAGTATACATTCTTATTACATGTCTTGGGATAGTGCTCCACTCTTAACATATATACATGTATTAAGTGATTAACCCTCTTAGTGCGGCGGGGATTCCAGGGGTACTAGTGAGAAGTGCGAAGGGTAATTTAAGAAAATGTATCACCTTAGGAAAAAAAACATTATGAAGTTATTTGTTTTGATATCCATATGCAGTTTTTTTATTTTAAAATAAAATATTGTAGTTAAATATATTGTAGTTAAATATATTGTAGTTAATAATGATGGTTTACATTTTTATCATATGAAAAATAAATGTAATTATTACAGTATTATAAATTTGAAGAATATTTTTTTAGCAATAATATTTCGATTTTTAGACACAATACTAATATTTTTATAATATCATTTTTCAATAAAACTACGATATTTAAATATAATAAAGAATCAAAAAGACATGTAGAAAATATTATAAATAAATAAAGAAAAACCAGTGAATTGCAAATTTTTTTGTCAGCCTCTGCATAGTTCGATTTTGTTGAAAAGGCTGATCTCACTGAGTCAAATTGGGACTTTTCCCCTTTCCTTGAGACTGCGGCAATGTGCTTACAATCTAAAAGCAGAAAAAAACGAAGTTCTAACTCATAGAGAACTGCTGACAATGTAATCCAACACACAGGGCGCAATTGATTAGATCGGATGGACGGCAAGAGAAACCAAAATGATTACAAAGCAGTTTATCTGTAAGCTCTTATTTCCATCGTATCAACAAAGTCTGAATAAGCAGCTATATATTAACACCACCACACCATAACACATTCAAAAGATTACAGATGAAAACAGATTAGTAGCCTTTCAGTCGCTTTTCATAGTGGAAAGACCACTCAGAAAAAAATGAGCAAACAATTAGGCTGAGCTTCCTGACATGTACAAAACCGAATGAAAAATTATAGTAGGAATTATACTTTTTGAAACGCATTTAAAATTGCTAATAAAAAATTAGTAATGTAATTCTATGGAATTCAACCTATCGATAGCACAAAAACCATAAATAATTAAAGAAAAAACCATAAGTTACAACGATTTAAACAATAGCCTACGCAAGAGCCGATATATCGGCCCGCCGCACTAAGAGGGTTAAGGCCTCATCAATGGGCTAAATACTTTGTAACTAAAAGTTAACACAATTATTCCAACCCTATTCATAACTAACCTTTTGAAGTTCTGTTAAAGGAGGTTCAGTATTGGGCGGACGTAGGATAGCCATGTTAACTTCCTGCGGCCGAGGCAAATCTCTCTGCACTGCCTGAGATCGACTTTTCATTTCCTTTTCACCTGAATATTTTTTTGAGTAAAACAAGAGAACAAGTTAAGGCCACATGGACTTATTAAATTGGAGTGGGAAGAAATTTAAAAAAAACTCAAATTAAAACTATGATTGATGAAATAAAAATATTAATTTATTTTTAAAAAATTCAGAAAAACATGCAGTGGATACAGCAAAACAGCTTTAAAAAAATTATTTTCATTTAAAATACATTTAAATCACTTTTATTAAAAAGATACCATTACCTTTTCAAATCCTACATACTGTCGGTAAAAAACAGTTGAAACCCTTGAGCTCAGAACCTTTATCTTTCAAATGAGGAAATAAAGTAAAATAATTCTTTTGCAGAGTTTTTGCGCATCAAAAACTTTCTGTTTCCCTATATGAACTTTTATTTAATTTTGTTTGAAAAGGAGCTATTTTTCAGCAACACTTTCGCACTTCACAGAAAATCAATGTGTTTTAGATACATGTAATTGCATCAATTG
The DNA here is from genome assembly GCF_022747635.1 of Hetaerina americana. Lineage (NCBI taxonomy): Eukaryota > Metazoa > Arthropoda > Insecta > Odonata > Calopterygidae > Hetaerina > Hetaerina americana. The sequence continues at coordinate 4,538,038 of NW_027286625.1, read as the reverse complement.
TTAAGGGGGATCGAGATGGTGCGGGGGCTAACGTACTGGCTTCCCACCATGAGGGCGCGGGTTCAAATCCCGGCGGTGTTGAATATTTTTCAGAGGTATCTCGATCCCTACTTGAGGTGCTTTGTGGAGGGCACTTTGAGTGAGTACGCCGTCCGTCGGATGGGACGTTAAACTGCGGACCCCTTGGCGCCTTTCGTAAAGAGTAGGCTAATGCCGACGCCGGGTTTCTCTCCACCCTTCATCCTTTCCTATCCATCCCCTATGGCGCAAATGACCTTAGCTGTCGGTCGCCTCCCCTCAAAACTACTACTACTACTACTATCAATTGTTAAATTACAGATAACAAGTCAAGGTAATCAATCAACCTTCCACAATGACAAACATAAGCTAGCCACCATATTTTCTCATACCAAATAATACTTACATAAAGAAAATTTTCAAAAACAGTTTTCACAGATAAAAAGCAGTGACTTAAAAAAAATTATTTTGAAGTAAACATAAATTAGACTGGTAATATGCTGACAGCAGTGTATGCATGAATAGCTCAGACCATACTAAAATGGAGTAGTGGTTAAGAAGTGCAATTGTATGATTAAAAGCACCAGTATTTCACTTTAATAAGCCAGGGAAAACTTTTGCAGTCGATTGAACGCCATTAACCACTAGCATAGAGGGGAGAGAAGAGAAGCAGATGGGAAAGAATGGAATACCTCCTGCTGAGACCACAGAATAATCAATCCATCAGATAATTGGTGCATGGCTATATTTAATTTCCAAACAATGTTCCACTTTCACAGCTGGAGTTCACAAGAAATTTAAGGCTAACTGCAAAGGTATCTAGAACCAATGGGACTGAAAAATTGATAGCCGTTTAACTGATAGTGAAATAAAAAAAACACTATCAAGGAAGACATTGGGGAGCTATCTAAATCTCATTCATCCCATGAAAAATAATGCATATTGAAAACTTTGGGACTCAGACCAGTTGTACAGATTTTGTACATGGTAGTAGGAAATGCTAGATTTTTGTAGCCATCGTCACTCTAAATTCTTTGCATAGGTCAGACAAGAGCAGCAGAAAAGACGATGAAAGAGAATTGCAACCATTACACAATGGTGCTATGGAAAGTTGGGATGATTCTGAGAGCACAGAAGTTAACAAACATTAATGATATAATGTAGATGAAGAGACAGAGAAAGCCCAAAAGGTTTAGATGTAACCACGGTTATGTAGTTCCCCGGATAGTTACTGGAAGGAGAATGTTGATAGTTTAAGCTATCCACTTGGAAATAGTTGGGAATGTTCTTCAAATAGAACACTTAATACAGAACACATAAATTCCAAAGAAACTGCGGGAGATCCAGCAACAGTAAATTTTAATGGAATAATCCGCTAATATGCATTTCAATTCAACAATTTCAGAGTGTGAATGATTTTTAGACTGAAATTGTTGCATTGAAACAGAACACACACTTCAATTACAGAGGTAAGAGGATTTGCAACTCACGCTGTGCTCTTTCCTCAGCATCTCGTCTTGCATCAACATCTGCTTGGTCTTCTTCATTTGATGCCAGGTCCTCCATGTCCATCCCCCCTGTGCCCTCCTCCTCCTCTTCAGGTACCACAATTTCATAATCATTTCTAGGGGTTGGGAGGGAGCTAAGTCCTTGCCGAAGCTGTTCCTTCAACTGCTCAATAAATTAGATACATATAAAATTAAAGTCATAAGGATCTGTAAATTATAGCTCAAGTGTTTCCATTTGCATGTAAACGAGATATTTTGGTTACATTGATATCATATCAGATGGAGTCAATGTGAGTAGAAACAGGTGACAGCAGATTGACATGATTCATGATTAGTTGAAAATGATTGACCTTCTCGAAGAGGAAAAGATATACAAGGCAGAAAAAGTAAGACAAATGGGACTCATGCATATAAAATGAATGTTACATATGAGTACGTTTAAGTTCTGAGGTCATCCAGTTGTTTATCGGGAATGGGAGTTGAAAGAGAGACATGGTTGAGCTTAAAATATGTGTCTTTATGAATACAAGGAATAGCTGGTTGCACCATTCAGGGCACAGAGTTTATATAGCTGCCACTAGATTAAGGAGTTCCAATACTTAAAATAGCATAATTTAGGCCAGGTTTTATAATGTCTAGTTAAACTGAAAGTTAACTTTAACCGTCAAAACTCAGTTTTATGATCATTAGTGAAGTTCAAAACCACCTGTTAAACAGCTCAATAACTGATGGGCTACCATGGTTACAATGTTCACATTCACTAAAAAGCAATCTTATTTGTTTATAAAATCAGATTTTTTATAATCTCCATATATTCGCATTAACTAATGATTGGATATAAAAAGATATTAAAAATATGGGCATTAGTGTACCAGAACAGCACACCGTTTTCTTCATTCGTATGGTTTAACACCCATCAAAATTCATCATCAATCAAGTATGACTTGTGGCGATGGTGCTATGGATGTGAAATAATTTTGTGCATGAGTGCAAGAGTTCACACAAGACTAAAGGTCATGTGACAAAAAACCCAAGAAGCCTTGGCCATGGACCAGCCAGGTTTTTCCAGTGGGCAAAAGGAATCCCTAGAGAGGCGTTCTTGACTGTCATATAATCATGGTGTCAAAATTATGAAAAATATTTTTGTCCGCAGGGAGATTATATTGAGAAGTAGCAGGAGTTTTAACTTCCAGGTACAAGTAGTTTGCCATTAAAATTAGGAGACTTTAAACCCGAATGAACCTCATACAGTAAAACCTTGATTATCCAGCATTTGCCCCCCTAGTCCCCGCTTCCAACTGGATGGCCAACTAGGATTGCCTTCACATCAATGTGGCCCCTTTGCATTATACACCATGCAAACCTCAAGGAATCTGAGCACCTGATTTTGACTCAAGGCTTTCTATTTTCCTTGTCTTTGCATACATACTTTCCCCACTTCCATCCTATTCACCTTGACCTTCAAGAGAGACTCAGAAAATTCATGAATAAAAATTTAATGCTGTTGAAAAAAGTTAAGTATCCAGTCAAAAAAAAAACTTAAAAATTACTAAGCATGAAAATGTAAAGAAAGCAGTCTTCAAATGGTACTCAACAGTCTCAACAGCAATTTTTCCATGCATGGATTTGTGGTGATTAGATTTAAGCTTCAACTGGTTGACTTGAAGGACATTTGTTCCTAAATTTAAGGCAAAGAATGGTTGGCTGTCGTATATTCCAAGAACAACAGGATTATAAATAAAAAAGGCGAACCTTGCAAGTGCCGGTGAAGAGACTCTAAAGCCCACTTTAAGAAATGTTAAGAGAACTCTTGATTAGTGCAAGACTTTGTTAAGCTAGCTCTACATTTTATTAAGATACATAACATTATTGATGAGAATATCAGTTGTCAAGATGCGAGCCTTCAATCCATGACCAAAAACTGTCAAAAGGATGAATTTTTTTCCTCTGCACCAACGCTGATACAGACACTGCCTAAAATCATCCAGCACCAATGTGCTCTAAAAATTATTGGAACAAACTTCCTCTGCATTGCTGCAACACTTCAAGGATTTGATTCTCTTAACATATCATACCACATTGGCAGAAAACTTCAGGTAGAAAAAATAAAAAAAACTTCTGACAATTTCAAAGCTCTACTTATTCTCAACATTGCCCTCTCATCCCAGCACCTAAAGTCTCACCATTAGCGATAAGAAAAATCAAACTCCTAACTCTACTACTAAATACAATCTATTTTGTACCACCAAAATAATAACGCATTTTAGAGATTATAATGAGACTGCACAGGAGAAAATATTTGGATGAGGTGATTGTGGTGTTGGAGAATGACAATGACATGAAGAGAATACCCGAGGGCAAAAGACATTGCAAAACAAGCATTAAAGCAGTATATAACTGGTCAAGTGCTCAGGATATGATGAAAACCCTAAACCCCACAAGTGGGTGAATAATCTTTCACCTGGCACTGGTGTAGGCATTGATTTCCAAAGATTTGAGCCAGATGCCTACTAAAGTTTTCTCATCAACAAGGTATTCATGCTATTAGAATGTAAAGAATTTTTACAATAAATGGGTTTAAACTAGCCATTCTGGATGAATTTCTTCACAGTTTCAGGTCGAATGATGAACACAAACCTGTCTCCTGTAACTGCGAACAGCCTGGGGTGTGTCTCCTACATCGAGAGCTTCTTCAGGGTTAATGTTAAGTTTGTCTCGCACAGGTGTTGGTGTAGGAGTGCCACCTATTTTCTGGCCAGCATCTGATGAAGGTGTGCCAAAGCTGCTTCCTCCAGCTACACTCACCGTGCCTACAGTCCCTGGCGTTCGCCCTGGAGGAATTGGAAAGAAGTAAATGAAGACCATGAGTAAATGCATAGTCATCAAAATGACTCAACGTAAACACCGATGTCACCCACCAACCAGACTGAATTTGACCATACATGCTTCCTATGGTCTTCCAGAAAAAATTGCATTTTTAGTGAAAAGTAAAAAGCTTCAAAATACTCGACGGTATCAGGCTTGACGTGGAAATTCATTTTCGAATGGAAGAAGAATACTAAGTATTTTCCACAAAACTTGTTATTTGGTACAACTAGTTTCAACGCAGAGGAAATCACACTCAGATACCCGAGGATAACACCTATACATTGAAACTAGATGCACTAAATAAAAATTTTGGAAGAAAATACCTAGTTTTCTTCTTTCATTGAAACCATCAACATGATATTGTCAAATGCACACCATGCGATAAAATATACCTTTAACCAAAGTTCATAAATTATTTGACAGCATTAAAGGTGGGACTTATCACAAAACACTTAATTGTGTTTCAGCATGAAATTCAAGACAATTGGCAAAGAGAGCACTCAAATCTCTAAATGATACACAGAATCATGTGAGTATACAATGATTAAGTCAACGAAGACCTCTTCACAGGGCACATAGTGAAGTGAATTATCATGCAAACATATTGTTAAGTGGGGACTGAATGCGATGGGTTGAATAGTAAACGCAGGCAATTGGGAAAATCTGCGGAAGATGACAACTGAGACTACGTGCATCATTATTAGTTTTTGACCAGCTCACCATATAAAAGTGTCAAGCATGAGACTAGAATGACATTTCACAAATGATAAAAGAATATATATTAAAAGTAATGTTCTTACCATCAGCACCACGCACACTTCGGAAAGGGGTAGCCAAAAGTGTATTGGGAGTGGTCAGTGCATCTCTCTGAGGAGTCACCCCTCCAAAATCAGACTCATGCAATGTAGTATTCAAACCTCCTTTCAGTGGGGTGTCAACATGCGTCAGAGCCATTATATTTTGAGCCTCCTGCAAGTAGGAATAAATGAGAATGGAATTTGGCAATAAAAATAAAAAATATTCATGCATTAAACTAACTTTGACTTAAAAATTCCACGACTTTCAAGATAAAATTCTTCCACCATATTTTTATACTACAGTATGGCTGTTTGACAGGACCACTTCAAAGGCAGTCTACAAATTAAAAATATTACTGAACGATTAGTTCCTTCCATTAGTTTAAAATATTCATGAACTTATATTGGTGACTTTTTCCAGATGCATTTGAAATGAGAATGAATTTGAATGCTGAAATTTTAACTCAAGGTTAAGAAGCTTAATTTTCTCATCAGCATTTATGCAATGCAACTGTATTTTCAAACAATGAAATATAACTTCACTAAGAATCGATACCCACAAAATGTGTAGGTCTAGGCTAGATCCTGGGCTTACTGGATACCCAGGAGATTACTGTACCTGTAAAACTTTGTCAGTAGTAGGAGCAGGTGTTCTTGGAGTACGCAGGGCTGAAGATGCCCCACCGCTTCCAGACAATGATGTGTAATCTGCAAGGAGAACATCAGATGCAGCACCACCACTGGCTTCTGTGGCTGCCTCTCTAGCAGCTTCACTTGCTCTTCCGAGCTTCACGACTTGCTCCAGTTCCTATTGAAAAAGTATATCCTTCTTGTAACTCATGGCAACCAATCAAATTAAACTGCTTTCTTAAATAATGATTCTGAAAAAATGGGGGCACTGGCAAACTAACATTTAAACACCATCAATCAACCCTAAAAATTGGTTTCGATCCATGGGGATGTAGTTTATCTCAAGTTTTATCATATTGTATTCATAACTTTAAAATAGGATAAAAACTTAAATTTAAAATCTTAAAACTTAGGATATTGGAGCCATATATTTACAAAATCACAGAGCCTTAACTTTTAGTCAAAGTTTCCCAAATGTGGCACCTGCATCTTAAACCCTATTTACTCTATAAGGTACCTGAATTCACTCCCCACAAGGCTTCAATGCCAACTTAAGTGTGCTTTATAAATAACAGGTATCATGATACCCCCATTCTCACATTGCCACCATGGTTTAACGTGGTAGGGAAGAGTTATCATATGCTAACAAGTACATCTACAAACATACTTAGCAAGGTCACAAATAAATAAAATGAGCAGCCAGAACCCCAGCTTTGAACATTTAAACACAGGGAGCTATGAATTGAAGTACATGGGAGAAGAATGATCAGAGCCAAAACATTATAAAATAACTGGCAGTGCCCAAACAATTAGACTTAGGGAATCATGTTTGGAAGACAATTATTTATTTTAGTCAAAGATTGAGAGGCTCCAACAATGATGTACATATGCCAAAATTACTAAGGCCATAATCACCAGGAGATTCAAGATACATAGATTATGAATCACTTTCAGTTATCTGAAGATCCAACAATTCCAAGATTTACTCCATAATAGTAGTAGATTTGGGGGAGGTACAGGACAGCTGAAGTAATTTGCACCATTAGGGGTGGATGGGAAAGGAGGAAGGGTTGAAGGAAACCCGACATTGGCATTAGCCTACTCTTAACGTAAGGTGGCAATGGCTCCGCAGTTTAACGTTCCATTCGATAGATGGCATACTTACTCAAAGAGCTCAAGCACCTCAGAATTGGGATAGTGTGGTGGCTAACATATTGGCTTCCCACCCAGAGAGCTCGGGTTCGAATCCTGGTGGCGACAGATATTTTTCCATCGTGTCCTGATCCCTACTTGAGGTGCTTTGTGGAGGGCACTTGGAGTTAGTATGCCATCCGTCAGATGAGACGTTAAGCTGCGGACACCTTTGCATCTTTCATTAAGAGTAGGCTAATGTCGATTCCAGGTTTCTCTCCACCTTTCATATCCATCCCCTATGGCACAAATGACCACAGCAGTAGGTCAACTCCCCTAAAACTACTACTACAAATCCCCTTAAGCAGGGATTGGGATATCACTGAAAATTATCTGCTATCTCCAGGATTCGGACCTTGGCCCTCTGGATGGGAAGCCAGTACGTTAGCAACCGCACCACCCCGATCCCTGATTTACTGGGTTGGTTCATATTGCTAGGACAAGAGTTTTGCAGGTGCTGCAGTTGGCATCATAAGGTCAGAAGTGCTTGATGCTGGTTTTTTCCCATCTCAAACCTGTATACCTCTCTCCTCTGTTCAGGTGTGCTTTGATGGGCCAATTGAGTAATCGTCTGCTCTCTGGTTGAAAACACCTTTCTAGGGGCTTGAAAGCGTGTAACTATCTTCTCTTTTGAAGTTGCTCAACTTTTTGCAATTTCCATGACTTCCAAAAAGAGCCACGGGAAGCAATGGCTTTCTTTTACAATTACTCTAGTGAGATTTTGAAGTCAATATTGTGGGTTGGTCTGGTCCAAGTGTGCTCTGCAATGACAAGGAGGCACAGCTGTCTATTCTTCGTCATTCACTGACGTTCTTGCCATTTTAGTGTCAAATACAGGAACTTCCACAGCTAAATTTTGCCTCACTGACAACACTTTGAATATCCTTCGCGAGCCGTTTCTTAGTCTTGCAGAGGATGTCAGATGCCTTCGTGACACAGTTATGCCATGTAGTTATGTTGTGTTTGGTGAGGGTTCTAACTATCTTCCCCATTTAATTGATGGTTTCGGGCACAACTTTATGGAATCTGTTCATATTAGAAATGAAAAAAGTAACTTTGTGAATCCACTGAAAATTTTTATCACGAGACGACCCAGGTTTCGACGTTCAACGTCATCTTCAGGTGACAACTATGGCAGACATCCATCTATATATAATACACTCCGGTAGGGGCGGGGAGGTGCCAACCATTGGTTTTACACCATTTACACCAATGGTGTAAAACCATTTGCCTTGACTGGGATACCAACCCGGATCCCTCGATGTCCGGCCAAATGTTTTGGCCAGTTAAGCTACCGAGGCATCCTCTTATACTCTGAAATTTTCAATTATTATTTACATTAATAGCCATCAAGAAAAAAGTTGCCTAGGGCAATGCTGGCATATTTGAGAAAATTCATCCAAATCGCTCAGAGCAACTTTGGAACCTAAGAGGGTTAAAGGTTTGGTACCAAAATCCTAAAACTGAAGGTTAATAACAATTGGTTTAGTATAGTTCCAGCAAATGAATGACCCAACACAATTCACTCTCAATAAATGGATTCTGAACATATATTACTGAGAGTAAATTAAGTCTCTTGACCCAGATACATGAATGAACGTGTTAACTAGAAAGCCCATACTGACCCAGTACTTACATTACATTTTATACCATACAAAACTGAAAGATAGGTCATCGGAAGTAAAAATATCTTTGAACTTCTCTTTGGTATATTTACTATTAGTTAGTGTACCTGATCTGATATTTGTGGATCTGGAAGTACAAGCTTGCTTCTTTTACGAGCAGGTTCTTGATTCTGTAGCATAGCCACAGGGATATCATTTTCCTTCCTCTGCTTCAGTTTCTGCTTGTCCTTTCGCCTTTCCCTCTAAAAGATAATAAAATAAAAGAAGTTTTAGCAAAGTAATAATCACCTACAATATTTTAGTCTCGGTAACTAACAGAAAATTTTGACCAGAGATATCAAAGTTATATGATTTTGAAATCAATCAGGGAAACCAGTAATCGCAGGGAATACCTGGATCACATCATCTTTTGATTGAAAACTTATTTTTCAAAAAGAAAAAGAAGTTACTCATTAAACGGATAACAGCTTGAAAAAATTATGTACATACTCAAAATATTCAATTTTGATGCTTTCTATGATTATGATTTAACTGCTCGAGTCAAGAGGGGAAGGCATACATTTTATCCTAACATGTATGCAATCTAACAATTCTTTTAATTACCGCTTTAAAAAATACTTAAACATGAAATCCAATGGTAATGCAAAAGAATTTAGCCTTCCTAAATTTACACTAGTGTTACTAAAAACTAAACAAACTTTCAGCCCTCCCTATCTTCTACAATCATCACTCACACACTTTGAAAACATATAAAATCATAGCCATTAAGCCACGCTAGATGCAATTTGATGTAGGAAGTGGTTCTTTCGGGTTTTCTTCCACATGTATCCATTTTCCGGACAATATTTCGCCAACGTTCCAGTTGGCTTCCTCAGGTCCACTGAAGTCCAAGGAAGCCAACTGGAACGATGGCAAAATATTGTTCGGAAAATGGATACATGCAGAAGAAAACCCGAAAGAACCACAACGTACATAAAAATCTCCGCGGAAGCCTACATGGAAACTTTAGATGCAATTTGGCCATTTTTACCATTCTGTGAGAAATTTTGAACCCAATGCTATGATGAAAATCCATTGGGACGTGGTAGTGCCCATAGTACTTGTACAAAAAAATTAAATAAAAAAGGCTCACACAACATACAATATTCATATGAACCATCATGAACTATTAATGGCAAACACTCTTAAGCACTTACTCATTTTCCTATCCTTGCACTTCAGCGGGTACTGTAAAATAAACCCAAGGAAATATGTACAGGGTGAATTGCTACACCAATGCTTACCTAATGATTTACGTATTTTCATATATTTAGGATTCATCCAGAAACATCCTTTTTAGACCTTCACATCAGATTTAACATGAAACTAACTACAGACAAATTCAAACACCCAAACCCTGGATTGAGGAAAACCTACCTATGGATGAATTGAACCCCTGACTGGCCACTCTGGCAGGCAGAGACCTGCCAACCCAAAGGTTAGTCTAATTGGATATTAGTCAATATGGCTATTTTCTTTCTTCTTACTATGTGAGCTTTGTGTTCATCTATTTCTCTGGCAGTATGTGGAACCCAGCACCACTTCTTGGCCAAATATTCAAGGTATTTGTTTGCATAAACCCCCCCATGACTATAATTAGGATTCTTTGCTAGCTCGATTGGTAGTTTGTCAACTTGGCAAGTAGAAAACCCATGGTTCTAGTCCAGGACAAGGACATTTTTTTCTACTTGGAATCAGCACCCTTTCACCTTTCCTGACTAAGTTTCCCCCTTTCTTAATCGGTATGAAAAAAAATTTTATTGCTCCAGGTTATGTAGTTTATCAGAATTTGAAAGAATTATTTGTTCTGATAGAATAAGTAAGACAGAATATTATAAATATTATATCACGATATTTTATATTATTATTAGGTAATCTACCGGTTAAGGTAGGTTTTTGGATGGACGTATAAGGAAAGACTCGTAAAAACTTTGATATGGAGCGTAGCTATGTATGGCGCGGAAACGTGGTCATTAAAGCAGGAGGATAGACGTAGACTGGAGGCTTTTGAAATGTGGGTGTGGAGAAGAATGGAGGATATTTTATATAAATATATAATAACAAGTAAAGATCAGAGACCTCAAAATGATATAATTACACTGACACACACAATGAATGGGTTTGCCATGCAAATATATACAGCAGGTTAATTGTTTACGAGAGGGAAAGATACCCAGCTCTTACAAGAATTTGTGGAAACTAGGCAACCACTGAACCTCTGTAACTTATTTTAGACACTTTAATGTTGCTTGCTTTCACTCCATTCACACTGCCTTCGGCATTAAATAAATAGTTAGAGTTTGAGTTTTTCAAAATGAAAAAAGGCCGCAAAATTTAAAATTTTAGATGGCCACAGGCAAATACGTTCAACAGCTAGAGATCTTTCATTCATAGAGATGCTTTTCAAGGAAATAAATATATTCACAGTTAACAACAATAATAAACACCTAAATCATTAAATTAAAAATAACTGAGACTCGGACTTATTTCTAGCGGCCTTAATTCTAGAACTAAACATGTCTGATAAGACATAAATTTTTACCTCCTCTCTTTCAGAATGTAGTTCCCCATCTAAATGCTGCTGCCTCAGGCGAGCAAAGTCAGGAGCCATTGGATCATATTCCTCGGTGCTCGTATCATGAAAACCTGGAGCTGGTCGTTTTTCAAATGGGATCTCTGCATTGTAGTCAACACCTCGTTTCTTCTTTTTTCGTGGAGGCAATTCAATTCCAGCAGCTCGCAGTTCTCTTCTTTTCTGTGGAAATGGACAAAAATTATAAGTTTCAAAAGAAGTATACCTTGGTACATAAACTTAGAAAGAGAATTCTTAAAGAAAACTTAAAGAATATTTTCGAAATTTGTTGGCTTAAAATTCCTTGATGCACACATGGGCACTATGAAATGACAGCAGTATTTTTCATTACTACACGTTGATTACTCTCCACCATTATCCTAGAAAGGTATAACTTCTGTATTTAAGGAGACACGTTTTTCAATTAAAGTATCTGCTGAGGTTTAAAAAAACATTACGAGATAATAAATTCTTAACTTTCATGTCGTAAATAAACTCAAAAATGCAGTTAGTAACCAGTGGTAAGCATTCAATTTTGGGGTAAAAGAATGGGTAAATGTTTACCTGCAATGCAGCAAGTCTTCTGGCTTCTTCAAGCTGCTTTTCTCTAGCTTTGCGTTTTGCCTTTTTACCTTGGGTATTAGCGAGACGAGCTCTGGCTTCAGAAAGCATCTCCAATTCTGGAAATATGTTGAATTACGAAAATGCATTATATTAGCCAATAAGCATTAAAATTTCCATTTATTTTATTCTTATATATTCAACACGTCGAGATAGGGGCAAATGTTACCATCTTCATCCATATCCTTGGGGTCTGGTCTAGCAGGCTTGGTTTCTGGATTTGGATCAATTTCTCCAGGTTTCAATTTTCGGGGGTCATCTGCAGCGTCCTCGCCTTCTTCCTTCTTTTGAGCCTGATCCCTGTAAAAATTACATCAATTTTAACTCAAACATAAGAAAATCCTTGATAGAATTGGAAGTTAGGAGCCACATCCTACGCACAGCAGGTATTCGTATCTTTCCAAGCACTGGGCAGCCGTCCGGCCAATAATGGGAGAAATTGTTCTCCATTGAGTAGGCATCAATTTTGCTAGATGTAAAAGCTTCTCATCTTCTTCTCTGCTCCATTCTGTTTTCTTGATACTTGGATCTAGCCATTCATACCAGCGAGCTTTGCACTGTTTCGCGGATTTCCTATGCAGGAGCGATGCAATTCGAGACCACTGATTCTTGCCATATTTCATAACAGCTGCTTTTAATATTTCATCCTGTAACAGTCATTAAATGAATAAAGGTCATTAAACATCATTAATAAACAAACGGGATTGTGTCAATAATAAAATAAATTCTATAACTGTAATGTCTCACCTCGGTGTTCCTCCAAACACCTCCTTTAATCATTATACGCGGCATCTTCAATGGGGAAAATAAAAATCAGCAGGGAGCAAAATATTCGGTCAAATTAAATGCTTCTCACAGAATCCTCCTCACACAAACACAAACCACACATGCGCAATTTCTATTCTCGATTGTTTATATTGCATATCATCTGATACATCGATTCATATCGTGTTCGATTATGTGCATACTTCGATAGTATACGGAGCTGTAAGGGACAAAAACGTGAATTGCGGTCGTTACGGTGAATTTACAGTTTCCCTATTGCAATGGCCAGTACAGCTAAAAGCAGTCCTAAAAAGTGTCCCATGTCATTCTTTGACAAGTTAGGGTTAAAGCCCCTAAATAGACACAACATTTTATTTTTCTACGTGCCCCTACAAAGTGCAACGAGCTATGCAAGTTTGTCGGTTAATGTTGTTAACCCAAATTTGGTGGCAAAGTATGTGGTAAATCATTATTTGCTAAATTGAACTTCTTCACAGCGTACATAGTTCATAAAATTGCTTTCTTTCATTCTCAATTTCTAATAGAGTAATGCCCCGGAGCGACATTACTAGTATGCTGCTGGCCAATTCCATAATTGGTTCTGGTCTTTACATCTATAACCGACCACACCTTCAGAAAGCCGCTTTTAATCAGCGAATTTTGTTCAGGTATAATTACAACACGGATACTTTTGCTAATTTTTTACGAGTTAATGTGTTAACACTCTGCTTCTCTTTCAGTGCCTATGGTGCAGTGGTGTTCAGTTTTGGTTCTGTTCTCTTGTGGGCTGTTATCCGTAGTCTTTTACCCGAGCAAAACTGTGTGTGTACCATCTTAGGGTTAACATCTAGTGTGGCATTAATAGGAGTCGGTACAAAATATCTGGACTATATTGACTCGGTGTCCAGGTTTTAAAGTGTCTGATTTTTAAATGAACTTACTCGAGATCTAATCATATGTCAGATCGGGTGATTACTGTAGTGAAGTCACAGCGATGTTAAATTTTAGTAGTTAACCCCTGTTACAGGCATTATAAGGGCATTTTTTCCGGGAAACTCCATCAGTGTACAAATCCATAGAATGAATTTTTAAGAGGAGAGTTTAAGCTGTAAAATAGGATGTGGGTTGTTGTACAGCTTTGATATTTCTGTTTTGTGAATCATTTGTAAATAAAATCACCGGTTTTAAGCAATAAAGTTTACTAGTGACCCTTATGTTTCATTTTCTCATCGTAGAGGCATCTGGAAAAGTTGAATGAAATTTAGTGGTAGGTTTAATAAAATTATTTTATTTGGAGATTGTACAAAACTAATCGCTCACGTTTTCCTTAATTTACCATGTTTACACATAAAATAACCGTGGGAATGGTCTTTCATTGTATGAAATGACTATTTTGACATGTTTTTAGGTGTATAAATTTACATCATTACCTTCATTTCAAACATAAACATGTAATTGATGAAACGTACAAATACCTCACGTGATTACATATGTTTTTACAGCAAGTGTCACATTTTAATAACTACAATTGAAACAACCATTGATTACATTCGTACTTCTTAATATACACAAAACAATTTACAGCCAAAAACTAACTATTTTAATTTGATGTTTAAAGTTATCATTGCACCATTCATTGAATTTACTGGAACAAATAAGATAATTTAAGTGATGTAGTTGTCGTTTTGTACATTGGATGAAATGGGTATCCTTTGTTAACCAACACATTTTTAGGATCTTTAAACCCTAAACTCGTGAAATTAAAGAAAAACGCAATGCCCCCTTTCCAACATTGACGTTCAATATATTAATGTCACACCTAATGACCTTTAGCAATCCAGTGTGAAATTAACTATTTTTGCCACTGAGACAGAAACAATGCCATCAGAAGTTACTGATAATTTTCGATCTGGAAGTTTGTGTTGAAGACTGTTGTTAGTTAACCATTTTCATGATGATAAGGTATACTTCCAAAACTGAACATCCACATCTAATATGCCAGTATTTCTACAGCACTGGTGGGTAACGTTATAATTAAGATTTGTAGGAAATTATTTTTTTTAAACATGGCATCCTCATGTTGTACAAAATATTAAATAAAGAAGCTTTAGACAAATTGAATGGTGTTACTCTTAATGCTCTAATCAACTCATCGTTGTCCTTCTAAATGGAAATAAAGTGGAATATACTTAAATGGAAATTACTGGAAAATATTGGCATGGATGAACTGCTATGCAGCAATGCAGAAACTAATTACTTAGGTGTGACCAAATTAGTTAATGTAAAGTAGGGAAATGGATTCATTTTGCTGGAGTATTTTCATCATATTTGAACTAGGAATTTTGTATACATCTATCTAAAGGTGAACAAATAACGCTTAACTCCTGGGAGCATAATATTTCGAGGTAGAATATTTTTTGTGTAGCCCAGAGACTTTTGTACATTTTAAAGCCATTGTATCATTTTTTTTAACATCTAAAAGTTTGCAACACTCGTAGATGATGGGAAGAACAAATCCTATGTTTTGTTACAAGTGGCATTAAAACAACAAAGCAAACTTCCACTAAGACTGGAGAGAACAATTAATGATTGTTAGTCATTTTGAATGGCTCACTGATAAAGAGTGAGATATGATGAGAGACAGCTAATGATCTGTACGAGAGACTAATTGCTATTAATTGATGTTCCACCAGATCATTCGATTAGAACTAGTGAACTGAAGCAAATAATGAACCGAAGAGGACATGATAGATAGCTCTTAAGAATGCTTCATGTTGCAGTGGAGGTTGAGACAAACAGTTTTTTACATTGGGATCACATGTTTAGTTAGTACCTGTTATTCTATGAGTTCTTTATAACTACAGAACAGGAATCTGTGGAAAGCACATCTCTATTTTGATCATGAAAATAGGATATTGATTTTATGGAAAAATCAATAGGGTACCTTTTTTTGCTTCAGCACGGAAAAAGAAGAGGGAAACACTGGCCAACAATCAATTAAATAGATTATTTATATCATAATGTATAATACTAGTACCAAAGGTATGACCAAAATAATTAAGTCACATTAGCGCACACTGTTATTGCCAAATGACATCATGGCTCAGTAAAAATGAAATCACCATCCTTTACCTTTGGCACCAAATTGTTCTACACCCATTGTAAATTGAGGATCAGGATCCATTTTGTAAAGCAAAGAATGAAATGAGTAAAAGGATATTTATGTGACAATATTAAGTCCAGTAGAAAGATTGTCGTTGATCACAGGCCAGGTAACATGAAAATCTACCTGTATGACCGTCAATCTTTCATTAATTTTAACCATGGCAACTTAATTCCTTTTGGCATATTTTACCTGCATTATTTTAATGCCATAAGACAACGATTTCTCTTATGCATTTTTAAATTGCACTGAAAATACACATATGTGAAAGATTCTTCCCAGAAATATACAAAGCCCTCAGATTCCCAATAAATAAGTTATGTTGTGGCTCAAAATGTTCAAGGCTGCGGATGAAGCAAACAAAGATCATTACTCTTTGTGATAATTATCTACAATCAGGTTTAAGGGCTTTCTAAAATCAGGAATGGTACAGTTTGAATGAATAATCCATATTTTATAAAGATTTATCATGCTTTCCAACAATATTTCTGTGAGAAACTGTTTGGGTATCCTTCCTAACCAATACAGTTGATCCATATTAAGAGGAACTTACATAAATTTCATATTAAAATGCGTAACTCTACTAGGTCTTTTGGTTAGTTTGGATTTGTCATTCAATGATGCCTTTTTAATATTTTTGGACTGAAAGGTTTTCTAGAGCACAGCAACGGGCAATCAGAGAGAGATCTGGCTCATAATGTATTCATAACTATATAACTGCCTATATGTGAAGTAAAATTCCTTTGGATAGAGTTCTGCAATTTCACATACCTAATTATAACCTCAAGGCTGTTGGAAAAGTTAACATAATCCTTTTTTTAAACCTAAATTCTGCAGTACTTTAACTTTATATAGCATACCATCGTATTTTTTAAATCCGTGGGTCAATGATATTCAGAGCATGGTGCAAATTAACAAAATAATGTATCTAGGTGGATTGGCTTCTGCCATGAAATTACGTTGCATGATGATGTGATCCATTTTCTTCTGAATATCAATGAGATGAAAATTAAAGGGTCAAAAATAAGCATGACCACTGTTCATCTCATTACAAATAAGGCTTTAGTGCAACAGCATCAACCATATTGTTTTTTTTTATGGTCCCTCTTCAACATTTACTTTAATGAAATTACCTATTTAAGTTGATATATAACGTTTAATATGGATTAATTAATTATGGAGCATTGAATTATTATCTACTTCCAAAAATATTGATTTAATAACTTTTTGTTTTATGTTGATCATAATTTGTGTGTAACATCATTTTGTTATAATTATGTCTAAAGATGCAACTTACATGAAAACTTGAGAATATTCCATTGAATTATCTTGGTTGATAGAATTTTTCATAGATAGCAGTTGAAAATCCAAATGAACTGGAATGGATTTAAAGCTATGTAAAATCATTACCAGCATTTTACAGGCCATTCAAATAAATAAGGCGATATGATCAACTTATTAAACCTGGTAATAAACTGAAATATGCACATGGATACTTTGATTAGGATTCAAATGAAAAGGTTAAATTTTTCGGCACGTATCCAACCTTTTCAGAGTGATACATTTCATAAATAAACTCATAATCACATTGAGTCATATGCGGATCATTGCACATCTCAATTATGTAATAAGTGTCCACTACATATATTACTTCAACATCAATACACTAAAAGTCATGAAGGAATTGTTAAAGAGCATTTTAAGGATATAACATAATGAAGAATAAACTAAAAACTGGTAATTATATCCTATATCAAGATTGAACAACATCATAAGCACATAGAATGTTTAGTAGTTTGATTTATCTCAAAGCATAAATATAATTTAGTTAAAAGAGTACTACTTGATGTGAGGTTATTCTTTGCCAATCTATCATGGTTCTTTCATTAAGAATCTCACTACATTGAAAAAATACACGCAAATACACTCCATGCAAAATCAAATAACCATTGAGCTACAGCATACTTAATTTCTTCTCTCAATGAGATGCCATCCAAGGCAAAAATAACAAAATTATTTCGCAACGAAATGTTAAAACAATGAAAATCTACATGAATAAAAGGACTATTCCCAAAACATAAATCTGCTGAAATTTAACTTACCAACACCATACATAAGTGAAAATTTTATGAATGATACTAACTACAACATGTATTTTTAAATGAGATATAATTTAGAATTCCTTGAGCAAATCTAAATGTCATATCTTGGACCTTATCCATATTTTTTAGATCAGGCTAGTGTGACTGAATGTTTGACTAGCCATGCATTTATTTTTTTGGCAAAATGCAATTCAACTTTCATAAATTTAAAAAATATAAATGCCACTGGCTACAGATAAATTGAGGAGATATTTATAAGGACACTCATAATTCAGAAATTTTTAGCTTTTGGCCTTCTTCAGGTAAGATACTCTTGGCCTTCTTCAGGCCAGACACTCTCAGCCTTCTCTAAGTCTTACCTGAAGACGGCTGAAAGCTTAAAATTTCCAAATTGTGAGTGTCCTTTTACTTGATATCTATTTTATTTTTGTGTTCTATTGTGCTGTCCAAAAAAAAAAAACAAAAAAAAGAAAACACACGAAAACTCTGAACTTATGGGGCGAGAAGGAACTGTTTCTTCTCTCCCTTGCAACTTCTCAGTTCCTTCTCTCCTTTAAGATAGGTGGCACTGCCACCGAAAATTCAGAATACCAGTGAATTTTCTTTGTTGTGTGTTTCTGTTTTTTTGTTCGCCAGTGCAATCTTGGTGTGTGTACATTATTATTCATATCCATGATACTTTCACACAAGTTATATCTTCCAAATAGAACTCTCCTTGGCGATGCAGAAATGTGTTAAAACAATTACATAGATTTTTAAAACAGAACCGTGCCGTTGAAATGTCAAAACTACGTAATTGAGTGTCCTTTCTTTTTGTTTATATTATATATATATAAAAATATATATAATTAAATATATATATATATATATATATGTATATATATGTGTATATATATATATATATATATGTATGTATATATATGTGTGTATATATATATATATATATGTATGTATATATATGTGTGTATATATATATATATATATATATATATATATATATATATATATATATATATATATATATATATATATATATATATATATATATACACACACACATATATATATACATATATATATATATATATGTACATATTTTTTATATATACATATATTTCCATATTTAACTCTCATTAAAATACTGGCAACAAAGGATTTGTTAATTCTGGAATGGTACGGCCATATCTATGGTTTAATTGTTTCCAAGTTTGTAGATCCCTCAGAAACACATGAGTCCTCAAAGCTCTACTTCTTACTCAGAAAAACCATTAAGTGTAAACAAGGACAACTAATGAGGTGAAAGTGATGATAAAGCACATAATTCAATGCATGAAGAGGTCGTTCCAATGGTCTTCATGATTTGATGTAGCTAAGAAATCTTGAAGAATGTCTTTTTGAAGTATTATTCATTTTGAATTTTGCCTCCATACAAATGCCATATACTCCATAGTTTGATTGGCTCATGCATGCATATTTAATATCAATTAAGCAGGCATAGATCAAAGTTAACTCCTCAGATCACTGAAGACCCTTTCACAACACATACTTATGAGATTTCAAAGATGAAATTGAAACATTAAAAAAAATAAATTATTAATTGGGAGTTCAATAAATACAAACTTGGATTTTCAAATAATTTAGATAAAGCTGTGTTGTGTATGTGATGACAGCACATTGAGAAAATTTTCCCAAAGAAGGTGGGAAGAGCAAGGCTTTTTAGTCACGCCTCACACTTAAGTGGCATTTGTGGTTTCATGTGTATTTGCTACCATTAGTTGGGGGTCAAATCCTGGGTTCTATTTACCTGGTAGACCAACAACATGCCATCTCAATCAGCAGATCCTTGTTTAGCCAGTAATCACAAACTGACCGAAGTTAATGAGAAGCAACATTTTTCACATAAATATAATCATGTTCATGAGGTTCACTAATAAGTGAAATTATAAGCTTAGCCATTCTTTAATTTGGTAAAAAAACATGCTCAGCCAGTAGAGAAAAATCAAACATTTAATGCAAGAATCATAAAATACAAAAAACTTGAGCCACAAAATTGACTCAAGCCTGTTCATAAGCATCCTTCAAAAATGAACAACAATAAAGGCAATTGGAAGGGAAGTTTTAAAAACATAGTTTTAAGAAATTTGACATGCAGGACTAGCATTGATTAAAATAAGCACATGAAATTTCACTATAAAAATCCAGAACTACAGCAATGTGAGAACGCCATTGGAGAGTTCTAGCAGTAACTGATAAGCAACTTAAAAATAATAGACATAACAAATTATTTTAACACAATTTACAATAAATCAAGCAATTAAAATGCATATTTATATAACTTCTGAATGAATGAGTTTTTGGTGAAGATTAGCACAGTAACTAATGAATTACTTATCATAAAAACATTAACAATGTTCAAATAATTCAAGCCTAATTACATTTCTTTAAATGCTTCTGCATTGCAACTCATGTTTGGAACAAAATAAAGCATATACTCCATGCCTGCATGACTAGAGCGGTTCCAAAATATATAGCTACTCAGTATAAATTTTTACAATTCAACTCCAAGTAACTCTAAAAACCATCACAAATTTTTTTCGCATAAAATCTTGGGAGAGAAAACTATTTCTCATAACAAAGAAATGAAAAATAAAACCATTTTTAACAACATCATACATTCATAGACTAATTTTCATTTAACACAATTATAATACTTCAAAGTTCAAATTAAATTACCTTAAAAATTATGGAATCACATAGGTACTAAAATTCATCATGGGAGATGAATTTCCGAGTTGCTCAAATAAAACAGCTGTAAATTACAACTGCATTGGAACCATGGTTTTTTTTTTTGACTACACTTTCAAATCAATTCTGAAAGACCTTAGTATTTTACATATAAAAATTCATGGTTGACAGCACTACCAATTTTAATCCCTCATCTAAACATAAAAAAGTTGCAAATATTTCCATGTATTCACAGAGAAGACTTGGCAAAGCCGTTCGTCCCACACTCCATCCCTTTTCCGTAACCTAAAATTGTTTAACAGTTGTTAATACAGTTTCAGGGACAAGATGATTTATATAACCTAACACCAATTTGTACTAATTTTATTTTAAGATTCCACCAAAACTGAATTTGCACATAAAAGGAAACTAGTATGCAATAATAGAAATCAAATAATTACATTTCCTATA
This sequence comes from Hetaerina americana, assembly GCF_022747635.1. NCBI lineage: Eukaryota > Metazoa > Arthropoda > Insecta > Odonata > Calopterygidae > Hetaerina > Hetaerina americana. Next base: position 4,516,944 of record NW_027286625.1, on the reverse strand, counting down.
AATTATACCATTCATGTCTAATTGTGCAAGCTTAAAAATAAATTAGCTCACTGGGACAATTTACTGAGAAATACTACAAAATAAGGTGTTTTATCAAACAATATTTAAATAAAATATTTTTTTAATTTTACCACTATAACAAACTTCATTGATTTTCTACATATTCTGGTAAGATGGACTTAATACATCAAATCATTGAATCATTTATTTGTCTACATACTGACTTTATAAGTGAATCATTTTGCATATGTTTATATTCTTCTATTTTCTAATAATGTAAGAAAATTTCAAAGAATCATAATACTGTCTGCCAAATTAATGGCATTTCATACAAGGGGAAATGCTTCTTTTCTGTTATAGAAAGAGAAATAATAACATGCACTAATTTTAAAACTAAATTCCTCCATTTCATTTTCTAATCTATTATGAGGGTATCACTTTATAATGAGATTTTTATTAACATTTGTTAAATCTATAAGTTATTATTTTTCAAGAGTAATATTAAGTCTTGCCTTACACAGTTCCAAATGTCTAGGAGTCCAGTTTTGCTATCTCCGCTGTATAAATTCCAATACTTTCCATATCCTTCAGAACAAAATAAATCTGCTTCAAGGATGAAGACATAACATTGACAAAGTAGGAGCTTATGGCTTTCAAAATTGTTTGGGCAGCTTGCTGCTTTGGAAATCCAGCCCTGGAATTCGAATGAAAAAATTCAGTTATAAATGTACACATGAAAGAATCCTGTAGTTTTGGTACAAGTATTAGTATTTTTATTTTGATGAAGTATTCTCTCAAAGAGAAGCTCAAAAAAAATAAAATTACAAAAGAATTTCTCATGGAACTCATAGATTTAGACCTAGTAGAGCATAGAGGCAGGCTATGTAAAATGTTTGCATGCATATAATTTCCACTCGCATCATGACCTTTCAGTTATTATGTATCCTAACATACTTCTCATGAAAATTATATGCATGTACATTTTATGGACCATATCATTATGATACTGGCATTTTTCCATTGACTCCAAATATAGCCAACCTTTTCCGGAGTATTCCATCATAAAAATCAACATCATTCATGGGAAATGTTCACAAATATTTCACACATGTTTAACACAAAAAAGTGGTAATATTTAGGTTAGTGTCCTAGAGTAAGGTATAGTTATAAACAACTGAATCTCATGGCTAACCAGATGAGGGAAAACAACTTGGTCTTTTTTAAGTCCCTTTAAGAAGCACAGGTAGCTTAGGGGCATTGCATAAAGATACCAGAGAGTGCCTAATTGATTTTTTTTAGTCAAGTATTTTAATCCAGTGGGCAGAGTGCTCGGCTACTGACAGGACTCAGGTTCAAGTCATCTAGGTACTATCAGCTACTCACATCTAGGTACAAAATCACTCAGCTTCACCCCAGCTGAGTGATTGTGATTTTTTTTGGAACCATCTACCTTGGAAACCACCGGCAGCAGTTGGAAAGTGATTGCCCCACCTACCCAGTGTGAATTTCACACACCATTGGGTTATAGCAAGAGTCTAACTCTACCCTCTCCTATCAAACCAACCTTCAGGTTGATTAGATTACTGTTGTCATGCAGAGCATGGATACTTTACAAATAAATTTGGTTGATACAAAATATACGTAATATGTAGCAATTAGATGCCGAACTGAATACCGGTATAGTGCATATCCGTGGAGATAAAAAAAGCTACTTGAGTAATTATCGTTTAATACTTGAATATACACTCATATATTTTTTGATACTATCATTATTGTTCACAATGCAACTGAACTCATACATCACTGTTGTAATATTTGTTGAAATAAAAGTAAGTTAAATTCATGCAATATATATTGTGATATCAAAAAAAATTGTGATTGTTGACCAATTTAGAGATGGTTTCAGGATGATAAGACTTTTCCCATTGCTGTGAACTTCTAAAACAAATCCAGATACCAGTGAGTGGATTCTAATGATCTAAGTTTATCCCGTACATGTGTGGAATGTTCATTTGTCATGAAAGAATGGAAATCTTTCTCTAATTATCCATTGCATCATGCAATCTTCCATCTTTTCAATTTCCATACAGCCACAACCATATTTTTCATCCTCTAATACTTAATAGAGACAATAGATCCTTCTAAAACACATAGATGTGACCCATGGAGTGTGATAACAGACCCCACTTTTACAGATTTAAGAAATGTGCTAAAATAATAGTAGTAGTAGTATTTATGGGAGGCAACCGACAGCTGAGGTCATTTGCGCCATATGGGATGGGTGGGAAAGGATGATGGGTGGAGAGAAACCCGGTGTCGGCATTAGCCTACTCTTCATGAAAGGCACCAAGGGGTCCGCAGCTTAACGTCCCATCCGACAGATGGCGTACTCACTCAAAGAGCCCTCCACAAAGCACCTCAAGTAGTTGAATATTTTCAACACCGCCGGGATTTGAACCCGAGGCCTCTGGGTGGGAAGCCAGTACGATAGCCACCGCACCAATCCTGATTCCCTCTAAAATAATACAAAACGTTAAAATGGTCCCACCTGCCACTTCCTATTGAAGGGATCGCCAGGGATTTCAGGTTTTTCTGGTCTGCAAGTGTAAGTAAACTTTTCACCGTCTTCTCAAGTTTTTCAGCAGCATCACTTTCACTCCAAGTTGGTCCATTCACATGTATCACCCATTTTGCTGGAAAATTATGGCCAGCGCAAACAGCAGCTGTTTGGAATAGAAAACAGATAATTCAATTTCAGACAATGACACATTTTTTTCAAATCTCAGGATTACTTTTCATTGACCACAAGGAGCTATGTATTTTGTCAATCACTGTTTTAACAAACATTGAATTTTAGAATAATCACAAAACTAGAGACTAGCAGAGTGGCATAGGGGGTATAAGATTTAAGATATTGATATGCTAATTTCTCATTACTTTATTTATGCATATTAGGATTTTTCTGAACACTATTTACTCTTGCCATTTATTATCTTTCCAGTTCCATTAAGTTTTTACGATCGAAAACAGTGAATCATTTTATTTTAAGATTGATGATCATTATTAGCGCTGATGGGTTATAAATAACTATGTGATATAGGGATAAAATGAGAAATAACTTCTTCAAAAAAATTTTTAGACTACTCCAAAGGAGTTAACTAATGATGAATGATAGTATCTTAATGATTCTAAAGTATGCTAATCTTGATGAGTTGATACTATCAATTAGTTTACCTGTTGTGGAATCCAAAGAACCATGACTAGATCTGAGGTCGTGTAACTCCTGAAATAAAGATGATCCTGTTAATAAATTCCATAATTTATGCATTCATTATGAATTTTTAATGTTAGGTCATATGCAAACAAACTACCTTTCAATAAGGAATGAAGAAATACAATGCAAAATCTAAAGGAAACATAACTTATTCACCAACATCATTTCCTCACTTATTTCAAATTACAAGAGAAAACATTGTCACGGAAAAGCAGCAGGAAAATTACCAAATAAAAAAATAATTGAGCCAAAAACAATTACTAAGAGGCAGATATATATAGTTTACTTTTCATATTTCAGTGCACAAATCACATAAGGTGGAAAATTATAACTATAAGTTTAACGTTTTCTATATTTCAGATTATAATGATCTCTTATCTCCCGCAAAAGGTTCAGACAGTAGCAAGTTTTTGAAACACCGAATGACTGAGTGAACACCAAAAGCATGTTAAAAATTGCATAAAATATTTTACTTTCTACCCAGGGTTATGTTTTGGAACAGTGAGAATGTTGGTTATGAATAAATGGTCGAGGAAAATTTGAGTAGTATAGGATTTTTCAAATGTAGGGGGAGAAATTATGCAAGAACTATATTTAAAAAATATTTCATTAAAAACAGCATGGTGGGGACATTATTTGAGCATATGCAGATAATAGTACGCTGATAGTAAATTGAAGAATATTATCATGAACATTGTATCCCAAATTATTGCAGTTTGGATATCTTTACTCTTTCCCACAAGAAAATCAACAACTTCGTTTTGCTACTTGACCTTTTCAAACAATATATCAAGGGGAGAGGGCTGGTTGTGTAGAAGGTAAAACATTCAGCTATTGATCATAGCTTATTGTTTCATCTCCAAGAGAGATAATCATTTCTTTAATTTATCCATAAACTGAAAAAACATTCACTTTCACAAAAAAATATGCCCTTTCCACTGTAAGAATCTTTCACCTGCAAAAATTCTTTTCCTCCAGCTTTTTCAAGAGCTTGGCCCACTTCACCCATCAGACCTATGCTGGCATTTGTGGGATGAACCATTGCCTCCACTGATATACTGGTGATATCACCTTCCACCACAGTCAGCTGTAAATAGAATGATTTTCAATCAGTTTCAAGATGAGCGATTCACCACTAGCTGATGACACAATAAGCATTAACTATGAATGGCTTTCTCTTCACTACCTAATCTTTTTGTCTGCAGCAAAAATATTGTCTCTCTGGGTCTTTCTATCTAATTTAAATTTTATATTAAGCTTTTCCAATTACCAGTTTTCAAGAATACAGGAATCATTAGACACCCTCAACAATGCTATAGTCAAACAGAGAAAGATTTGCTCTCACATGGAATGGGAATAAAGGAAGGCTAAGTCCTTTGGTTTTGTTTACACTTCCAGATGTACATCTTGATAGAACAGCAAAAAATTTCCTAAGGATTAAGAATCACATACATGTACAATACATCACAAAGTTTATGGTCCACTGGCACAGCCATTTCAAGAGCTGTATTATCAGCCTTTTTGTGTCTATGAAACCTTGTCATCACTTTTAAGCTTTTCAGTCGTGAGTGAAATGATACATATGTACCAGGGAAAGAAAAGTAATGACAGAAACTGGTATGAAAGTGAAGTACACCCTGTATGAGGTCTGTCCAGAAAATATCCAGCCATGCAATATTTTGTGAAAAATAGCCTACCTAGAACAATGATGCATTAGTCCCCTTTGAAACACTCTCCTTGGGACCTCACGCACTTATCCCAGTATCCCTTCCACTTTTCAAAACAATCGGCAACATCCTTTTTTGGAATGGTGATCCGTTGCCTCGTAATGTTCCACTTTATCTCGTCAACCAACTGTTGGGAAGACTGGCCTGTTGTTTGGGTGATAGCTTCACACCCCTGACTCATATCCATTAATGACCTTTTTTTTAGAAAACCTGGGTCATCATTTGCTGCTTGGAGCAAGTAACTTGCAACTGCAGTACGTAATTCTTGATGTTGACAAGATAAAAGATATGTGATGAAGCATCTGATGACCATTTTGAAAAAGGACTTTGTCAATTGCTTACAAAAGTGGAAGAGATGCTGGGATAAGTGTGTCAGGCCCCAAGGGAACTACTTCGAAGTAGACTAATGCTTCATAGTTCTAGGTATGCTATTTTTCCAAAATATGGCATGGCTGGGTCCTTTCCGGACAGACCTCGTAAACACGGTGTCACACCTGGAGGCATACTCTAATTTTGTCCCCTGAATTCAAACATGAACCTGAGTAGCAAGTGAAGCATATGCTGCGTGCACTTGATTTTGAGTGATCCAAGCAAGCTTGATACAAGATATAGATTCCCAGAGGGAGGATGGAAAGGCTGAGGGAATAAAACAATGAAATGAGAAGAAATCCAGGTCTTCATGCTTTACCTACCAATACCTCATTCACATGACTATGTCTTCAGGGGTAAAAAGAAGAGCCAAAAAACTGGGACGTCATCTTTGGAAAATAGGTTGAGAGAATATGGCACTTTCACCAATTGGACCACACTTGTAGAGTATTGATCCTGAAAATTACCGTCTGGAAGGAGAAACAAATCCAGGATTTGGCTCTACAAAGGAACTCAGAGAAACAAAAGAAACTGAAACTGGCAGCACATGTCACCATTCTATAAGTAGCAGGGACCAAGGAGAAGATTGCTAGGATACCACAAATATATGATTTCATGGCATGCTTTAATTGCACCCAAACTGAAGGATCTCATTCCACACACTGCCCACGAGAAGGCCTATGAAATGAAGTGTGGCTTTGGGAAGTCCTAGATAGGACAGACCTATCAATTCAGGGCCACTTCCAGTATCAGCAAAGACCCCTGAAAAACAAACAATTCCACCTTTCAGCAGTGGTAGAATATGCCTGGTCAGAACCTGGGCATAGGATAAACTTGAAGGTAGCCAATGTTATCTTGAAAGAGTCATGGTACCATACTAGGCTTATCTGTAAGGTCACTGACATTACTAAACATCCTGCAAATTTAAACAAGGTAGATGGTTACCAGCACCACAGCACGTGGTAACTGTTGTTTCAAAATTCGACCAATAAGAGAGTAGCAATGCTCTCAAACCTTGTAGCTATGTCAGGGCGGCCAAATCACATTGTCACTTTGACTTGAAGATGAGCCAGCTGTGACATTGGCAAAACTGTTGTCAGCAGGAAGCAACATATGAGGCGAAACCTAGAAGCATTCAACCTTCATAGGCTGAATTCTTCTACCACACTTCTTGATGAAGATTTGCTGGATTGCATAGAGTAAAATACCTGAGAGAATGCAAAGGAACCCAAAAATGTGCCAGAGGTGAGAGCCATATCAGGAGTGTAATTCTAACACTAATATTTCAACCTTGCAAAGTTTTTTTACTTGTGAAAAAAACTTTTAATTGTTGGGAACTTAAGTGATTCTGAATTTATTGATCTTCAAAGATTAATAGGAAAACTCATTTTTATGAGGTTGGATAGATTTAGTTTCTCTGATAAATCCTGCAACATCAACTACCGGACAGATCTGCATTCATGGATTTCCACTATGGCCACCATGTATTTTTGAGTGAAATTTCAATTTTTATTCAGTTGATTAAACTGCACTTATCAAGAAGCCTATTTCTTATGCCTTTTATCAACTGAAAGTGATAACATACTTGGGGTAAAAGCAAAAGGATGGAGTCAATTTAAGGTACAAATAGATAACTTCAACAGAAAATAAATGGTGTTTTAAAATAGTGTTTCACCAAAATAAAAGATTAAACTCATTATGAAAATATCAAAAATGATTCATCAAATCAAACAAGCAATTCATTTAACTTAGAACTCTAAGAACTAAACATTGATAAAACTGAGTAACACCATCATATCATGATGATAAGTTTCATATGCTCCCTAATTGATACATAAGTAGATTAGCACAAAACGGACGATGCTTTGGTTCCCAATTCAAACGCAACACATCAAAGCTCATAAACCACAAACATTGGTGAACAGAAAAATGGAACAAATCCAGGCCTTTCTTATGCGTAAAGGTCCATGGAAAATAATTTTAGAAAACAAAAATGGCAATTATCTCAATATTACACAAAAAATAAGTACAAATAACATTCCCAATTTCATCATACTTATTACATACTATATACTATTCAGATAAATATTTTTTTCCAGTTTTGCAATCACATTCATTTGAAGTTTCAATTGCAAACTTCATATGAAACTTGGAAAAACCTATTTGTTTTGCAGAAAAAAAATGGGTAATAAATTATAGTCATAAGAATTATTATTCAGTAATATAGAGGTTAAGGTGAGTTTTGGATGAACACCACACCAAATAAATATTTTGTGACTCATAAAAAACACAATCCAGCAACCTACTCTACATCAAGTCCCTCTTCATCTCTGTGTGCTTCCTTCATCCCGTCCAACATCCCTATCCTGTTCCTGCCCTTTCCCCGTTTGCCTAACATACTCCCCTAGATTACAGTCTACAACATCCCAGTGCCCATCAATACTCCCTTCATCCATTTTTTCTGCTTCCATAGGATTTCTCCCAAAAAACCCCTTTCCTCACCCAACATACCTAGTACTGCCTCATTTGTTTTCCTTTCGGTCCATTTAACCTTCTCCATTCTTCTCCACACCCACATTTCAAAAGCCCCGAATCTACTTCTATCATCCTGCTTCAATAACCACGTTTCTGTGCTGTACATAACTACGCTCCAAATTAAAGTTTCAATGAGTCTTTTCTTAACATCTTCACTCAATGTCCCTATCATCAACTCCCTCCTCCTTGTGAAAGCCTCTTTCCCTAGTGCAATTTTTCTCTTTACGTCCCAAATACTTTGACCATTCTGGTCCAAAACATTTCTGAGATACATAAACTGTTCTACCTGCTCCAGTTTTTGCCCTCCTATTTTAATGTTTAGCTTGGCCTTTTTCTTTCTGGAAAATCGCATAACCTTTGTTTTGTTAATATTGATTTTCATTCCATATCTATCACACTGAATTCCCAATTCACTCAGCAATACTTGAAACCCCTTGGCTGACTGACAAACTAGAGCTAGGTCATCCCCTTCCTAAACCCAAACTGACCATCCCCTGAGAAATAATTTGCCCTACTATTCATCCTTTTTTGATGGTCCTGAGAACAACTTTAGATGTGTGAGAAATCAAACTTATTGTTCTGTAGTCCTCACATGATGCACCCTATAACTATTTCGAAATAGGAACTAACAATGATCTCAGAAAGTCTTCTGGCCAGATTCCTTCCTTATAGATGTAATGAATCAGTCCATACAGACCCTTCTTCCCATATTCTCGTAAACCTTTCAGTAGTTCAACAGGAATGTTGCCTACACTACCTTATTTGATTTCATCTCCCCTAATGCCCTTTCTATCTCACCATCAACCATGCCTGGACCTAAGCTATCTTCCTCTATGTCATGTTCTCTTTCTATGTCTAAGCTTGTTGGCCTAAGTTCTTTACCAAACAGTTCTTTTATATATTCTTTCCATCTCTCTTGGATCTTTCCTGTTTCAAATATTACCTTACCCGACTTATCTATAACTTCGTCCTAGTGATTCCTTTGATTTTAATACCATGTTTTTTGGGGTTTAATATTTTTAGTACCTTCATCTTCATGTTGTAACTTGTTTCTTCCTCCGCTCCTTCCCCTGGGGTTATTACTACAGTGTACGTTTTGTTTGCCTTCTTGCCCCCTATTGGAGACATCTCGCTCATGTACTCATTCCTTTGAATGGAAGCGATTTCAGCAAAAGATGGGCCCACTGCAGGTTTCGAACAGGAGAGCTTCAACTCTTCTCTAACTATATGTCTTATTATTTTTACATTTACATCATTGTTTTCAAACTTGGCCTCTAGTTTTCCTAGAGCCCTATTATGACTATTTATTAGTGTCATGAACAAGTCCTCCAATTTCTTGATTTCGACTGTGATTTCGCCTTTTTTTAACGCTGAAATTTTTTCACTGCCCACAAGACAACGCACGGCGTCACTTGCTACACTAAACTGGCTTGCTAAAGAACTGAGGTCTGCCTCTCCATGAGAGGCATCAGTCCCTGCCATTGCTGCGTTTGATTATCACTGCACTAAGTGATACTCAATCCCATTTATTCCATACCCAATGTTTAAAGACCATTCATACGCTCGTTGATATGATAATGGACGCTTCAATTAGACGTCCAACAAATTGGGCAATACCTACATGAGGAACCGATTAGGAAAATATTGGAAAGATTTATCAACAAAAGATAAAGTAAGAACGGGGAGAGTAACGGAAAGGAATGGCATGTAACTCATATTTTGTAAAAAATTAACGTGATTGTATTGGGGGTTTAAAAATAAGGTACCCCAAAAAATTTAAACAATAAATTGCCCGATTCTAATCGAACAGGCTAAATTATTATTATTATTATTATCTATAACTGCTAGCGTAGATCTTCCCTTCTTACTTCCCGATAGTGATTTAACTTTGCTATACTGAGCACCAATTTCACCCTTCTTCTTCAACCTTTCCATATCCTTGCACTGCATCTTCCACAATGCTTCTTTTGCTTTACGAGGGTGGTCCCAGAAGTACCCGGCCTGACCAAGAGATGGAGGTAGTTCTTTGAAAACTATCACTGTATTAGAAAGTACGCAATCTACAAGAAAGCATATATTTCAAGTTTGAAGATGCCATGTTGTTTAGTATTTGTTTGGCTGCCATCATTAGTGAATGTTATCGGTGAATCTGTGAAAATGGAGAAAATTGGTCATCATTATGTGATACAATACTTTTATTTGAAAGGCCTCAGCTCAACCAATATTAAAGTAGAACAGGATTCTGCTCTGAGTGAGTCTGCTCCTTCATTTACAACAGTACAATATTGGTTAGCAGAGTTTAAATGAGGCTGTATCAGCAGTCAAGATGAGCATTGCATTGGTCGACCAAATGAGGTGACAACTGCAGAAACAGTGAAGAAAATCCACAAATGATACCGGATGATCGTCAACTGAAAGTACACGAGCTAGCAGACATAGTAGGCATTTCAAAAACTGCAGTATATCGCATGAAAATGTGGACATGAGAAAGCTGTATGCAAGATGGGTGCACCATTTGCTCACACTTGAGCAAAATCAGTGTCGCAAAGATATTTCGATTGAGTGTTTAGCAAAGTTTCACAGCAACAAAGCAGAATTTTTGCACTGTTCCATAGACATGGATGAAACATGGGTCCATTACTTCACATCCAAGACAAAAGAACAATCAAAACAATGGATTCAAATGGGAGAACTGGCTCCAAAGAAGGCGAAGACCGTTTTATTTGCAGGCAAGGTCATGGCATCGGTTTTTTGGGATGCATGTACGATAATTTTCATTGACTATTTTGAGAAAGGAAAAACTATCAACAGTGAGTATTATGTGAACTTATTGCCACAATTGAGCGAAGAAATCACGCAAAAGCAGCTGCATTTGGCTAAGAAGAAAGTGTTGTTTCATCAAGACAATGCACCAGCTCACAAATCCATTATTGCAATGGCCAAAATTCATGAATTTAAGTTGGAGTTGCCACCTCATGCACCCTATTTGCCAGATTTAACCCCATTGGATTATTTTCTATTCGCAAACTTGAAAATATGGCTCGGAGGTCAAAGATTTTCTAACCGTGAAGAAGTGATGTCGGCAGTTAATGGTTATTTTGACGAACAAGACAGTTCTCACAAAAAAAAGTATCGAACTCATTGAACATCGCTGGGAAAAGTGCATAGAGCTGAAAGGAAATTATGTTGAAAAGTAATTACATTTTTTTCCAAAAATTTTGTGTTTTCTTTTTGGGTCGGGTAATTCTGGGATTACCCTTGTATTTGTTGCCCATCTCAATTTATTATTCAACTTTTTGTACTTCCTTCTGCCTAACTCTGTATTTTCATTCTTCCATTTTCTTCTATCATCTATCTTTCTAATCATCTCATCCGTGATCCATGATTTCCCTCTCCTTTTCCTGTTAATGGTTCCTATGGTTTCTTTTGTGGATTTCGATATCCCTTTTTTGATGTATTCCCAATTTTCCTCAATAGTACTCAGCTCTTTACCCTCATCCATGATTTTCTCTGCAGCCAGCTGATAGTCCTTCCTGGACACTCTATTTAATGCTTCTACATTCCATTTCCTAACCTGCCGCCCCTGCCTTATCTTTTTGAAATGGATGCTACACTTCATTACAACTAAATTGTGGTCAGAGTCCGCATCCACTTCCAGAATGCTGTGTGATCTATCACACTTCCTAAACCTGTGCCTAACCATAATATAGTCTAACTGATATCATTCTGAGTCACCTGGCATTTTCCATGTATACCTATGCCTGTTGTGGTGTCTAAACCAAGTGTTGGTGATGACTAACCCCTGTCTCCAACAGATTTCAATTGCTTTCTCCCCGAGGTCATTCCTCGTACCTAAACTGTAGTCCCCAACCTCATCACCATCTCTTTCTTCGCCTACCATCACTATCAAATGTTTCCCTGCAAGAACATACCCAATTATGTCCACTAACTGATCGTATTTCCTATCGACTTCTTCCTCCTAATGATTGCTCGGTGGCATGTGTACCTGAACAATGACCAAATTTGTTGGTTCTGACTTTACCTCTACTAGTAATACGTATTCTATCTGTTGCTTGTCCTACGTTAACTACCCTTCTTCCTACCGGTTTATTCAATATTATGGCAACCTCTCATTGGCTCTCGTCCTCGCCACCATATATTATTCCATAAATATCACTCCAGGAATCCTTGCTATCCTTCCAACTCATCTCGCATAAACCTAAAATATCTATATGTTTTCTTTCTATCTCTCGCTTAATATTCTCTAATTTTTCTTTCCTCAACATTGTCCTAGCATTTTAAGTTCCTATTTAGGTAACTAATTTGGTCTTCTTCTTCTGTGTCTTCGGTCCTGCTGCTGTCGGTTTTCCTTCAGAAGGGTTTCATGAGATGACGACCACGGAAACCTTGCCTCTCATGCTGTTTGGCATGACACAGTGCTGATTGGGCCGAGTCTCATAGTTGCCAGGACTCATATTCTCTATACTGTCCACCATTGTATCCTTGGGAATGATAATTGAGGTGGTTTCCTGTTGCCTTCCTCAATAGCGATTTTAATGCGACACCATCACTCAATGGCCACTCCACTGGGGTCAGATGCATTTGCAGCTGCCTCACCGAGGAACAAATGCTGCGTGGACTACATTTTGTCTGAATCCTAATCTTTGACCTATCTGGCATGGATGACCCTACCAGGAGCGATTATCATTGCTCCCACCAACGCAGCTCTAGGGGTCATCAGAACCCACAAGTCCTTCCACCACATCAAGGGTGTAGTCCATGGGAGGGATAAAATGTGATAAAAACCCTCAAATAATGAATTCAACCCAAATGTTGATTCACACAACTAGTATTTCTAACTGTTAAAACAGAAATATTCTTCACCAAGAGGTTTCATTGGCTCCCTGAACCTATACGGCTTATACAGGACCATAGAGAGTAAAAATGGTGGTAAATTGTACTGAAGGCAAGAAAATCTGTCACACAAACAAGGTAGACATTTGAAGTGAGGGAGGCAGCAGTGTTTTGGTACCACTACCACTGCCCACAGTTAATTATCTATAGACACTGCAACCAAGCCATCACATGAAATCTTTGACAACAGATAACAACAAATGAATTAAGATTCTGCCACAAAAATATGGCTTGATATGACATATGAGTATGAGATGGCAAATAATGCTCACAGAAAAACATTATACTCCAATTATCAATGTTTGGTTGCTATAGTGACATCACTAATAGTCAGAGAATCTTGTACATGAATGTACTATTATTACCTCAAATAGCTTGTAACAATCATAAAATCATTCACCTTTAATGCTATAGCAACGATTGCTATCAGTTATAGTTAGACACTAGGTATTTTTAACAACTATTTGTATTTTTACTTTATCTCCCAACAGCTGATTTATCAACTACCCCTACGGGGGTAATTGATATTAAGTATGTAGGGAAATGACTACAAACCTTTTGACCTAAGAAAAGTTTCTTCTCAGAAAGAATTGTTACTCCAGAGGCAGCTGGAGAATTTGCCAAACCATCTCTTGTTTTCATTTTCCCTCTGTTAGGCTTTACTGGAAAAAAATATGTTCCACATAAGAGATATTATGATTAATAATTATACATACATCATTAAGAGGAAGGGCATATTTTTGAACTTCTCATCCACCTAAAGTAAAAATTTATTCCATTTCTTTCATAGACAACTTTCTTGCAAGTTTATTAAATACTTGGATCTCAAAAAAGTCTATTTTAAACACTACTGAAGCATGCTGGCCTCTGAATGGCAGGTTCACATGCTTTATCTGACCAGTTAGCAGAATTTATTTCACAGAATATAATTACATGAAGTAAAAATAATGACTATTATTTGCAATTAGGAGAAATATGAGGACTGCTCAATAAAGAGTAATCTTAAATTTCTTCAAATGTACATCCTTTTGATCTAAAATAACTTGAATATGCAAGACTTTAATTTTATGTTTGACTGTTAGCTTGAAGTGTGCTGTATTTGTGGTACAAGTTTCATTGATTTGACTCTAGTATCACATTAGCAGTAACCATTGCAAGTTAACACATGCTCCATATGTCTTCTCCTGCTTATGTTTATGAAAGAGGCTTTTCAGAAAGGTGTTTCTTTGAATTGGGGCACAAGAAAAAGTGACACAGAGGTATATCTGGACTGCAGGGATGATAAGGAATCATCCAATGAAATTTTCAACTTTTCTAATAGTGCTCTTCTTATAAAACCTAACTAAGTGGATAACGTGTAGCTAAAAATGGAGTGTTTGCTACAAAATATCAAAATTTGAAATACTTTGGAGTCACAATGCTTTTGAGTGAAACAATTTTGAGCTCAGATCCTCATATATTTTTGCTATCAATGAAGATACAAATAGGACCAACTAACCTGAAGGAATAAGTATGTATTCTCAGTAGTCCATGGTTTCTGGCTCAACTTTGAGGAAGCTCATGTTCATTAAATGAAGAATAAAATGTAATACAATTTTTCCACCAAACTTTCCATTAGAAAAATACATTGCGTTCTTCATTTAATGTATGCTCAGGCATATGTTCCAGTCCACCAGAGAGTATTGCTCTTTTTTTTCAAGCATTTTTGAAATTTTCATCCACACATACTGACTTTAGAATAAACGAGATGGTCAGCAACCCAACTTTTTGAAACATGGGAAAGTTTATTTCAATAAAATTTTTTTCTCTTGGAGAATGGGAAAATCTAGACAAATTCTTTTGATTTCTTATCTGGTGAAGTCATTACAATATCTTCTGTGCATGATAAAATATTGTAAAAAAATAGATCCAAAACAAAACAAAGTATTTCCATTCATTATAATAAGAATATTTTCTAGCATAACATTTTTTGCTGAAATTATACAGCATTTTAAAAGAAATGATTGTTTAGAGAATAGAGTTTTTATAAAATTACATAGGTAATCAATTCCCCAGTGTGTACCAGGTTTGCAGGCTGCCTCTTTATAATGTGATAAATGTGGAAACAAATTCAATTTTCAGTGATAAAACATACATTTATTTCTATTTAACATAGACACCTGATGCCTTATAACCATATACTTAACTTATAACATGGGTACATGTGTTATAAGGTATACGAGTATATTACCTGGATAAACCTGAGTTATCAGAGAAATTTTACGCGTGGAATTAATGAAGAAAGATGTCCACCGAAAACCATAAAAAAGAGGGTAAAATCATGCCACATGCATTTTAAATCTTGACACCTGTATTATAAAATAAGATAAGGAAATTGAAAGAAAACAAACAATGGGGAGAATCATTGCAGAAATACACCACATAGGTGATGAAAGCCAAGAATTCATTGAGGTACAATGCCATGTAGCCATAAATGGATGTTAGTACAGGGATATGGATCAAATCAGGATTATTAGCTTGGCAGGATTATATCTGCTGCCCCAATAATTTATTCTGCTTTGGTTTGCTAACTGCTAACTAAACTAAATATGCAATTAGATGCACAATAATTCAAATAGAATGTATACCCATTATAACTGTTGTTGTCTTGTTGCAATCAATATAGGGTTACTTTCTAACTTTGTGTTATTCTTTTATGTATGTCAAAAATTACATCTTATGTACATAAATTTATGAAAGCATTTTTTAAAAAGGGACTAAATTTATATGGATGTAAATATGATATGTGAAAATCTATATTTTGATTGTGAGCACACTGCCTATATGAGTAAATGTTGATAAATATTATCATGTAGAATAAACAGCTATTTAATGACACTAATAATTAAATGACATCAAACAGGTTAGAAACTCAACTGCAATGTTTTAATCAGATGTAGTGATGGTTGATCAAAAATCATCAATAATTTTAATTACTACTCATGGGGTGAACACAGAATTTTTACCTGGTGGAGATGCAGCAATCTTTTTTGAAGGAGGTGGAGCTACAGCCGGAGGTGATGTTGGTTTTTTGTGGGCCATCGGCTTGGTAGCAATTGCTTTCTTATATGGCACAGTTAATGGTATGTTATTCCCCACAACAAATTTACCACCTTTCTTTTTCGCTAGTAATTCAGGGTGAATTTTTGGTAAAACTCCTCCAGAGGCAATAGTAACACTCTTCAGAAGCTGAAAACATACATGGTATTTAATGATTATTAAATGAATTAATAAATTGTGATCTATGCATTATTAATGCTGGTAATCTACAGGTTAAGGCAGGTTTTGGATGCACACAGGCTACACAACAGTACAGTGACTATTCCATTGTCTCTCTTACAATACCTAAACTGACATCCAACATTACTACAAGCCTCTCTTCAATTCCAAATACTTCCTTCTTCCCTTCATTCCATCCAACATCCCTGCCCTATTCCTACCCTTTCCCCAGTTGCCTAACATTCTCCCCTCAATTACAGACTTCAATATATCACTGCCAATTAATATGCTCTGCATTCATTTTTCCTGTCTCCTTGTGATTTCTCCCAACAAATCCCCTCTCCTCCCCAACCATACCTGGCACTTCCTCGTATGTTTTCCTTTCTGTCCACTTCACTTTTCCATCCTTGTTCACACCTACATTCCAAAAGCTTCCAATCTATGCCTATCACCCTGCTCCAATGACCATTTTTCCACATCGTACAAAAATATGCTCCATATCATAATTTTGATGAGCCTTTTCTTAACATCCTTACTCAACGTCCCTGTGATCAATTCCATCCTCTTTGAGAATGCTTCTTTACCTAATGCCATCCTTCTATTTATGTAACTACTGGGGACATAAGGAGAAGAATTAGTAGGTTATAGTATTGTCTTAATAGTGCGAGAGTAAGACATTAGAGTGAAATAAGATGTATATGCATGGTAAAATTAATTTAACCCCAACGGTCAATGAGACTTTCCAAAGAATTAAATCATAAAAGTTAAAACATCATCCAGCGAGTAATTCAAAAAACTTATAGAATTTTACTATGGCAGTCACAATCAATTAAAATATGAAATGGGAGCATTCAAAAGTTGATAACATCTAATAAATAGATTGATACATCTCCAATGTACGTAAATCACATGGGTTAGAGGGTTTAAAGAGTAATACAAATTGTTTTATGTGGTTGAAATCTAAGGGACAAATTTTAAAGCACTTCCTTGAACTCCATCTTCTACTTTTATTATGAGCAAGTTTCATTTTAGATATTATGATAAGAAATAATGACTCGAAAATCTTTGAACTCTTATCATCTTAAAAAAGAATCAGCCTATTTTCTTAGTCTAGCCATATTTATATTTCTGCCAGGAAAAGTCAATGACTTTAAACATTTTAAATACATATTTTTACCTATAACACTGATTTATGAATTTATTGAATAGCAGGCCTTAAATTTCATAGGTTAAGCAGTTAGTTATTCATCAATAAAATAAGAACCATTAGATAAAAGAACCCCCTGAAGACAAAATTGCTCATATTTGAAAATGGATTTATTAAAAATACACAGCTTGTAAACCCTGGCCAAGCTCAACTGAATAGAAACAGTAATTAGTTACACAATGACTGCTGAGTGGTCCAAATGTCATTGGCCTTGAAAGAACTGTCAATGGGGATACTGTTTAGAACTTTTTTATTGCCATATCATGTGAGGGGGCATGACTTTATCAGCAATATATTCTAACTGAACACGTTAAAATATATATTCACTGATGACTCTGGGCCTAAAAAATTCTAAAAAAATAATGACAACATCCCAACATTGCCAGGTCCAAGCCTAGTTTTTTTTATGGTTTTCATATACTGTATTCGCCCTAACAATTAGAACAGCTGAAATTTTAGGCATTTATGAATTCACTGTAGTACTGAAGTCTTCTAGTACCACAGTACATACTTGTCTACACCTCTTCTTTACTTCTTTCCACATCTGATAATAGCTCCATTTTCCTCATTTTGTACTAAATGTGCATTACTAATAACTTTTAAGATTTCATTCTAGATTTATCTGAAACTAAGTAAACAGCTTGTTTCTAGATTTCATGAAATCTTGACTCCATTTCTGAATGTGTTTAGGTTATGACATACCTGTGATATAATGCTCCTATAAAACCTAACACTGCATATCTACAGAACATGTTGATAAATATTGACTTTGTTTCAACTTCGGGAAAAATCCAACTCATTTTCACTATTCTTATGCTCACTTGTTCAGAATTGTTATAAACACGCTCATGCAAAGAAAAATAGAGTTTAGTGTGTTGGGGATAAATAACGTTTTACCTTTTAAGTCTCAATAAATGTTGCATTTACAAAACCATAAAGAGAAAGACATGATTTTAGGAGCCTCAGAAATCAAATGAAATGCATTTATGTAGATAATTTCAATGAGCACCATGCAATGCATTGAACACATGGGTAATGAGCGCATATAAGCTATGGCCATGATAATGTATGATAAGCATGTATACACCCTATCACACCCTGGAATGCAGCACCATGTAACCTGAAGAATTAAAAAGTAACTTAGAGACTGAGCTAGTAACTTAGAGTGAGCTATTTTCAAACCTACCACTACTTTCAATAACAGATGTCTCTGGAGAAATTGTATCCCCATACTGGATATAAAAGAAACCATAAACACAGTAATCAACCCGAAGGTCGGTTTAGTAGGAGGTAGAGATCACCCAGTACTAAGCCCTACACAGGGTGTGAAAATTCACACATCAGGGTAGGGGGGCCAGTTCCTTTCCCTGTGCCGGTTATTATTTCCCAGGAAGACCTGGTACCTGAAAAATCACTTTAGCTTGGGTGGAGCTGCAGATGCCTAGGGTGCCTTGCCCGGGAATCGAACCCGGGACCCTCTGATCAGCAGCCCAACACTCTACCCACTGGACTACCGCGACCCACATACTAGATATGTACATTCATTATTTCAAAAAATGTCCCTAGAAAAAATCACCCGTCAATATATTTCCATTCATATAGTGACTCGAACCGCTAATAGAGAAATGAATAAAAAAATCTATACAGGATAATGCATCTATGTGTAGGAATCAATTATGTGATATCCCAGAACTTGTCTGATGAATAGTCCCTTTTCAAAAAAATTGATTTACCTGCCATATTAAATATCTCTATCGCTATTCAACAATAAATGTAGCCTTCATGTTTTCAATTTTACCCAGCCTTCATATTTTCCAAGCTTTTCTGTGGAATTTTTCAATTTCTGAAATTTTTTAGTTTTCACAAAATGTTAGACTTAAAGAGAATTGTCAACAATGGTGAGGATATTAGGAACCACTGGAGCCGCCGCGAAAACTCGGTAATGCTCTCGTCATTAAGATAGTGGATTAATTAGCGACCTTTTCGAGCATCAACCATGAGAATACGAAAAGAAACCCAATAGTCTTATTTTAAAACTACAATCACGTCAGGTCACTTGACATTTACATCAACGAATTATTTTATAAGTAAAAATAATATAAAATGGAAAAATGTTCCAAAAAAATGTAATTGTATTTAAAATTGCTTCGGCTAATAATTCGAAAACTGGAGAGAGATAAAATATCATTTCATGCAAGACTCATAAATTTCCAGTTGTCAAATTTATTAAATAGTTTTTTGCAATGATTTAACAAAACTTCAATGCTTTAGTGATTTCTGTAAAAGCAGAGATTTTTGTATTACCAAATGTAGTTCCTCGTCGTTAGCTATTGCAAGAAGTATGTGCCTCGGAGTAATTCTTCCCTTTCTGTTGTCTCTTGCAGCATTCCCGGCTAATTCCAATACTTCAGCTATAAAGGCAGACAATTGAAAATTGCCACTTTAATTGTATTCTATCAATATTCAGGGTTTAATCATTAATTTAACATTAAAGAGCAATAAAAAATGAATTTGCCAATACGCTAAAAAAATACGCATGCCTGGCAAAAGTAAACACACTTCATAAAAATAAACTTCAGGGCACGAAATCTGTTTTTTTAAAATCATATAGAGGCACATTACTGGCACGAATAAAGCATTTACCGGTCAGATATTCAATCACAGCTGCCATGTACACCGGGGATCCCATCCCTATACGGAGTCGATGGGTGCCAGCTTTTAAATATCGGTACATTCGCGCTACGGGGAACGTAACATTAGCCCTTTGAGATTTCGTCAAGGCCTTCTGCCGTTTTTTGACACCGCGGGCTGACATACTTAAAAACTAAGTAGTTTGCTAGGACAACGAAAAAATTCCGGTTAGAAACTTTTCAATAAGTAAACATTACTATCAGCGATGCTCTTGTATACGAGTAATTTTCAAGTCCTGTCTACAGATGTCACTACCATTTTTAATTTTCTGGGAAATGTGCATAATTTCTAGTTATTATCAATCCCAGTATTTAAGCAAAATTTAGAAGTCTTCTAGTCAATCCTTTTATCCGGAATTAATATTAGGTAGTAATTGTTATTTTCCTTTTGCGGTATATTTAATATGTTTCATTGGACTTCTTATAGAGTAATTTGAACAGCACTTCATTTGCCACTGATTTTATAACCCTATGTTCTCGCATATTTACTGTTCGGAGCTAAGATGTGTCTTACGGTGTTGGTCTTCTTTAAAGAATTTCCCACTATTAACTTCTTTTTCTAATGCGTACGTAAATGGTCTAAGCGTGCATTCCATGTTAATGATTACCCAGTTTGTTAATTTTTTGCTTAATTACGTTAATTTTTTAAATGGACTGAACAACTTTATGTGCTCAATTTTCAGTTGTAGTTAAAACACGCATCGATGTGGTAAGAAATACATATATTGATCGCAAAGGTTGTTTCTGCATATTGTGTTCACACAAAGTAATTGAAACGACGACAGTATTTTTATGTTTACTTACGGCGTTTGTGGGAATAGGTAGTTTCCGAGTTTTCTAGACGTATTAAACATTTCGAAAATAAATTATTAAGTATTCTAAATCTTAGTTCATTAAAATTGTCTCAGCGTGTGGGAAGGTGCTAATTCAGTAAGAAATTAAAAGATAAAGATTAGTGGAATGGCATGTACAGCATTGTTTATGAGATAATTATAATTTTACATCTTTCTCTTAGTGTCATGTCGTAATTGTTAAGGTTTGAGTGGATTATGCTCGTAATTGTTCATTTAACATTGCAGGATACCCTTCGAAAATTTATCAGCGGCTTAATTAGGCAATGTCTGTTTAATGTCCCTACCCTGAATGATATAGTGATTACTCTGTTGAGACTTGTGTACACCTCAAATGAAATAGAATATACCATAAGTGGCTAACCAGTTGGATTTGAAACTTAGCTCTTTCCAACTGCCTTGAACGTTTTGGGTTGACATCCCAATGCATTCCCGATTAATAGTTATGCAAAAATGATCATTAGCCTTTTGATTGATTGCTGTGGTTTTGTGGAATTTTCTTTTAAAATGATTGTAACCAATTAATTTCATCAAACTACTACGGTATTATTGCTGCCCTATGTAAGAATACACTTATGGATTTCAGCGAAACGGCTGAGATTCAATTGTAGTTTGTTGAAAGTCAGAAATTGGCCGTTGAATTTTCATAGTCTTTTCAACGGTCAATTCAATAGATTAAGGGCGATATATTACAATGTTATAACCTGTAAAACAGTGTTTCAACGGAAAAATGATCGATCTTGACAGTGAAGCCTTATAACAGCAGAGTCAGCGGTCCTAATTTTCTGTCGAAATGTAATTTCTTTCACAGAGGGTATTTTGACAAAACAGCTGGCTGTGAAAATAATAGGATAGTAATTTATCTCGGATGTTTAAGTTAATTTAATATGCAGCAAAAGCAAATATAAGAATCTTCAATATTAGGTTACCGGAAGAAGAAGAAAATTGGTGATAACAAGTACACTGAGTAAATATGTGATATAAAAATAAGACTTTAATGTGGAATATTGTGCATTAAAGGTGTGAAACCTGATATGTCATGGCAGGCTTCTGAGATTTGGGTGTGGTGGAGAATGGAGAAAATATGTTGGACAGAGAAGAAGATGAATACCGAGGTTTTAAATAGGGTGGGTACAGAGAGGAAATTGCTCGGGAAATCCATAAATGGTGTGGATGGAGGAAATATTGAAATTTAGTGGTATGCTCCAAGTGATAGAAGGGTAGTTGGGAAAGTAGAGTAGAAGAAGGAAGACAGTGGAATTTTTAGTTTGAGTGAAGACAGGCTGAATCTATGAAGAAGAAAGTAACAGGAAGTTCCCATGATACATAGAAATAAAAAAAATGTTAGGGATCATCTTTAAACCCTTTGGGACGAACCTTAAAAATAGGTTGATTAGTTTGATTGATTGCATTTTTGATGATGAGGAGGCAATTACTTCAAATGAAGTAAGCCGAAATGAATTGCCTGGAGGAGATTTATACATGGTCAATCATATATGTTTTATGTATGATCAAGCTGTTTTTTTTGGTTGCTGATTAATCTGCTTATTCCCTTATGTGAATTTTTATTAATATTGTTCAATGTTACATTATTTTAAATTTTTTCCTTCAAATTCCTAGGTGATGTGTTTCTTATGACTACCCACCAAGTATCTAGTAAATAGTAACATTGTTATCAGAAGTTCAATGTGAGAAACTTGGCAATTTTGTTATTTTCTAGGTATAATATTGTTTTTGTTGTCTCCCTTCAGCAGTTTCTTAACTTATTTTTGAATTATTAAACAAAAACGTAAATATCTTTTTCCCAGCACTCTGTTACCTTCTCTGACCGCATAAAATCTTCTTTGTTTCTATACTTCTAGGATTAAGTTTTTGAACCATGAGGTGTTGTGTGTGCGAAAATGAAGTGGTCATTAACCTTTTACGTCTCAAACCCATGTCCTGACATAATTATTTCCTTTCTGTTAATACACTTGTGTTAATGCATTTCTTCTACTTTTTTATAATATTAAGATTTAAACATTTCAGAAAAATCATTCGCATTGACTGGGATATGAACCCGGAACCCCGATGTCCTGAGTTTTTTAGCCAGTTAAGCTATCGAGGCATCCTCTTACCCTCTGAAATTTTGGTGGCTTATATATACAAGATGTTGTGATGAAATACTGTACATACGTCACAGGCATACCTAGTCGTGTATGATGCGCTACAGTCCACAAGGTTAAAGCCAAATTTAAACAAAAAGAGTAATTTACCTTAAACAAATTCCAAGAAACTGTGGGAGATGCTGCGACTGTAACTTTTTGAAAGAGTCATCAGCTAATAAGCTACTCCTGCAATTATTTGGAATGTTTCAATTGTGCCTATTTTCATGCTAAAGATGTGACAATGTGACTGTTCTCATTAATAATCTCTCATTTTAATATTTAGCTTACTTTTAATATTCCTTTGAGCATCTTATTTTTTTTTATTTTGCTGAGATTAGCTTGATCACCTGCATCCTTGTTGAACTTGTAGCAAATACAGCAGTGCCATCACTCGACTACAAGAGCATTATCATCGTCACTTCTTGACTTATATCAACTCTGTATCTACGTTCACTGTTATATCTTTTTATTTTCCTCTTTTGAGTACCTCTGTCTATCATTGGTAATTCTGTCATCTTTCAATGTCTCTATATTTATTTATTTCAGCGCCCTGCAAGCCACTGCCAGGGTGTGTGGCTGGGGGAGAGTACACGCGACTAATTTTGACCATAAAGAGGTTGGATAATGTTATTCTGATCCTTTATAGTCCGTGGAAAAAATGATATCTTAAATATATCTGTTCTACATTTGATCTCTTTAATTTTTTTTACATGATTTACCCAATTCTATTGCATGATTTAAATGAGACATTCCTCTAGTTCATTCGGATATACTTAAGTACATTTATTATGCTGGTCAACCATGTTGATATCCCTTTCTACAATTGTGAAATAGGCAAAGGAATAATATTTATTTTCTCTATATTACTTTCATTATTTTACCCAGAAATGCATCATATAGAACTTTTCACCCATCCTTCCCTTCTCGAAATACAAACTGATCTCCATCCAAGAGGAATGTTAATGTTATTGGGTCTTACAATTTTTTTATAACTCTACTTTCATCAGAAAGTTGAAGCTTCAAATACTTCTCGGAATCATCATCCTCTATATGTGTTTAGCTAAAATATTTCTCTGAAAGTTTCAACTTTGATAACTTTTTGTAATGTATAGCATGTACTTTACCTTCTTAAGAAGTATTTGTTGATGAAATAAGAAAGCAAAGAGGATTATCCAAGATAATTGAAAGCTGCAAATGTGCTAAAACTTGGTTTCGGGTTTGGCAAAGTACATGTATTATAACATGGGGCAGAGGTGAAGGTTAGGAATTCTCCTACTTTTTGTCCATACTAATCTCATTAGTGTTTTCATTTTATGTATGCCCAGTGGCTAGAAATGCTAAGTTGCTGCATTGTATGAAGATATTGAAATTGCATGTCTATGATTTGCCACTTTTTCAAACATTTTGAACAATTTAATTACCTCTTTTACCTCAAGCCATTGTCAGGTGACCCTGAATAGAGGAATCAAAGGTAGGATATAATCTTTACTAGGGTGGTCAAAAATGGCAAATGGATTCTTTTTATATTCATCTGCCTAAACTTTGCTATATTCTGACTTACAAAAACATTGTCAAGCTGTACAAAAACTCAGTATCTCTGTAGGCCTTGCCTGTCAGTTTGCTGGAGTACCTGGTGGTATGTGTTAGATAATTTATCTACTCTAAGGCAATTCTTAACTAATGTACCATGCAAGTGAAGCATCTCAAAACTGATCAAGTTATTCAGGCTTTGTGTACATTAGGATAGATGTTACGATTATAAGTCATTGTCTGAGGAAAGTGAAGCATCAGGAGATAAAAAATGACTATTTCTTACCTTAAGAATCACTTAGTTTTTCTGTTGCTTTAAATCATTAAAGTCTACTTTTGTTGACTACAACAAATAGGAAATTTTTGCTACTTAAAAAACTGTATATGTATGTATGATAACTGAGAGTGACTTTAAATTGAGATTTTTCTGTTTTATATAATAGTATTCATTACAGCCTTTCCTTATATTTTTAGTGATTTATCCCTCTGATAGTTTGCATTTAGTTACTATGAGTGCTCAATCAGTTCCAGGGAATTATATGGGTTTGTCCAAGTTTGTTGATTATCTGATTAGTGTTGATAATGATCTCCCTGAAATCATTTAATGTCTAAGAATTAAATTCGATTTTGCAAACATTAAGGTATATTAATTGTATAGCATTATTTTCATATTTTGATCAATTGTATGTTCAAACATTTCAAAACTTTCATAAAATTATTTATAATGTCCTCAAGTGCCAATTGTATGGTCTATCATAAGCTATATGGCAAAATAAAAAAATATAAATCAACACCTCTCTTTAAATATCAACTTAATCAAATTTTAAAAGGAAATATTTTCTTCTCTGTTGATTAACTCAAACAATAACAATTGTGTATATCTTGATTTATATTTTCTTCACATGTTCTCTATTTGTATGCACAAACAAATTACTGGACATATGAATGATGATTAATTTTATTTCATTGACCAGTTAAAATTTAGTACTTATTCTAATCATTCTCTGCATTTTCTGAATCCATTGGGGGAATAAAATTTTTTCATGACACAAGTCTTATTTTTCAAAATCCCATGTTAAAATCTGCATAGCTTTTCTACCTAAACCATGAATTGTTGCAAACCATGTTGTTGTTTTTATTTTTGAGTAATTGAAAGAGAAATATTCATCCTGCCAGCGAGAAGGTTTCACTGAATTGGCAGGAATGTACTATGCGTCATATTTCAAGATAGATGCTGATGAAGCGCAATTATTGTAAGGTAATCTACTGGTTAAAGTAGATTTTGGATGGACACAACTACCAAATAAATATTTTGTTTGTCCTGACATAACACAACCT
Source organism: Hetaerina americana (assembly GCF_022747635.1). Classification (NCBI taxonomy): domain Eukaryota; kingdom Metazoa; phylum Arthropoda; class Insecta; order Odonata; family Calopterygidae; genus Hetaerina; species Hetaerina americana. Next base: position 4,491,104 of record NW_027286625.1, on the reverse strand, counting down.
AACATCCTGCTCTACAATAAGCCCTTCTTTACCTCTGTGTACTTCCTTCCTCCCTTCATTCGATCCAGCATCCCTATCCTTTTCCTTATCCTTCCTCGTTTGCCTAACATTATCCCCTCTATCACAGTCTTCAACACCCCACTGCCGATCAATATGCCCTTCATCCATTTTTCCTGCCTCCTCATGATTTATCCCAACAATCCCCCTGTCTAGCCTACCATAACTAGCCCTTCCTCGTTTATTTCTTTTTGGTCCACTTCACCATAGCCATTCTTCTGCACACCCTTATTTCAAAAGCCTCCAATCTATGTCTATCATCCTGCTTCAGTGACTATGTTTCTGTGTCGAATATAACTACACTCCATATCAAAGTTTTGACAAGTCTTTTCTTAACATCCTGGCTCAACTTCCCTGTCATCAATTCCCTCCTCCTTGTAAAAGCATCTTTGTATGGTGCAATTATTTTTCTTATGTCTGTACTACTTTGACCATTTTGGTTCAAAACCCTTCTGAAATACGTATACTGTTCCACCTACTCTTGTTTTTGCCCTTCTATTTTAATGTTAAGATTAGCATATCTCTTTCTGGAAAATTGCATCACCTTTGTTTTATTTATATTGATTCTCATCCCATATCTATCACATTGAATTTCCAATTCTCTCAGCAATGCTTGCAACCCCTTGGCTGGCTGACAAACTAGAGCTTGGTCATCAGCAAACCTAACTGATTTTATGAATTTCCCACTGATTTTCATTCCTATCTCCTGTTCTTCCCATGCCTCGTTTACCATTTCTTCCACATGTGTTTTGAAAAGCACAGGTGATGATGAACATCCCTGCCTTACTCCTCTTCTAATGGTGCCTATTCTGACTCCATCCCTTACTCACACCTGAGCAGTCTGAGACATGTATAAGTAGCGGCTAACTCGCCTATCTCTCCAATCTTTTTTTATTTTCTGTAATATATGTATTAGTTTTTCCCAATTCATTCTATCAAATGCCTTTTTGTAATCTATGAAACAGGCAAATACGTCCTGATTGTTCCTCTTGATTAGTGATATTATTACATCAATGACATCCTTCCTATGCTATGGCATCCTCTCCCCTTCCTAAATCCAAACTGGTCATCTCCTTAGGAATAATTTGCTCCTACTCTCCATCTTTTTGTTGATGATTCTGAGAACCACTTCAGCTATGTTGAAATCAAACTTATATGAAGCACAATATTGAGATGAAATTTCCTTGGAAACTATATATGTACAATGATTAATCATTCCTCTGCTTCTTTTATCCATACTTGTGCATTAATTTTGCAGATAAATGACATCCATGGGAATTTCCACCTTATTCCCTGCTTTGTTATGGGGCAACAGAATTTCCTCATTTAGTCCACGCCTATTTCGAACAAATTTGCTTAATATTTTCTGCTTTATACAAATACCCATCGGTTTTGGTCTACTTTGTTTCTGTGTGCAATGACTCTAAGAAAATGAAAGGTACATAGGAAAGAAGGGGAGGGAGGGGGATGAAATTTATTTGAAAGACTCATCTTTCTGATTGACCCCCCCATTAATATTTTTTCTAAAATTTTGGCTAATCTTAGAAGTTGTGTAGTATTTTCAGTGACAATGCGCTGCATTTTAGAAAAATTTCAGGGTAGCGCCGAAATATCTATATCCTTTGAAATTGTATAATCAGTAAAGTGCTATTTTTAGTATAGTTTTAACTTTTTGAGGTTTACATGAATGTTTAAAAGTGACAACCCTGCTTTTAAGATCTAAACCCATTTAATCTAAAGGTTAATGAAATTACAATATTACATCATTCATTTTTGCATAGGTTTCTTTGCAGTGGGCATTTCACTCAACTTAATTCAGCAATAGAATAATAAATAGTGGTGTAATAATTAAATTTCCTTCATTTTGAGTTTCAGATGCATTCAGAACAACATAGTTCCATTTATGCCCTCTTTTTCATGCCATTATGATGTAATTTTCTGGGTCATGGTGGGATAGATAGCTTGACTAATGCGTGAAAAATGTGCAAATAATGGTTGCTATATGTTATATGTTAGACATGATGAGTAGTATAGAATTTACCACTTTAGTGATAAAGTTTACTGCATCACATCTCTCTATCTATGAAAATGTTGACTGTCATCCTAAGCTAATCAGAATGCATTTGACTCAAAATGCATAAGTAAATGCTGGGATTGTTATGTTCAGGAGTAGTGCAAGCTATTTCACCTGATAGTGTGTGGAAGATATTGCCGTAATGGTATTTCTTTCAGGGGGTTTTCTTTGAGATTCAATTTGCCTATTGTTTGAAGTATTTAGATGGTGTATCATTACAAAAAATGAGGATAATGGAAACTGTTCTTGAAGTGAGAGCAGGTCAATTTTATGTTCACAACCTTTATTTTCTATAAATTCACCCAATACATCATTATATTATTAGTAACACATGGGGTGAAGAAAATGTACAGCCCAGAGGGCAATGTAGCGAGACAAACAGAAAACAACAGCAACGATGATAACAACTGACAACAATATAGCGCTCCGGCTTGGGACTTAAATAAGCCGGAGAGGCACCTCTGGCAGTATAGAAATGGGAGTGAGCTATTAAACTTTTTAAAAATTAAACTCTATTTTACGGTCTACTTTATTAACTAATACCATCAATTTTTAAGACATTTTTAATAGGCATAAATTGAAAAAAGATCCATTGATCAATTGTAACATTACAATCTGTGGCAAATTCTAAATTTTTGCCATATTTCTGATTTTTACACAGATTTTTCTTTGAAATTTGGTTATTAATTCAAATTTGTATGCTTCCAAAAAAATCATAATTTTGATTTTTTTTCCAAGCTCAACTGTGTACCAAAATACAATTTTGTTTTGAAATCATCCACATAATTTGCTTTTTACAGATCATAGATGAAAGTTAACCTAAATTTACTTATATTGTTTTAATAACTAATCATTATGAAGACCATTCAAAAATTGATGCTGATAGAAGTAATGAAGTGGATTTTTGGCAGTAGTGAGTGGTGCTGAACACAGAATTTTCTGAAACTGATTTGGCATTTATGTCACACACATGTGCAGATGATTAATGCCTATAGTTTCAAGAAAACAATTTTAATAACTATAAAGGAAAAAGCATGTCACAACAATTTTTTAATGATGTTCTCTCAAGAGTTCAACTCAGGAGTTTCTTTAATTCAACAATATATTGCTTGAAACTATTTTCTATTTTCACCAAAGCTTTTGTAATTAATAGTACTGCTCCAAATTGAAAACTCACCCTTTCTTCAATGATGTGTACCCATCATTGTGGCAAAGAAAACACTTTACTTAATTGTGTTCAAGGTACTTTTGAAAGAAAAAAGTATGGAGTTAATGATTAGATGTAATTTACAGAGGAAACATTCAATCAAAAAATTACATACACTTATTATGTAAAAAATTATGTAAAAATGTAAACTTCAACTTGTTACCCAACTTTGCTATAAATTAAAATATGTGAACACTAAAACTATTGCATACCATAGGTAATATAGGAAATGGCAAATGAGAGACTTTTGTAGGAATAGGCCCAATTCTATTGCTTTAAAACAGTTCTTATCATTGGCATTTGAATTTAATGGCTACTCATAGAGAAGACAATTGTAATGAATATTAATGTAATAACATTTGCTTTTTTGGCTATTTTATTCACAGCATCTCCGATAAACATTATTATTATGTATTGAAGGTTTTATTTGACCAATTATTAAAATATACTTATATGTCCCTTATCATGCATCAAAAAAATATCATTTTTTAAAATCGCCTAGGTTCTCGCTAAAATAAATCACTTAGCGAATAATTGTTTTAAATCCAGGATATTTACATCAATATGTTATTATTTGAAATGTCTCTATCTTAAAAGATTGTTGTATAAATCAAGAGTAGTTGAGGATCAGGGTTTTTGTGGTGTTTCTAACAAATGGTCTTTTCTGAGCTGGTGGAATTAACACCATCTATTAAAAAAATAGGTTCAAGTATGAAAGGGTCTGAAGTTAAACATTTAAACAAGCGCAATGAAAATCTGAAAACATTTTTGTTTTTTAAATGAATTTGATACCGTTCTGGTTAATTTTAATTTTTGAAATTTCTAAGTAAGTCACAGTTACTTGTATCATTGTTTGAAATCATCTATTCCAAACCTTGAGCTCAAACTTGGTGCTAGTATGCTATGTTTGAAAACAGTGAGTAATGAAGGCAATGCATTATTTTCTCATTTGTTCTATTTCTCTATCAGATTTTTTTGTGTCTGAAAATGTACAATATCCTTTGCTTAATGCCAGCTTTTACATCTACTTGCAATATTTGCAGCACTGTGGGTAATGAGGTACATTGTAAGAGAGGGCTTGCCAAAACACTACACTTGTGGCAGCGCTACAATTAAATCTTCATGTGATCATTACCAAAACTCTATTTAAATCTTACATTAAATTATAACCACAACAAGAGCATTTAAATTAGAATTATGTTTTCCAACATTTTTGTAAACATGATTTTATTCCTACAAATATGATGAACAACTGTACAGAGTTATTTATTAAACAAACTAAAATATTTGTGTCTACTTTACATAGCGAGGTGAATGAATACATGCTTATTTTAAAGATCACATGAAAGCACATTCTCATCCTAATTACATCAGTCATACTTGTAACCTAATGTAAATCACAGTTATAACAGAGACTTTTTTCTATTGGTACAACTTATTGAATATGTTGCAAAATAAACGCATGTCATAAATATTAATAACAATCATAGATGTAAAAATTCTAAGGCTGTGAACATAATACTTTAAACAGTATTTAAATTTTCCCTAACTCAACTATTTAATGTTGAACAATTTTACTTCACAATGTAACCATTTTAAGGAAATTCAGTACAGTGTTTGCCTCTAGGCTCATAACAATTGATTAATGCTCTGATTGATCCTCAATTACTCATCATGGCTCAATCGTTGTCAAACTGATTTCATTATCATTCGAAACTGTGTTGATAAATAATACTACATTCCATGCAAAATATTTGCAAAAGTACGTAAAAATAAGAAGGTGATCTAGAGCTTTTTTGTGGCAAAACAATCTTTTTCCTTTTTTTTTTTGGTAAAAATGGTTTACTTACTTCCATGCAAATTTCTTTAGAGAACAAAATACATATAGCCTTGGGATAAAATGGAGTTTTTTTTTCAAATCTTAAAATATATTTCTCTGCTAAATTATTATGTTCCTAGAATCATGAGTGCTCCGTTTATTACAGAAGTTTTGGTTTTGTTGATTGGTCAACCATCCTCCCATAAATATTTTTCTAAATGTGTGCTAACATGTAATTTCATGTAGTAATTTTTGTAACACTCTCTCATTTACCTTCACCTAAGACACAATTTGATATTTTATATCACCATTTAATATTTGCCTTTTTTTTATCAAAGGTATTCCTGTCATCCTTTCCAAAACATGTTTGAAGCGTAAATCTTCGTCTTATTTGTGATATCCATCACTATTATTACATTACTGTATTAAAAGCATGGTGCTTTTGAATCTTTATGCTAATAGCTTCAAAAGCCTGAAATCATAGAATGACCGTGGAAAATAATTACTTAATGAAGCTGAGACACTTGAGATAGCCTTCTGCCATCTTTCTCTACATGTTAAAGTGATTGAACAAATTTATTTTTTTCCCATTTTGGGACAATTTACTTCCCATCATAACAATTATAATTATGTACATTTGATTAAATTAATTGGCAACGTGGACAGAGAAAGTTCAATGCATGCATTGCAAACATCAGGGAAATCAGTCGCACAGTACAATATCAAATGGATAAAATTTACCTTTACCCTTCCTAAATCATTAGTATTTGAACAGGTTATTTGTCAACAAAATAGAATTCACCGTTTAATGTACAAGTAAAGCCATAGAAAGAACAAACTAATACCAAATGAGTAAATATATCCTAGAACTAAGGGAAAAATATTTTTACTTCTCAATATCATTTTTTACAAACTTATTATGATCCAAGAATTGTACATTTTGTGAAAAATGATGATTATAGTACCTGATGGAAATATCACAACTATTTGGGAACTGTGTACTGAACACAATAATAATGGGCTTATTTCTCATAATTATTACTCTATAATAGTGAATTGTAATCAGGCTATGATGTTAATGAAAGGAAACTCTCCACACAATAATGCTCGCAAGATTTCTATTATTTACCTAATAGTATTATTGTTGTCAATGAGGCCGCAAAATTTCTATAGATTTCATCTTTAATGATTTTCCATTTTCAAGCTTTTTACCTGTTATTAACCTCACTAAATGTAACGTGTTAAAAACTTAAGTTTTCATGGCGTTGTATAGCTTCACTTCTAACGTTTAAAATTTATTGCTTAACTTATAAACTTCAACAGTAACCTTCTATAGCATTTGGTGCATATATTTCTCTAAATCAAGTTGTACTTATCCTAATTTCAGAACTATTTGAAACACATCTGTACAAAGCCATTTTTTCTGATTATACAAGAGGTGTGCTCTGATGATGACACCCAGGAAAATCACAGTTTGTTTTTTTTTTCTCGGTAGCAATCATAACAATGCAACAAACACAACAACTCGACAAAATAAATTCCTCTGACAAAACTGATATTCCAAGAATTATAATAGATAGACATACTTTCCTGCACTTACAGAGCCTCTAGAAGGAGAGTTGAAATGAGAAGAGAAATTTGTGAAGGGGTGAGTTGGCTAGAGCGCGACAGGTACTAATTATTTGCTGCCCACTTTCATGCACACAGTTAACATAGTTCAAAGTGGGCCACCCATTCATGTCTGAGGAGAGTGATCTTCGTTATTGTAGTAGCAAAGACATTTGCACGGAAATTAGAATGTAACGGTAAAAATGTGGAGCAGCATTTTTTTTTTGGAAAATAAAGTTAAAAGGTTGCAGCCTCTAAAAGTCAACCCTGGAACTGTTTAACCTGCGTGAATGGCACACTTTTAAGGGATTAGGGGGCATCATAAAAGTTGGATGTCGTGAGCCAATGCCATGCATTCAATGAAATTCACCTCCCCCCCCAAAAAAAAAAGATTTGAATGCCTTCCTAAGCATGCATCAGCTATTGCAATTCTGCTTAATATTTTTTTTCTTTTCGTTTTATCCCCTACCAAATGATCAAGGTCTGTCATTTATACCTTTACCTGGATTTATCTCTCACTCTCTTTCTACAGACTTCATTTTGCCCCTCCATTTTGCATTTTTGGGTGTGGGGAAGAGCAACAGTGTTGGGAGGTGGGGCGGATAAAGCATCCCTTGAGATCATTTTTTTAAACAATTTTTTAAATTATTACATTTTCTTCTTTTTTATACCTCTCCCCTCTTTGTCACATTATTCTAAGTCTCTTTGTTATAAAATAGCCACATGCTTTCTCAGAGTGACCAATGTGACTAGAAGAAGCAGCAATTCACTGATCCGTTGTGGTGAGGCCCCATTGCAGAGATCTCCTTTGCAGGCGCAATAGTTGACGTTCACCTCATATGTCCCAGATCGTTGAATACATAGTTTTCCATCTTCTGGGGAGACATCACCAACATAGCCGCATGTTCGGATGTGTCTTGTCTTGCCATAAACTGTTAAGAGAGAGGGAAAAAAAGGCATGCTATTATTATACTATATCATTAGTAAATATCTAATTTTCTGTGCTATATGTAAATTAAACAATTTATAAAATAAGTTTTCTGTGAACATCAAATGTTTTTAAGTTGACAGATGGGTGTCTTAGCATAAGTCCATATAATTTGAATGTGTTGGCTCAAATATTTGCTGAAAACTTCCTTTTTAGAAAAAGGTATATTTTGCCAAATTTAAGTGGAAGATGAAAAAAAAATAACTGTGACTTTTTGCAGGGCAGAACATTGTATGAAAATGCAGGGCATCCTCATTGTTATAAATTCTTTTTAATGGCCTGGTTACCATGATGTTAGCATGTCTACCAACTAAATCCAGCATGACAAGTTAAAGCTCTCTAGTGGATATCACAAATTGTACAGTACATTAAAATGGTGATCAAGCCTGAGGAAGAATCAGGAATGGGCTTTGTAACTTTGTTCTTTAGTTGATGCAAAATGATATTATTAATAACTGGATGTCCTTCTATCACATTGAAACAATGTCCAAGTTTGTGTTAAAACATCTAGATCTTCTTTGTACTATGTGGTAAAAATACATATATAACACCTACATTTAAATCAAATATGCCAACCTAAACTTATGAAAAAACTGTAATCGAGAATGAGATTGCCTGGATTTTTTAGTGGTGACCATGGTTGATGGAACTAGATAGCTGTGTAATCAGTTGCACATTGGCACTGGTTAGGTTTATTTGTTTTAAGTTTAAAGTAACTTTAGAGCAGTTTTTGACTTTTGTATAAAAACAATGGAAATAGCATTAAGGCTAAGTTCGGTAGGGAGATGACTATGTACTTGGAGATTGCAAGTGATGCCAATCAGAATTATGTATTTTAATTTCAACATTATTCTCTAAGGACATAAAAATAATCATCACTTCACATTGATCTGAAATGGGAAAAAAATCTGCCTTCTTTGTCTCCTCTGCCACTAAATGTTAATGCAGATGCTATAGCTTGGTGAGCTAGTAATACAGAATGAATTCTACTTCCAAGGGCCGCAGTTTGCATGCTATGTACGTAGGCTCAGTTTCCTTTGTTGGTTTAGCGTGCTTACATAGTGAGTGGACAATAATGCTCAGATATGGTATACAGTGGGCTGTGCGAAACAGATACGGTACACACATGATATTGTACATGAACTGTGGACTTTGGCAAAGTTCTTATCATTGATAAATGTATGCATAGGCTTACATGTAAACAAGCTCAGCAATTTGCCTTTTATAGTGCTGATGCTTGCCATATACATGTTATTTACTTTTGAAATTTTAATTCTTGTTTACTTTTAAATAAAATGGTGTTAAAATTAGCTCTGATGGTGTTGGTAGTGATTCTAGGGAGGGAAGGATGGATGCTGAAAAAGCTAGAAAATTTCTTTCATTAGAAAATACGATGGAAAAAATGGAAAGGTTATTGGTCATTTAGATTGAATACCCAAATCTGCGGAACTTTGTCTATGTTAATCATTCAAAGGAAAGAAAGAAGTTTAAATTAAAAAGAGGCAAAGAAGAATGATACCAATGTAGTTCCTTTCATGGCTAGTGTTGGCTGCTTTGGTTATTTTAAGAAATATAAAATGTTTCATAATCTGTAATTTTCTGAAGAGGCTGATTTTGTTTCTGCAGATGGATTTCCATTAGACTTAAATGCATATATTGAAAATTTCTAAACCATGTTGGGTTGTTCACCGCTACAGAACCATGTTGTTCTGGAAGCAGATGCTGAACTGAACATAGATTTTGGTAGGCTCTGATAACCAGCTCACTACCTCATTGACCATTAAGCACTTCAATGGAAGCAAAAATCTTTCTCTTGAGTATTTCCTTCTTTGGCTCAATGTTCCCTCCCCCATTTATGTCATCCAAAATATCCAGTCTTTTACTCACTCTTACCATCCCTCCCTTCTACCACAGGCTTCAAAATCCCACTACCTCGTAGTCCCTCCTCTATCCACTCCCACTGTTATGTTTTTAGTTAATATCATTACAGGACAAAATAAATACAGCAGTAAATTAATTATTTAACTTAATATTAACCACATTATTAAAGATATTGAATTTTCCAATTGTTGATAAAAATATATTTGCACCATTCCTTATGGTAGGATTCACTCTAAATCATCAAATATTGCCAGATATTACATCTGGCATCCAGTCTGGTTATTTTCCTGATCAGTTGAAGTTTTCCAAGGTCATTCCTATTCACAAACGTGGTGATATCAGTTCTCCAAACAATTGTCGTCCTATTACAATTATTTCTCCACTTGCAAAAATCATTGAATCAATTGTATTTACCCAAATCCTGGACTATTTTGAATCTTTAAACCTATTTACACCGACTCAGCTTGGTTTCAGACCCAACAAATGTACAACCCAAGCTGTTGAATATGTTATAAAGCAAATCATTAAGGCTTTTGAAGGTAATCAATGTTTGGCTCTCTCATTATGTGATCTCTCTTCGGCTTTTGACTGTGTTAATCACACAATTCTCATAAATAAGTTGAAATATTATGGTTTTAAGGATACTGAACAAAAATTTATTTCTTCCTACTTATCTGATCGTAAGCAGTCAGTTTATGTAAATGGTAAACAGTCAAAACCATTAAATATTAAATATGGTGTGCCTCAGGGCTCTGTGCTTGGACCTCTTTTATTTCTGGTCATGATTAATGACTTGTGCCCCAATATGATTACTGACTGTGTCCTCTATGCGGATGATACTACTTTCCTACATAGTTCCTCCCGTCATTCTGATGAGATGAATAGAGTTCGTACTATACTTAAAAAGGCAGTGGACTGGTTTGCTGCCAACAATCTCCATATGAATCCCAATAAAACTCAGCATCTTATATGTACTCTAAAATGTGCTACACCAGACACTGTCCCTGTGAAACTGCTTGGATTTTATATAGACTCCAAGTTAACATGGAGTACTCATATTCTATACATTAGGAAGAAACTTGCCCGAGCCTTATTTCTGCTCAGGAAATTGAAATTATATGTTAGTAAGGACTACTTAATTAATGCCTACTATGCATTCTTTCACTCAAATATTACTTATGGCATTAGACTTTGGGGGCATGCATCTGATATTAAGCTAATCTTTGTGATGCAGAAAAAGGCAGTCCGTACCTTATCTAATTCATGTCCATTTGAACACTGTAGACCTCTCTTTTTAAATTTAAAAATTATGACTATCTACAATTTATATATATTCTATTCATTAGTTCATGTAAAAGAAAATACGAGTATGTACTCCACTAGGGCTGACGTTCACAGCCATAACACCAGAGCAAAGTCTAATATGGATTTTCCATACTGTAGGCTAGATAGGACTTACAAAGTTGAAGGTCTACCTATCAAATTGTTTAACATGCTTCCAAAATTTGTAAAGTCAGCCCGCAATGTAGTGTTCCGCAGGGTGCTGCGTGATTGGCTTACCTCCAATCCTTTATACTCAATAGAGGAGTATTATGAGCTCGACTTTACTAGCCTAAAATTATAAGGTCTAGCGTGAGTAGAATACTAAGTGTATGTATGCAAATATTTTCAAATAAGTATTTTATGTGATTGTATATTGTGCTGTATACTATATTATCCAGGAACAACTGTATGTTCCTAAATGACGACATCTACCATGTGTGAATATGATTATAAGATGAATAAAGTATATTATTATTATTATTATTCACATTATGCCATTTTAAATGTAAGATTTTGTTTCTGTTATCTATCGATGGAAATAAGTCTCAGGGCTAACTAGGTTGAAAGGTTTCATTCTTCAAAAGTTTGCTGAAACAATAATGCTGCATTTTCCTCTCAAAGTTTTATTTTCTATGTCCATGATTGTACATATTATGGTTAAAAATTATCAGTTGGTAGTACATATGAAGTTGGTTTATATACACAGGTTGGCCACGCACTGAGAACAATTTGGAAAAAGTCTATAATTTAATAATTTTTCAAAATTATAGGGAAAAATTACCAGAAGGGGACAATTTTGAAGGCCAGGAATTTGATGCGCATATTGGGAACATGCTATGGGAATCTGGTTTTCCCAATTAAATCAGTGTTCCTTTTAGTTGAGAGATCATTTTGCGCTTACCATATCATGAAGTCATGGAGCAATGAAGAATATACCAAAATAAATCCTTTATATGTTGGTAGTGTCATGATATTGCATTGCAATAAAACTATAGTCAAGAAAATAACTTTATACACATGTACATAAATTCTAGTACTGTTGTTTCACTAAACTTTTAATGGCATCTAATGTGTAAATTGATCGTCGCCTTTGAAACATTACATTTAATTTTTTCTATGGATATATACCCTTTCGAATAGATAGGATTCTAATTTATGGAATATTTTTGATACCCATATTAATAATTTTTATCTTTTTTGTCTCAAAAGAGTTTAATGTTTATAAAGGATGAAAATTATAGACTTATTTTTTTATTTCAGAAATGTTTAATAAGTTCCATGAAGTGAAATTGAAAGATAAAGTACAAAATTACTAATGCATAATTATTTGAACTGTTGTTAGAATAATATCACTTAATTCTAATGCTAATGAAACTTAATGCTTATATGCATGTTCTTTAAAGTAATCTCTATATTTGATACCCCCTTTGTACTGTTGATTTTACCTAAGTTCAGCCTACCTTATTAATTTTTAAACTATTGCTTGTCAAGAAATACTTCATATTGTTTGTTTATCCTTTTATATGCATTGGTAAGAATGCAAATCCAATGAATAAAGATATTATTGTTGTTAGTTTCCTAACTGATGAGGAGAAGTAAATCAACTCTATGGCATATTTTTTTTAAGTTAAAGGAGCCATTGACAAAAAGTTGTCACTGTCATTGGCCATTGAAGTTCATATAAAAATAACCATAAACACAGTAATCAACCCAAAGGTTGGTTTGGCAGGTGATGGTAGAGTTCACCCAGTACTAAGCCCGACGGCATGTGAAATTCACACATCAGGGTAGGGAGGCCAGTTCCTTTCCCTATGCCGACAATGGTTTCCTAGAAAGATCTGGAACCCGAAAAGTCTCAAAACTTGGGTGAAGCTGCAGGTGCCTAGAGAGGCTTGCCCAGGAATCGAACCCGGGCCCCCCGGTCAGTAGTCCAATGCTCTACCCCTGCCTACCATGACCCATGAAAATAAAAAGTTTATATATCAACTGTAAAGTATATTTTTGAAATATGGGTTCATTTTTGCTTAATATCTCATTCATTTGGCATCAATGCATTGTGACATATGCATTGATGGAATAGTGAGTATTAGCTGAAATTAAACCATAATCATCTGAAATACTCAATTTTGTACTGAATTGAATAGCAGCACATACTTGAGATCATTATCACAATATATTAGGTGTGGCAACATAACTTCCTTTTTTAAAGGGGTTTCGCTTTTGAAAAAAGGAAGTTATGTTGCCGCACCCTAGATATGTTTATATCTAGTTAGAGTAATTAATATAGACAAAATATCAATATTGAATAATATTCCAAATTAAAAAATTGAAACAGAATATAAGAAATATAGTATACAGGCCAGATGAAGGTACAAAATGATAAATGTTAGTAGCAGTTATTAACTAGGCCTTGTGGCATAAATTAAGAAAACGTTTCCAATGGGGATTGGGAACAACTTATTGACGTGTACAGATATCCACACAGCAATAATTAACATTCTAACATTCTTCAGATATTTTAAATAACAATAATTTAAGGGATCCGGGTGAAATAGAAAATTGGTCAATATAATCACAACTGTTGGCATATCTCATAATCTGGCTTATAGGCAAGTAATAAGTGTAATTTTAAGCATGATATCTAATTTCAAAGAGAGCTTCATACCTTGTGTTATGTGAAGGTACTCGCAAAGATATTGCCCTTAGGACTTCTATGGAATCAATCTTGTCATACAGTAATTTATAAAGAAAATTTTGTTATTAATTTTTCTACATTTATGCAAGGAGGGAAGATTTAGTAGAGGTAACATTTCATGATAACTATAAAGATCTTGATGAAGATTGAATTTGAATGCAGTTTTGCACACAAATTTCCTTTTAACACATTCAATTGTATGAATATTGAGTTTGTAGTAAGGTAACCAGACAGTAGAGCAGTGTTCACAGAGTGACCTAACTAATGAGAGCAACAGACCTTTAAATGTCTCTATATGTTTAAAGTTTTTACAGTATCAGAAGATAAATCCTGGGGATATGCATGCCTTAGCTTGAACATACTTATAATGTTGATGGAATGATAACTGTGAATAAAATATAACTCCAAGGTCTTTTGTAATTGCTAACCAGGCTATAGGATAATTGCTTAGGCTGTATTCATAATGCCGTTTTTGCTCATTTTCTGACTGAATGTTTCAGAATAGCATTCTTTTAATTGAAAGTTAGATAGTTATGCTTATACCAGTTTTTAAGCCTATAAAGGCAGTTTTGCAGAGTTAGGTGATCATCAATTGATTGAACTTTTCAGAAAATGTTCAAGTCATCAGCATACAAAAGAAAACGAATCTGGTCTAATGCCAAGTTCATGCAAATTATAATTGAAGGGATAGTTTCACAGGATAGCATGGAACTTTTTCCCATGAATTTTCCATCCAATTGGGAAAGGAGGATGTAGAAGGCCATGTATGAGGGAGCCAATAAAATGTACTAATAATTTATTTTACCAAAGTAGTGGAGTAAACTGAAGGTAGAGCAAAATTAAGATATTAAAAAACAAATGAAAATTTTTTGCTCTCATTTATTGGAATTCAGACCAATGGCAATGTGTGTAAAAATTATCATTCAGCTTTAGAAATGACTCTTGTCAATATCCATCCACCATGGGCATTGTTGATTTATATTTATTAAAATGATGACTGTAGAATACTGCTTAGTTTGATTATTACTGAGTATTAAAGTTTAGTCAAGCCTACTCTATTTAACAAGCTTCCTCAGGAAGTAAAGCCTGGAAGGAAAATATCTACAGTTAAAGTGTAAAAGTCATTTGTCTTGACTTGGATGATTTTTATGCTGTGAAGTTCCAATATTTTGGTGCATATCAGTGGATAAGTTAGCTGAGGTGACTTTCACTGCTTCTCCTGCAGTTCTTTGCATTTTGAAAACTCATGAACGTACTTCAACATTCAATTAATATCATAAAAAAAAAGGTTTTACAAAATTATTTGAAAAGAAAGTGAGTTCTAAGTTAAATTTGAGCTTGATCATATCAGTTCTTCATATGTTAATTGGTAACTTTTTATAAACTTTGGTGTTACACAGTATGCATTATGGGTTTAATAACAATGATTAATTCAGCATTTTTATTAATTTTTAATTCAAATTGTGCATTAGGTTTTAGGTATGAGAATAATTTATTAAACTGTGCTCAATGGCATTGTAAATGGGTTTATCTCCTGAAGTATCTTGAATGCTCTTAATGAATGATAATAACTGGAATAAGGCTATTGGTGAAATAAATGCCAACCTTCTGCTAGCTTCCTGTTATCATGGCAATGAATGTAACTTAAGGCATTTGTTAAACAGAGGTGTTCCTGCTTAGGTTTGCTTAGATAAAGATTACAGATGAATATATTCAACAGAGTCAGGCGAGATGTAGTGGAAGTTCGTCATTATGAGAAAAGTGCAAATTTTGTTTTTCTAATAATTACAGATGACGTCAACCATCGGAGTTTTTCTTTCTTTAATATATTTTCCATGGATATAAATAAGTGTCATGCACTGCTGTCCCTTCATAAAGGCAAAAATCATGTCTCATGAAGTTCTGGAAAATAACATTACCATCATTAATTAGCATTGGAAGATGCGAGTAAAGTGAACATGCACTTAAGTAAAACTTGCAATGGATTTAGAATTAATCAAAAGATTTTCTAAATTAGAACATTTCTTGCCACACAAAATCTGTGGGAATCTCAAAGGATAATACATATAATGGAAAGGTTTACCAGGAGATTAGAGGTTAACTGTCCTGATAAGAAAACCAAGATTTATTCTTTTTCCATAATCTTTTTTCATTCATATGTCATGCAACTCCAGTGCCTGTTTTAATATGTTTTGTAACGTTAGAAACAGAGGTGTGGAGGGGGCTGGCGGAGGTCAGCCATCTTCCACATCCTATCCCTCCAGCTTTGCATACCTATGAGTAATGCTTTGTTCAGTACTGTTGACAAATTTTCTTTTTGTAGACCACAATTAAGTCACAGCGATTTCACAATGGATGGAGGTAGTACTATGAAAAATAGTTCTCTCAAAAATTATTTTTTTACTTCAGTAATGTGAATTTTATTTGTCAATTCTTTTAGTGCTGTTTTGATAATATTCAGCGTGGACTAAGAAAACATTTGCTAAGATGAATTGACTCAATTGCAATGACATGAAAAACCTGTTCTTTTAGTTGGATCATATAGTTAACATTGTGAGGAGAGTAAACTGAACATACTGATTAAATTGTGTTTAATGATGCTACTTATGAGAATCTGTTAGGTTAGCCAGCTGGGGAAAATGGGGCCTTCTTATGAAAAATTAGGGCTAGTTTATTAGTTTGGTGATTTTCCCTGGAAAATAAAAGTTTTATCATTTTAAGTAGATCTTAATGCATATCAGATATGTGAAGAGTTGGTGTTAAAAGGAATGGTGTATTTGAGAAAATAGATGTTTTTTTTTCAAAAAATAAAATGTTGAAAATGATAAATAAACTATGGATTGCAAAAGAAAGTGATCTATCCAACTTTCTTTAAGAGCTTCTTTCAGGTCATTGTTGAAACTTAACTTTCATGAGGGATAATTTATCCCAGGTTCCTGACAGTATTTTTATGATTTCAGTTAAAAATAATAATGTCTGATTATGAAAATAATCAGGTAAGGCACTTTTCAATGGAAAGAGCTTTTTAATTTTTAAAATCTCTGCTGGGAATCAGTGATTAGTTAAGAAGTCCACTTCTACTCGAATTGAAAATGTGATGCCATGAGATTTGTGATGAATCACAGGTCAGAAATAATCTTGAATAGCTTGAAATTAGGAATGTACCAAGAGGTTTGAAAATAGATCACCAAATAAGTTAAGCACCAATTCTACCTGTTTTAGTTTTATTTTTTGACATTTTAATAGATTAAATATCCTTGATGCTATTGTGAATATATTTTTATACAAAATTAACAACTACTCTAGTATTTTTCTTTCTACTTTCAAACTTCTAATCTCATCAATGGTATATATTGTGCTAAAAAATTTGCACCTTAAACTTTCATCTATCATGTCTTCATCCTTAATTTTCAAATGTTTTAATGAGGTAGGATAGAATTACACATGAAGTATTTTCAATTAAAACAATCTATATGATTATGCTGTATCATGTTGCCTTTCATTTATGAGAGAAATTTGAATTTATGTTTTTTAGTTATCATTGATAGAAAATTAACTCTTGATTTATCTTATTTAGACTTGGCTACAATAAGTACTGGTGATAATTTTAGTCCTCTAAGAGTTATGATTCTAGAGTGATTACGAGAATATTAATTCATGTAATCCATAGTAGATTAATGTTTTCAATTGTTGTGGAAGGATAAATCACAATATTTGACATATTTGCAAATTGGAAAATAAATTTCACAAATTAAAACTAATCTTATGGAATAACAGTAATAATGCAATGGTGAGGTTAAAACCTCCATCTTTATATTTTTATGCTTTAGGTATGAAATTGGAATTAATGCAAACTTTGGTCAGAAAAATGTTGGCATGAGAAATGATGGAAAAATAAGATTACTCAAGAATTTTTTAAATGATATTAATGAATATTTTTCATCAAGGTATGACAAGCAGTAATTTTATTACAATTATTTCCCCAATATATTTATGTATGCATTTTTTGTTATTGTGTGGCATATGTTATATTTGGCCATTGTAAAATAACAAGATGAAATAATAAAAAATAAATAAATCATTTGATTAAAAACCATTTATGTAATTTTATTAATTTTACCCACATATGCCTATTCTATAAGCCCTGATGTTGGGAGCTATGCATGGTGTGTGGTTTCAAATCAATTTAAATAAAATTTCACAAAATTGAGCAGGAAATATTTGTATCTGAAATTATTATATTTTTATGATAGGAGTCTTACAGTGCATGCCAAAGAGTTTGAAGAGGAATAACTTGGCACCCAAGTTTCTGAATGAACTTTGTCTCTGACAATCAGGTCAGGTTGCTTTTATCCTTTAGCATAGTACCACATATTTATATAAATGATGATTTTAACAAATTGTGCCATGTTAAAATTACTCATTGAAAGCAATCTTTCACATTTCCAGAAAAAATAAAGGTTTTACCATTTAATGATAAAGAAAATAGCCCCCAGGTTTACTGGTTGGGTGCATTAGTTTCAGTGACAGCATAGTGTGTGATAATATATTGTGTGTCTAATTCTGCTTTAGAATGAAAAATCATATGCTATAATTGCATTGCTATGATGTTCATGCAATATTGATATGAAAATAAGGAAAGAGAATATGCAACAATGCTCTTTGATGTGAAACAGTGGAATTATTATTGGTATTTTACAAATTAAAGGAGATTTTGGATGGGCTTAAAATATACAACAGTACAACATGGATTGCCTCTCCTATGTACATACAACTTGGTATTCAACATTACAATAAAACCTTTAATAAGTCATACATACTTTCATTCCATCCAACATACCTATCCTATTCCTGTCCCTTCCTTGTTTGCCTAACACTCTTTCCTCTATCACAGTCTCCGACATCTCATTGCCCATCAAAATGCTCAGCATCCATCTTTCTTGCCTCTTTTTGATATATCCCAACAATCCCTTCTCCTCCCTCACCCACTAGACTTGGAAATTTCCTATTTGTTTTTCTTTCAGTCCACTTCATCTTCTCAATACATTTCAAAAACCTCCAATCTACGCCTATCATTCTGCTTCAATGACCATATTTCGGAGCTGTACATAACTATGCTCTATATCAAACTTTTGATGGGCCTTTTTTTAAAATCCTTACTCAACATCCCTGCCATCAATTCTGTTATTTTTGAGGAAGCTTTTTTACCTTATTTAATTTAGCTTGCCTCTTTATGAAAAACTTAATATCCTTTGTTTTAATAAAATTAAGAATTCAAAGATTCTTTTCACGGTCCTTCCCATGTTTCCCATGTTTTCTTAGAAAAAGGCACAAACTTGGAGCAGATCGTGTGTGACTATTAGCATCAGAGTGCTGCTTACTCCCACAATCTTCAGAGCCAACGTAATGCTCACCTTTGAGGAAACTTTCTCCTCAACTGTGCAAAAATGTTCCTGATAATGGACAAAGAAACAAACATCTTCAACCAATCAAAAATAAATTCAGTTATGTTTGACTCAGCAGTGCTTGAGATTTTGCATAAGGATAGATTGGTTTTTATGCAAAAGAATTGTTATACTAATCTTAAATTGAATGGTGCACCTGGAAAATGTTGCAAGTCACAGTTAAATGGAATTTGCAAAAAAATTTGATTTGGATGAAATTATTTATTCATTTTTTATTTAAATGCATTAATTATTCATTGCATAAAAATTTGATTAATGGTACTGAATTGCATCGTGCGAAATTGAAATAAAAAATTGAATTTTGGACATGGAATTAAAGCTACATGATATGAAAATCAATTGATGTAAAGCATAAATTAACTGTTATTAATGACTCATGGAATATAAAACAGTAGTGCTCGCAAATTTACCTAGGAGAAAATTAAATGAAGAACACAATGTATTTTTCCTCTGTTCTTTTGGATGTTTTCCACATTGTGTTCTTCATTTAATGAACTTGAACTTCCACAAAGTTGAACGATTGAATGCCTGGAAGGTCTTAAATTTTTAATTTCATCTTCCCTGAAGGGTTTGACAGTTAATAATGTAGTCCTTAAAATATTGAAGGTTATAGGTTTATTTCTCCAATCTTCCTGAATCCTAATTGCTTCATTTTTTTATAGTCAATATAGTTATTGAATCTATGAGCCCGTAGTTGCACAATGTCAAAAATATTGGTTCCGAACAGGTTTGCCAGTAATATCTTTTTCACATCCCTATCAAAGCTCGCTCTCTCTCTCTCTTTATATATGTGTACATATATATATATATATATATATATATATATATATATATATATATATATATATATATAATTAGGTAATCTACCAGTTAAGGTAGGTTTTTAGATGGACACAGCTCCTAAATAAATATTTTGTGACTCCTATGAAAACACAACATCCTACTCTACATCAGGTCCCTCTTCAGCTCTGTGTACTTTCTTCCTCCCTTCATCCCGTCCAACATCCCTATCCTGTTCCTTCCCTTTCCTCGTTTGCCTAACATTCTCCCCTCTATCACAGTCTTCAACATCCCACTACCGGTCAATACCCCCTTCATCCACTTTTCCTTCCTCCATAGGATTTCTCTCAACAAACCCCTGTCCTCGCCCACCATACCAAGTACTTCCTCTTTTGTTTTCTTCTCTGTCCATTTCACCTTCTCCATTCTTCCCCACACCCACATTTCAAAAGCTTACAATCTACGTCTATCCTCTTGCTTCAATGACCACGTTTCCGCGCCGTACATAGCTACGCTCCATATGAAAGTTTTTACGATTCTTTTCTTAACATCCTTACTCAACGTCCCTGTCATCAACTCCCTCCTCCTTGTGAAAGCCTCTTTGCCTAGCGCAATTCTTCTCCTTACGTCCCTACTACTTTGACTTTGTTGGTCCAAAATACTTCCGAAATACGTAAACTGTTCTACCTGCTCTAGTTTTTGCCCTCCTATTTTAATGTTTAGCTTAGTCTTTTTCTCTCTAGAAAATCGCATAACCTTTGTTTTATTATTATTGACTCTCATCCCATACCTGTCGCACTGATTTTCCAATTCACTAAGCAATGCTTGCAACCCCTTGGCTGACTGACAAACTAAAGCTTGGTCATCAGCAAACCTAACTGATTTTACGAATTCCCCGCCCATTTTCATTCCTACCTCCAGTTCTTCCCATGCCTTTTTAATCATTTCCTCTGCATACAGGTTGAACAGCAACGGTGATAATGGGCAACCCTGTCTTACACTTCTTCCTAACACACTGCCCATCCGGACTCCCCGTTCCCCACTCGCACCTGAGCAGTCTGAGACATGTACAGGTTGCGGATTAGCCTCCTTTCCCTCCAATCTATTCGTGTTTTCTGCAATACACTCATTAGTTTTTCCAAATTCACTCTATCAAACGCTATTTCGAAATCTACGAGACAAGCAAATACCTCCTGGTTGTATTCTATATTATATATATATATATATATATATATATATATATATATATATATATATATTTATTATTTATTTATTTATTTTCGATCGTGCTCCATTCACTCGAAAAAAACTAATATTGTAGCTTCAATTGACCTGACCATTTTATTTTATCCCTTGTCGTAAAAAATCGAATGTATGTGTTCAATAGACATGAGGTACTCTTTTCAATTCCAGTTGTTTAAAAAAATTAATCTCATCAACTTGAAATTTAAAAGTGTTCAATGAATTACAACAGTATTCTATTATTATTAATTTAATAGTATTCTCTTCTTATTCCGAATTTGAGGAAGTGTTAAATTAGGCTAATCTGTTTATCTCTAATAGCAATGACTTAGTTGCAAAGTTATGTTGGCCACTTATGTACTTCCAAGGCGTATTATAAGGCCACTGCGAGGAGAAATGGGGTGATTTCCTACGTGTATAGTGCGGGAAATCAATTCTGGCCATGTAGTGTGGAGAGTAATCGGATTCTATTCCACGCAGAAGCAAAACGCAAAGAAAGTTTCCGTTGGAAGAACTGGAGCGAATTCTTTTCTTGGTGAAGGGATTTGGGAGGTGAAACCTCGCTACCATGCTGAAGAGACGAACACAAGTCATAATTGGCCGCCTACATATAGCTTGCAATATAACTTTGTTCATCAATCACCTTGATAATTTCATCACATGGAAGTCTCCCGACAAGAAAGGTATTTGCTTCTTCTCTGCGCACACAATTTATGAGGCTGTTTGCGCCATGTACGTTGGTGCTTCTTAAGCTGTCTGATGTTATCGACCGTTAATTTAACTCCCGGGATGTCAGGGTTCTGGTCAGAAGCGCAGGGGGAAAAAAGTAAAGCTGGCATTATTCGATTTCCGAGTGAGCGCAAAGAGAAGTGTCTATAACCAAGGTTCGGTCAGGACTCAAGTTTAACCTATTTATCTCTCACGAGTAGATGGAAGCAAACAAGTATATCATTTGTTCCACATTTCCTCTTCACTGGGACGATTATCGGTCATTGCCTGTCCGACGGCGTTGAGCTAGCGGTTGAAACCCATGCTTTTTTTCAAGTGATCGAGTGCGTCTGATTTTTCAGGAGCACTTCCATTGATTTGTCGTACGGAAGGCCATATCAGATTGGTGATCTCATGATTATCCGCGTGGAGGAGACTTCATACGCCTATAAATTATCACTTAACATCGCCCACTTCCGGCTGGCTATTTCGTTGGGACTTAAGGCTTGTCGTGAAGCACACGACTGTATTCGTTGCGTAAGCCTCGTTGCCATTACATGACCTTCTCCCTCTTAAATTAACTATTTTCTTTACCACTCTCCTTTTGAAATTTGTGGTGATGGAGAGATGATACCTTTCATGCATCTGTTACTTTTTTCACTTTATTTCCATCATTTCCGGATAGCACCAAGTCACAACTCCTCCAGTCATCTTTTCTCTACTGTTCTCTCGGCCATGTCTCTCTCTCTCTTTCATTCATAGAAAAGTAGACGACTCCATATATGTATACAGGCTTTGATGAATTTCTTCCTCTTGCCTATGCTAGTACCATAACACCTTAAAAGTAGCTTCCTACGATAGAAAGCCTTTTTCGCCTTTCCTTTCATATTTATTTTATTCTAGCTTCTGTGCTTGAGAAGGAAATGTAAACTAATGCTATATATACTTACGATCTTAAATGTTCATTACATTCGTATTTTAACTCGCCAATATGATCCGTGATCACCTTGTTCTAAAGGGAATCAGTATGATTTTCTCTCCGTTAAACGAAGTTCTTCGAAGAGTCTTTGAAGTTCACAACAGTTTTCTTCAAGTTAACAGTTATTATCTTCCGCGGAGGCTCATAATTTTAGAAGTAAATTACTTTGACCTGAGGTAGCCATCAGTATGAAATACTGGGGCCTAATATTTGTTAATTTTCAAAGTATCGCACTTATTAGGTTAATCATCATGATCTTCCATAAATTTATTTTAGAAGGCCCTCATGAGCATGTACTATACCTTTGAATTTCATTATCTACATTTACGAGTATGATTCCATTTCTGTAAACAATTGTTCATTGCAATGATGCTGCTTTTTCTATAATATTTTAAAAGACAAATATTTTGTTTAGCCTTTTTAGAAACTAATTTTATCGCTAGTAATAATGTTAGGGATAATAATTATATGTATTCTGCTGATAAATATGGCGCCTCCTTGACCCGAAACGTCCGTGAGTTTTACAAAATCATCCCGCATTTCTTTTTTGTGTCTTTCTAATGGAACTGAACATATATATATATATATATATATAATATATATATATAATATATATATATAAAATATATATATATATATATATTTATTTATTTATTTATTCTCAGGATCGACAGCAAAAGGATAGAGAATAGGGCAAATGATTACTTAGGTGATGATCAGTTTGGGTTTAGGAAGGGGAGAGGTACGCGTGATGCCGTTGCAGTAATGAGATTATTAATCGAGAGTAATATAGAACACAACCAAGAGGGATTTGCCTGTTTCGTAGATTTCGAAAAAGCGTTTGATAGAGTGAATTTGGAAAAACTAATGAGTATATTGCAGAAAAAACGAATAGATTGGAGGGAAAGGAGGCTAATCCGTAACCTGTACATGTCTCCGACTGCTCAGGTGCGGGTGGGGAACGGGGAGTCCGGATGGGCAGTGTTAGGAAGAGGTGTAAGACAGGGTTGCCCATTATCACCGTTGCTGTTCAACCTGTATGCAGAGGAAATGATTAAAAAGGCATGGGAAGAACTGGAGGTAGGAATGAAAATGGGCGGGGAATTCGTAAAATCAGTTAGGTTTGCTGATGACCAGCTTTAGTTTGGCAGTCAGCCAAGGGGTTGCAAGCATTGCTAAGGGGAATGGAAATTCAGTGCGACAGGTATGGGATGAGAATCAATATTAATAAAACAAAGGTTATGCGATTTTCTAGAAAGAAAAAGGCTAAGCTCAACATTAAAAAAGGAGGGCAAAAACTAGAGAAGGTAGACCAGTTTACGTATCTCGGTATTGTTTTGGACCAACACGATCAAAGTAGTAAGGACGTAAGAAAAATTGTGCTAGGCAAAGAGGCTTTCACATGGAGGAGGGAGTTGATGACAGGGTCGTTGAGAAAGGATATTAAGAAAAGACTCGTGAAAACTTTGATTTGGAGCGCAGCTATGCACGGCGTGGAAACATGGTCACATTACGGTGAATGGTGAAGCAGGAGGATATACGTAGATTGGAGGCTTTTGAAATGAGGGCGATGAATGTGAAGTGGACGGAAAGGAAAACAAATGAGGTGTTGGGTATAGTTGGGGAAAAGAGAGGATCGTTGAGAGAAATCTTAAGGAGGCAGGGAAAATCAATGAAAAGCATATTGATCGGCAATGGGATGTTGAAGGCTGAAATATAGGGGAGAGTGTTAAGCAACCGAGGAAAGGGTAGGAATGGGGTAGGGATGTTGGACGGGATGAAGGTAGGAAGCAAGCACACAGAAATGAAGAGGGACTTTATGTAGAGTCAGTTTCAGTAATGGGGTTTTGTTAAGAGTCAGGAAATATTTATTCGGTAGTTGTGTTCATCCAAAATCTACCTTAACCGGTAGATTATTTAATAATATAATTATATGTATATATGTATATATAAATATATATGTTTATATACACACACACACACACACACACACACACACACACACACACACACACACATATATATATATATATATATATATATATATATATAATATATGGGTGTGTGTATACATATATATGCAACTCATACTTCCCTCTATAAGTCTTCAACATCCCCTCCCTACTGAAAATGCTCCGCATCTACTTTTATTGTCTCCTTTGGATTTCTCACAACTATATATATGTATATTTATGTATATATATACACACACATAATTATAAATATATAAATATGTGTATATATTGTATGCAGATTATACACACACACAAGCAGTTCCTTTAATAATTTAATATTCTTGTTATCGAGTTAAAATTTCTTGTTTTGTTCAAAAAAATCCATAAACACTTGATGCGAAACATTCAACATAAGGAAATAATGGAATGCAGTCATTTCAGAAAATTTGTTTTCGAGGACAGAGGAAGAGGTCGTAATGTGATTAAGCACATGAGACAACGGCAGACGTAATAAAGAAGAAATATGAAGACATGAAGAGGTTAGCAGACGGAAGCGCTGAGTGGAGGGTTCCCTATAGAGAACATTAAATTGATATATTGGAGAAATACGCAATGTCACGCTAGGAGACATTGCTACTTGCAACATTATATTAATAGAAAGTGGTAGGGTGGAGACAACATTCTCGGTTCGGTTTCTTGACAAGAAAAGTGCCATCAACAATGGCTTGGATTTAATGCAGGGGGTTGGTTGGAATTTTCGGAGGGATCCCGGAGGAAGAATTCAAATTTTCGTTCCGCTGAAGATTGAGGTCACTTCTAACCGTGGAGGCGAATTTAAATGTAATTCCAAAATGGTAATCTACTGTTTGAGATATGCTTTAGATGGGCAGACAAATTACACGACACAACCTGGCACAACACATTATAAAAATCCCTTTCTGCCACTCTTCATTTCGCCCAAAATGCCTATTGTTTTCCTCCTACCTCGCTTGCCTAACTTTTCTTCCCTTTATGTCTTCAACATCCCTACTCACAATTCTCCGCACCACTTTTATTGTCTTCTTTGGATTTCTCGCAACATACTTATCTCCTTCTCCCAACCAAGCCATATACTTCATGTGTTTTTATTTCTGCCCATTTACTTTTTCCTTCCTTCTCCAAACCCACACCTCAAAAGTCTCCCATCTCAAGGTCAGCAATCGGACCTCAACGACCGAATTTACTCGCCGTTAAACAAAACCATGCTCCATAAATCGATTGTTTTGCATTTCAATGTACACTTATATCAAAATGAACAATATCTATGTCACGGCGGGATTCGAGCTCGCGTCATTTGAATCAGGAGATGATTTCAATAAGCCAGTCCAGCTTAGTCGCGAAGAATTTTCTAGCCGCCCGTTACACTGGACTCGAAACCGAAAACCACACGATATCTTATTTTAAGAGTAAGCTAAATCCGGGGTTGTCCTATCTCCTCGCCCTTTCTTCCTTCCACGTTTCCATCTCGTGATAATCACCCATCCACTCTAAAAGGTTCCGACGATTTCAGAAGTCGTGCGTCTCCCACGATGGCCACATCCACCCCTGGGATGGGCTGGTTCTGCAATAACACCAAAGAAATCTCGGACGTGAGGAGGAAAGTTTCAGGCCGGCCGAATCGATGGTCGCCATGTCCCTCCCCCTGAACATAAAACTCGAGCGTCTCTCTGGAAGCATTAGTGATGGGGCATCGTGTAAACACGGATCGAGATTCTCCTCTGGTAGAATTCTCCCCTCGATGGCGCCCCATTCCACGAAACTCCATCTTCTCTCTTTCCCCCAACTCTCTCTCTCTCTCTCTCTCTCTCCCGAATGTGCTCCTGACAACAATGGTGGCGGTTGGCACGGCATGGCACGAAATTTTGAATTGGTAGTCTATCGTTTAAAGTAGGTTTGGTTGGGCGGAAATTTAGGATTATCACATTTCTTAGCCTCGACAAACAAAGGAACAATGTGGTACCCCACAGAAATCTTCTCAAATTCGTAAATCTTCTTCAATTCCGCATACGTTCTATTTCCTATTCATGTCCTCCCCCTTACTCGCCATGACTATGCTCTCCCCTCTACCACAATCTTCAACATTCCAATCGCCAATCAAAATGCTCTTCATCCACCTTTTCTGTATTCTTTGGATTTCTCCCGATAAGTCCCCTGCCCTCCCCCACTGTGTTTGTTTTCATTTCCGTCTATTTTACAAGTACAACTCCATGTACCTTTCCAACCTTCTTCACACCCACATCTGTAAATCCTCCACAATCTACGCCTATCATCTTGCTTAAATGGCCACGTTTCTGTGCCGTACAAAACCATATTTCATATAAAAGTTTTCACAAAACTTTTCTTATCATCCTTTCTCAGCAATCTTTCCGTCAAATCCCTCCTCCTTTGTGAAAGTTTCTTTGCCTAACATAATCTTTATTCTTATGCTCGACTACTTAGAACGTCTTGGCCAAAGGCACTTCCAAGATAGGTAAACTGTTCAACCTGCTCTAACTTTTGCCCTCCTATTTTAACATTTGATTTAGCCTTCATCCTTCTCGAAAACCTCATACTCTTTATTTTGTTTTGCAATAATTTCATTCCATACCTATCACGCAGATTTTTACTGCGCTCAAAAATGATTATAACCCATTGGCTATCTGTTTATTTAAACCATGGTGCATAATAGTTTTAGCTGAAAATATCGTACGAATTTAACGTTACGGTCCGGCAGTACGGTGTCTTTTCATGGTTTTCTATTCCTCTTTCGGTACCAGTCCATTGATCATCCAGCCTCTTTCTTCCTCCGAATTATGTGAAAAAATCATGTTTTGGAAATGCATGAATTCCAATTTCCTTTCCGTTTCCCCCCATGAATTCCAAACGTGGAAAAGGCAGCTCGCGTCCCCGCATCAGTTTGGGCTTTCATTTTTTCCGGACCTGTTACCTAACGGTTTGTATGGAGAAGGCTGCTCTCCAATGTGAATAATTTAGTGAATTTTTCAGTCCTCCAGCAATCATAATGAAGGATATCAAGCTTTTCCTCCGCGTGGCCCCAAGCGAAATTAATGTGTGTCTCCAACGGTGAGTGCGTCTAAGCTTAAGTATCAGAACTACCTGACGATGGAAAATGTTTCTCAGAGAAACAGATTTGCGAAATTATGATATTATATATCTATGATATTTTTCGGTGAAAGGCATTATGGTAAAAGGTTTGTACATATATATGGGAGAAATGATCTTATGGTTCGATGCTGTGCGAAAGTACGGTAGGAGAAAACATCGCACAATACCGTGCTGTCGTATCTTCCCACCTATAGGTCCTCAGGGTCTGTGAAGAAGGTGGATCTAAGAACATCACACATTCCACAAGCTTTGTCTTCCCTGTCTCCATTTTGAGCTCTACTTCTGGTCTTTCTTCTCCTGTCCACCAAAATGCTCCGATTAGACCGTCACATTTGGATAGAGACTGAATATTGGACAAAAATACGGATTTCTCGGCAGATTTCTCTGTGAAATTGACGAGTCGCTGCGGATTTAATGAGTTTCATTCTCATTGCAAGCACGGCTGTGAAACCTGACGAGGTTATCTAACGTCTTTCCCCTCAGGATCTCCATTGTTAATCCATGTTGAGAATATTTCTTGGCTGTCATCAATGTTCTTCGCGAATTCCATGGTTTGAGGTTCTACTTTGTGCAAATTCATGATCACTCAATAAATAAACTTGGTATTTTTTCACACAACAAAATTTATTATAATACTCCCGGTTTTGACGCATGGGATTTGAGTGCAAAAATACTAAGGTTATTTATTCTGTAATATTCTTGGTAACTTTGATCTAATTTTTGTCGGCGAGGTAGACCAGGTGAGCGTTCGGCCACGACTGGAGGCCCAGGGCGCTGGATACCTCGAAATCAAGCTGTGCGATTTTTCGGGTACCATATCTTCCTGGGAAACCGCAGAGGGAAAGGAAATGACCACCCTCATTCTCCTGCGTGAATTTCGCTTGCCGTTGGGCTTAGGTCGAGGGGAGTTGTACTCTTTAACGATAAAATCAACATTAAGATTAATTACATTTGGGGGATAATTACTAGAGTAATGTCGTGGGTTGATATTAGTTCACATATATATACGCAAACATAAAATTTTATGTAGTAAGATCGAGTTCATATTGCTCAGCCATGTATCGCACTACTTTGGGGTTTGTCATCGAGTCTCGAGGTTAGGAGAAGTTGAAGATTGCAGTCGATATAAACCCAGTCCCACCACCTTCCTCTCAGGAAAAAGGATCTGATGTAAAAGTTGAAGAGAGAAAAAATATCTCCTAACTTTCCCATGAAAAATTTACATAAAATAATATGTTTTTCAAATAATTTTTTCAAAGTGATTTTAAGAAGTAAAATTAGCAAAAATCTTTTTGATATCATCGGTTGGCGTCCTTTCACTCACTCATTCCGAATGGGCAAAAAAATTAATATTTTAACCACGGTTTTAATAATGTTCCTTGACTATTATTATTTCCGCTTTCCTCACCTCCAAGCCTAAATATTTTTTCCAAATTGGAAGTACTTAATTATGGATGATGACTAGAGAACCAACAGAAAATGAGCTCAAATATATTATAAAAAAGATTTTTACCACATAAATTTGGTTGCCTGAGGGTCGTGCCCCTCCCTCGTCAAAAATTCTTATCTATACCTGTCCTCATCCCCACTTGATCCTCACCGAACGCCGGAACGGAACCAACAAATAAGCAATGGGTTTTACTTTCCTCTGCCGCTCCGCGAAGGGAATCTCGTGTTTCTTCATCCGCAGGAGGAAAAAACAGATCGATGGAACTCGCCCAGCTCAACGCTTCCTCGGACTAAAGGAGGGCTTTTCATCTGTACATATAATTATCCTTTTTCAAACGCTTGAGTTGGCCATACACTTCGTTCATTGCAAATGCTGAACATTGGATAAAAACTTACTAACTAACGTCTGTAGCAACAATGCGAAAAGTGAAATTTCACGGCGTACATAGTTTCAACAACTGTTAAGTCAAATCAGCAAGCTGTTGATGCTGTTAAACCATCCTTCCGATTACGTTTACCGCTAAAGAACGTCAGAGCAATACACTCATAATGATTTCTCTTCCACTTTATCATTGCACGCATTCGATTATTTCATCGGGATCGATACGGTTGGAGCATGGGAAGGGGAAGATAGAGCGTGGGACATAGTGAAAGGAGCGGTGTTTAATATCGATCGTTTATTTTAGTTCATGGTCCTTTGCTCACCGCCAGCGGCTAAGGGGTCGATGACACGGTCAAGAAGGCGTATTAATCCATTTTTAGGTGGTGCAGATTTTAGCTGGTGGTGAAATGAAACCTTTGGGAATCCCTCTTTGCCTAGGGTTACCCCGAGAGGGGCACTGAGAGTTATAATGTCTTCATCTGAATAGAACTCGGATTCTGATTTCAAAATTGCAGCCTTTCCCTCCCCATTCAACCATTACATGTCTTTGGATATTCCCACCTCTGCGTACTGAGGCCTCTCTGACTTATCCGACGACATAGCACTCTCGTTTGCGTATTCTGAGGCTTGCTGGCATTTTTTAAACATTTTTTTGAAAACAGTCTCCTTAAACCGGACCAAGGTATTGTATTCGGGGGAGTACTGAAGGAGCTAAGTCAAACAAAACTCGATATTTACAAAGAGTGAAGTATATCGTAATCCAACAGTTAGTTACAAGAACGAATCTCCAGTCTATGAGAAAATGGCAAAAACGTTTGCGAAACCATCACGTAGTCGTATGGAAATCGAGCATGCTCTAGAAGCAAACTTATAGCTGAATAAACTTCAAAACGTAATCAGGGAAAACATCGGGTATTCAATAAAATATGAATCACACAGAAAATCGTGATGTGGAGAGATTGGAGGGGAAAGGGTTACTGGTCAGTTGCAGGGAAGGGAAACCGCCGCATTATAGTTCTTAGAGCTAGTTTCGCAACCTTCGAGTCTGCAGTTAGAGAATTGAACACTTTCTTTGCTCACTTGGCTCAGGGAGATATCTTGCCCTTTTGCGGTGCATCAAGCAACCATGGAGCTGAATTCCTTAATACGCCAGCTGCTGTATAACACTGAGCGCACTTTACGAAGGTGAAGTAAGGTGGAGTAGGTACGGGGATGCGGAGCAGGTGATAACTTTGAGCTGCATCTTTTGACCCCTAGCGAGAGAGCTAAACCATGGCCAAGTCATGAAGTAGGGAATGACCTAAGAGGGGGTAAATTCCCAATAATGGAATATTGTCAAGCGGAATTCCTTGTAGAATTGTGCGATATTCATTTTCCAACATGGAAGGTAGTTATTAAAGGAAAGCCGACTTACGACGATACATCGACATGTGATAGTTTCCTTGTATAATGAGTTACATTGAAAATAATCGGAATAACGAATGATATGGATTAATACCGACTGCATCGAGCAATATCGTCCTCATCGTATATTGTCCTCATTTGGACATGGGGAATTTTATTCCTATCGTCATGTAAGCAATGCCGTCCATGCTGTCATTCCGAAAATTATCGACATACAGTATATCGGTTCCTCAGAAATATCCATATCGATCTAGTTAATATGTAAAAATGTCGTTGTAGTTTCGTTATAGTGATATTGTACACCTATCAATATTAAGAGATTGGTTGGTTTCGCCCCCGCTTCCGATATTACGTTTATTTCGTATCGTTAGAGCGAAAGAAACGATTACATATATATTTTGAAGTTCACGAATATTAGAATAAACGCCTATGACTGTTATAACCCTTCCGCAAGACCAAAACACATTTTGCCTTACATAATTTCCTTTGTCAGTTTCTCATTCTCTACTCCCGTTTATGTAATGCAATGTGAAAATTCTTTTCCCTGTCCAATTGCCTAATATGTATTCTCCCTTCTATCTCTTCCCCAATAAATATTCCACTATCACTCAATATCTGTTCCCACTCACTTCTCTGCCGTCTTCAAATTTCCCTGAGAAACATCCACCATTTCCTTCCTACCATGACTTGATGCATCTATTGATGCATCTTGATGCATCAGTATTTCTCCAGATCCAATTAATCTGTCCATGGCTGAAGGAGCGTGCGGTGAATAATATACTGAAATTATTTACTCTCAAGGTTTCCTAGTCTTTTTAAATAACCGACCCAAAAACCACTAAAAGGATGCAGAGAAAACTTTTATTGGTGTAATATTTTTGCGATGCAAAAGTGTAAAAGGAGAGAATATATTCTCGAACCCCTGTATTTGGTACATTGTGTTTCTATTGTATTTCCTCTCTGAACCTAAGGTCTCCAAGATTAGGCTTTAATAAAAAGTTATTCCATCCTCTCCTTTCCAGTGTTTCTTCGACTGTCCTCACCCACATCTTAAAAATCTACTCAATGCCATCTTTCCCCAAAGACGTTTCTGAACCGGCTATGCCATTTCCCAAATTAGTCTTTACTGATATTTTCATTAAGAATTTGCGTAGAGTTCCATGAAATTATTTCTATCTCTTTGAAAGTTCTTTATTATTATCCGAGTTTCTGTCTTTATTCTTTAACTTATTCGCCCCTTTTTATGAAAAATATTAAATAAGTGAAATATTATACAGTCCCCAATTTAAGTGCTCTTATTTTAATTTTAAATTAAGTCTTCTTATATCTTTAGAATATCATTACACTCATTCTCTTATAGCTCATCTTCCTCCCAAATCTCTGGATCACTGATATTCTAATTGACTCCATTCCTTAGCTACCAAAAGTTTCAGCATCCCAAAATCTGAATTGATCATATTTCCACATACTTCCTTCCAGCCTTGTTCATTATTATGCTCTCTGAATATTTCCGTGGCATACATGTTAAATGATCTGGCTGTAATGGAGAGCCCTGCCCTAATCCCTGCTTTTCCCTGTCCATGAGATTTCCAGCATCTTGAAATTTCATGGACATAGTTGCGCATTCCATGTCATGTTTATTTATTTACTCCGCTTCTATATTCTACACCACATATATTAGCTTGTTTCAAACCTCAAAACAAGTCCAAATAAACAAATAAAACAAAGCGATTGAGTGATTTTTCAATCCGGCTATTTATTAACTATAGCTATCCTCAACTAAGTCATATTTCCTTTCTGACCTTAGTGTTAGTTCTATCGTAAATTACACTATATTCTCACTGCTCTTCCTGGATCTATTTTCGTATCAATAAAATATTTCAAGTTCCGTATCTTGGAATTATTATATTTTCTTTTTTTTCCTGGCAAACCTTTCCCGTTTCCTCATGACTCTCCTCGGGGTATCTCACGTTATATCATTTCATCCCCCCAGTGATCTCTGGTCTAAGTTTGTTATTTCATTCTCGGTATATTCATGTCCCTTACCCAGATTCACTTTTCCCTTCTCTCCTGCCACCAAAAGTTCGTAATTCATAAATATTAAATTTGATTCAAATATGGTTGTTATGGGAGATAATGCGGGGAATACATACAACATTAGCCATCTGATCAAATTTTAATTTATTTAAAAATTCATTATTCGAGTCAATATTTATTAGTATTTAGTCTCCTAAAAGTAGTAGCCATATATTTAGTAACCACTGCTCTTTGAATTAAAGAAAACTTTTTAAAAAATTAAGGTGTAGTTAATCAATCCATGTTTTATTTAATATTAGATTTTGACCTAGGAGTGATCCTTACTCACGTTCCGGAAAATTTAACCACGAGAGGTTTTTGGTGACTCTTGTGGAAAAAAATTGTCTTAATA
This sequence comes from Hetaerina americana, assembly GCF_022747635.1. Classification (NCBI taxonomy): domain Eukaryota; kingdom Metazoa; phylum Arthropoda; class Insecta; order Odonata; family Calopterygidae; genus Hetaerina; species Hetaerina americana. The sequence goes on along the minus strand of NW_027286625.1, from coordinate 4,457,516 downwards.
TTTACAAACAAAGGACCGAGTTTATGGCTAGCATATGAACAGTAGCAAAGAGAAATAATTGAAAAATGCAAAATGATGCTATTCAGTTTTATGATATTATATTCTACTCATAGTTTGTATAACTTCAATGTTTTCATTGAATTTAAAACTAATTGTGCACCAATTGTGATTGTGATCCAAGACTATGATGTGGATCATTTTATGCTCGCGGACAAAATGCGTACAAAAGTCGTGTCGGACGTTAACGTGCAGTTTATAGTGAGTTTTTTTAAAGATATAAATATTTATTAAGTTGTTTAGTACTCAGTAGCACTGACTGCGGAAAATAATATACATAATTCTTTGCTGGATGTCAGTTTTAAACAGTTACTTGACTAATGGCCGTGTGGCAGCATGTGCCAGGTCAGGATAACATGAAAACGGAGGTTATTAATCCAGTAATGTTTGGAAGATTGGATAGGAAGAATTATAGAGAATCTGAGGGATTTCCACTTTTGATGTTAGTCTGTTTTCAGGGAATGGGTGGGAATGGGGAGGGGGTGCTCACTTAAACCCGTGCAGCGGTAGGAGAATATCGCAATTTCCTCTACATTACAGTGAAGTAGGGACCGGACTAGAAAAACTACTTCCACCTCCAATATTCAAAATCTGAACTCTAAAAAGAGTACTGTCTATAGAAACGTCACGATCCCAGTTAGTAAAATATGGAAACTCCACAAAAACAAGTATAAAAGTAAACTGTTAACACCACTCTAGCTGGATAAGTGTTAAGTACGAGAAATGCCTCACGAAAGACAGAAAATGATTGATTATGTATTATAGTAGCGTTATGAAAAATCACCATCCTCATGTGCACGAATTAAATCTGTGTACTAATCGCTTTGCCATGCCCATTTCAGTAATTAATGGTTAATTTTAATGGTTTAAGGTATCCAAAATTGGACAGGATGCCCGTTTTTCTAACAATTTGACTTCGTAATTACTATTTTAAATCGATTATGTTTCCAAAATATAGATATTCAGCTATCTTGGTAAATGAAATTTTGCGTGAACAGGCTGAGGGGAACCTTGAATGTTCATTGACTATTGGAATTCGCATAGCTTTCCGCGTTTCCGCAATACAATTTATACTGGAAGTTTCAATCCATTCAGTTTATTCAGGCCTTCTATTACTATACATGTGTGTAAAATATCTGTACTCATTGGTTTCAGGCTCAATCTTATTGAATCGAACACTGCGAGTTGAACAACCTGCTTCAAACGCGAAAAAACGTTATCACTGTTCTAGGTACCCAGAGCGTGGTATTAGGTTATTTTTCTAATACTCTAAATGTTGCATCGTAGCAGTTCATAGATCGCGGATAATAATTTAGAACTGTGGGAATTGAATGTTATTAACTGTTTTGGAAAGGTATAAACAGCCATTACAGTCTCAATTCTTCAAGCGGGAAGAGAACCAAGTTATATTTTTCAGGTTAATTATAAATCAATAATCTAAACATTGATAATAAATTTATCAATTATAACCAAAAATCTATTTATTATATAATCGTTGGTCGTATCAATGGAACTATCAGAATGAGTCAATATCCTTGCAACTATATTAATAAATTTGGCTGAGAATTTTGCATCTAGTATTCTGAATGATACATTTTTATGTGTTGGCAATAATTACGGAAACAGCATAGAATAAGGGGTATGTCCACTGTTAATAGCAGGTTATTCCAAAGAATAAGACTTTTTCAGATGATTGAAAAGAGATCATTAATAAGTCCAAAGTCCTTCTTCGGTAAAAACCTAGATTCCATCGTCAAGTCGCTAAATGACGCATTTGAATCAAGAAACTTCGAAATGAGTCCCTCGTTGTGAAATCAGACTTATAACTGCGGGTCCTCGCGAGAAAGAGAATGATTGATTGGAACCAGTTCTCCCATTATACCGAGTGGAGTCCAGATTCGGCATTACTGTCACGCCAGTCTATTTCAGTTTCGGCGAATCGATCGGGATCAATTATCCGCTTATTAAGAGTCGCCACTACGCTCGCAGCGTTCTTACCGTTTACCTTGGAGTGACTGAAGGTTACTAGTGGGCCTATATTGTGGGTAATCTTCGACCAATGGGGAAATTCAATCAATTTGGAAAACTAGTGTCAGTTTCATTTCACTTGAAACTGACTGAAATCTAACTCTCACAAAATGCTAGAGAACTGAACGTTTTGATTGTAATTTTAATATTATAATGAACTGATATACTAAAAGCCATTTATTTAAAAAATTGACTAGAAGTTCTTATTCAAATCATTTGCAATGTAGAAAAATTAAATAAACATTCTAAACTTTTGGATGTAAGATTATTTATATTTTTTCAACTTTCGCTATAGAGCACATTATCATTAAAATTTACGGTTACTAAGTATCTTTCAATATAAACAGAAGATATTACAGGCTAAAACGTTTTTTCGTCGAATTATGCTGAAATAGAAATATTTCCTTGTTGGGAGTCAATAATGATCGAATGTAGCCAAATTAGCTGTTAGGTGTAAAAAAATAACACCTGGTTTATTATAATGCTATAGATATTAAATGCATAAATAATTTTAATTTATTTCATTAAATCAACGATGTTCACAATTTTATTATTGACCTCGAAATATATTTCAAGTATTATATGTTAAAACAACAGGCATATCATGCTCATCCTCAATAAATAAATACACAGCATTCTCATTAATACTTCAAATTTACATTATTTCATCAAGCTATGTAAATATTCGTCTATTTTTGGAGCTATATTTTCAGTAAAAGGCAGTCTTTAACTGAATAAGGCGGGCTCTCAAATGGGTCATCCACAGCGAGTGTTCACTTGGTTTCACGACTTCAAAGTTAGCCTTAATTTAACCGCCGAGGGATACCAAGAGTCATAAATATCTACGAAGCAAATTAAATAATAACATGCCTCTTATTAATACATGAGCAAACCAGCCATTTGATTAAACTGAGTCGACTCAAGAGAGGTAAAATAGGGGTTGCATATTGTTTTTTTTTCTAATTAATGAAACAAGAGTGCTAAAACTGATGGTATTTCTTCCAATGTAGTTTTCCTAATTAATAAATATCGGGCATTCCTTTGATTTTACTCTCTTAGTAATTTCAGTGACTCTCTTAGATATTAGGAGTGGGAAGGACTAGGTCAAAACGTGACGAACTCGGAGTGTTAGGGAAGTTTTCAAACCAGACAAAAAGTGACTGTGGATGAACGTATGCTCTCCATTGAATTACGACTAATTTTTAACCAGTTGAAAGCAGATTGAAGTTGGGTAAAAGGTTTAGGTTTTCTCACCTTTCTGGACGATCTTGCGACAGAGGGTTGCGTTGAGGTGGTCTAGATGTTCATGCTTTGGCTTTAGGTTGCAGTCAACTTCTCCGATGGAGAATGAGTCGAACGGGTCTCCGCAGCGTGGGTCGTACTCTGAGTTGCACTGGTAGCATTTTATTGAAAGTCCTGCAATAGAAAGGAAAAACAACATTGAGTATTTCTCGGGCAATTATATAGAACTAGAAACTTAAATGGTAACTTTGTACGCAGATTAATCATAGGCAGTATTATAGCTACATTGCTGCTCTTAAACATTTCATCCTGCCATCATGCTTCTAAAAAGCAACACTAAATTCCTAGTGCCCTCATTCTAATGAGCCTAAGCTGCAGTTAAATCTCCCGCTTGAAACTCAGCATTTAATTCCCTTCGTGTGCTACTCTGAAACTCCTAAACTATCATAGAAGTTGTGCAGTATTCTTTTCTACTCATTTACCACATATTTTCGATCTCCCGTTTATAACTTATTGGAACGTACCATATTCCGTCAATCAATTTCCCGCAAATTGATCACATGGGCTCAAATCTGGGGAGCAAGGGGGCCATGGAACATCCCCTTGTAAGGAGATATGGCGGCCGGGAAATTGTTCTTGCAGGATTTGGCGTGAACGACGGGCGATGTGAGCCGTGGCACCATCCTGTTGAAACCAAAAGGCTTCTGTATCATATTCCTCACCATACTTTTCCATTTTGGGGAGTGAAACGTTCTCCGGCATCTCATAATAGCGCACAGATTTCACGGTAACAGTAAACCTCCAGATTCAAAAAAGTAAGGCCAATGCATATGGAGGAGACAGCGCACCAAACCGTCACTTTGGGGCTATGAAGAGGTCTTGGGTGAAGTTCCTGAGGGTTGTCAGTCGCCCAGTAATGAAAATTTTGCTTATTTACTGAGTCGGAGAGGTGAAAATGCACCTCATCGCTAGATCACACCGCCCTCTGTGTCACCAACACACTATCATTTTTCTTAAAGAACGTTTCTACGACAAAGCCTCGATACTTACCAGACCAATACATGGTAATTACTAAAAATGGCGTTGTTTCTCCCAGCCAAAGCCTCCTACTCTGCTAATTTACCTGCACCTTTTTAGTGATTTTATAATAAAAGGGAGTCCATATGGACACACCCTGTATTTAACCATTTAGGTTAATCTAATTCCCACTCATTGAGAAAATCTGAGAACAAATCCTCGGTAAAAAATACAGGGCAGGGGTTTATAATTAGCATTTTCAAACATATAAATTCAGCAACAACTGTTAATAGACGTTTTCTGATTGTTTATATCACACTTGCGTATTCGAGTTAAGTAAAAAAATGTAATTTATATCACATCACAAACATCATCAAGCAAACATATTAAACAACGAACAATAATGATGGGATTTGGAAGAAATGTGTATAAAATAAAGAAAAAAAGTATTTAAATTGAGACATACCAAACTGAAAGTGGTTACGTAGCAGAAGCAATCCATATTAATAGAGTATATTTCACATAACATAAATTGTCTCAGTCAATGACAGGAGGATTTACAATAATATTATCCCAAATGACGAAAACCATCATAAGAAGAATATAGAATATTAAGGTTAACATTTGATTAAGCCTGAAAATGATGTAAGAATGCGCATTTTAGAATAAGAATTTATTTATTGTTCGAGGTACTAATAAATCCCCATGCGAAATGGTTAGCAACGTAATCATCACATTTTTATCACAATTAAAAATTGATAAATGTGAAGTTTTCATCATCCTAAAAATTTCTTTGTACAGATATATATATGTATATATACTATATATATATATATATGTATATATATATATAAACACACATATATGTATGCATATATATATATAATTTTATTTATTATTTATTTATGATTTAGTGGAAAATTATTATAAAAATTTCCTCTACGCGATTAAATAAAAGTCCAACAAATTAACTACATCAATAATTAATTAAGGGACCATTTCACCCACGATTTTCGAGGAAAAATGGTTTAAATTTTCGCTCACATGCATAACTATGAATTTAAAATTTCTCCCTCTGCCATCTTTGTTGATAGTACTAGCAAATTTAACGTTCCAGTGTTGTATTCATGTGTACGTTGCTTCAGGTTTCCGTGCCCAAAGGAAACCATATGACTGCAGTGCACTCATGGAGGAGGAGTTCGTAAGCTAATTAGGCATCATGAAAGCGGAGGGCTGCTTGCTCATGGCAGGAGGGGAGAAAAATTGCCTAAAGAGGGCTGAAGAGAATAAGGGTTCCGTTAGAAGGGATGGGCTGATGTTATCCGGGAACGAACGGGGGTGATTTCTTGGGAGGGATGGGTCGAGAATGAAGGGGAGCAGGCGTTCTAGCCATTGCCCAGGATCCCCAAGAACGACTGGCACTAATTCACATTTCGAAATTCAAAACATTAGAGGAGCCACCTTTTTAACGCTGCCAGTACAGCTGCTGGTGGAATTTAAACGGGGAACTTCTGCGAAAGAAACCCAACAAGTTCCAGCGGGAAATCACCATTATTTTTCCAATTAGGCCGCCTCTTTTACTTAATTTATGCTTCAAACACCCCTTAGTAATTAATATATTTGTACATTTCGTGATGTGTCTCGTTAGAACATTACGTTTGAAGGTTATTTTTGCAGACCTATGAATTAAAGTGTGCTGTATACTCGTATGTTGTCTTTTTAATTATAGCGTGTGAAATTAAGGCCGTGTGAAATCTATCATTTTCATCGTAAACAAATGAGTGAAGTAGAAACACCAGTGCATCATCAAATACGGGACTACCACCGAAAATGGGCTACTTAACATTTTCTTAAAAAAATCGATGGCAGGGATACGCCTGGAACTATATGCGACCCACGAAGTCAGTTTAGTTACGCGGAGAAGTATACCCCACAGGAAAGGAATATGGATTTCATATGGTGTGGTCTAAAGGTCGAGTTTTCTAATTGAATTTAAGTTGGATTGCAAATTAGTCAGAGAGTGCATAAACGTAGTATCAATTCGCACATAGGAATTAGAATCCCTAGTATTTGGGAAATTATCTCTCTTTTTTCGGTCCAATGGCAAATTACGGGTCCTCGTACAGAACTTCTATACTTGGTGAGTTAAGCGCTCGCCACATTCACATGCACTTAATAAATACGCTTTCCATAGTAAGACCAAAAATTGTGATATAACGGGTGATTTTAGTTTACAACACATAATATCAACACCTTAATAAAGTCTAAAGTTTTAGGTAAAAGTATTTTCTAATCGATTACAAATGGAATAATAAGTTGAATTGATCACTAAATTCGATTATGGAGTCAGAAGCGAATTAATGTGAAAGTAGGGAGACTTAGGTATATAGGGGTCTTTAATTGATAACATTCGTGGCACAATACTAATATTGATGACTCTTGATCGGAAAACAATTAGCAGTCGTTTGTGGAAGTATGCATGAAGAAATAATATGAGATTTATTCTTTAAACTTATCTTTTAACGTGTTTTAAGAAAAAAATGAAATTGTGTCTGAAGAATAGGAGTATAAAATCTGTAAATGTTTGTATTGTCAAGTCTGCGGACACACTCATCTCATTAGATATTATCTCCTATAGGACTCATAACTCCCATCTCATAACTCTTTTATTTCTCGTTAAGAATAATTTAGTTATGCTGAAAATGTTTATTGACTTCTGATCATGTTGGTTAGGAGAATATAAAAAATATTTCTTATAAATTGTAACTCTCTATGATTTGACAGTTGAGGGCGATACTTTGTTGGAAATCCATTTGTAACGCATGAAGAAAGAATGAAAGACTTTGCGCTTTCCACAAAAAAGTGTGATCTTTCTTGTGGAAATGGAAAGTCTTTCATTGTTTCTTAGTGCGTTAATTATCTATGGACTGATTGGTGTATAGATGGTATGGGACCAATTATAGCTACTCTTTGGGTGCTGAGCGAATTTTACCAATCGCAACGCAGAATTTTACATACGCCAAGCCGTGTCACAACTAGATGAAAATCTGACGGAATAACAGAGTGCCTTGATTGGCACACCTCACCTTCTATGGAATACACGCGACTTAAATGACCAGAATTCACTCCACTGACCAAAAAAGTACGTAAAATGAACAGAATTAAATCATTCTCAGCCCAAATAACATGGACTAATTTAAGGATAGGCTCGTCATAGAGTCGGTAATAATTTATCAGGATTAGAATATAGTTCAATAGTTATTTAACTATAAGTTATCGCTGCAGAAAATTTTATATTTTCGGTTTCAAATTCAAATTTCAATCTGTCGGTTCGAATATACAATTTTTTTAAAACCTACAATTGGCAGTTTAATGCCTTTTTTTTAAATGTAAATGATGATATCTTATAAACTCGCTAAATTAACCTTTGACTAAGATTTGTGGGGAAAATTCTGTTAAATACGCAAACAGGGAATATTTATGAATTTGAACGTTCGAAAAGGTGTTTAGAGAATTTTAAAAGTAAATAGTTGTTCAAGTTTGGATTTCATGTTTATATGTTTTCACTGGGAAAATATGCGAGAAACTAATAAAGATTGCCTTATGTCTTTATCACACATTCTGTATTTGTTCTCATAAGGTTCATCAATTCACTGTTATCATGTTTACTATTGTGGAAAGATTTTCACAATTTTAAAAATGTATCGTAAATATTTGTCCTATATTTAAAGAAATATGTTAATAAGCTCAAAACAATACTATTAGTAGATAAATTGGACATTTACCGAATCAAAATCGAGTTTATTACTAATGACATAGTTTCTTTGTAAAAGAGAAGTCCCATACGTATTAATTAGAAATGAATATTTCTGGGTATTAAAGGCGAGAACTTCGTATAATCTTCTCAACCCCAATATCCTCGATTGATTACTATTTATTTGCTGAGAAATTTCGTGAGGGAAGTAGTATTCATTGCACATATGTAGAATATAAGAAATATATGACGAGGTTGCTAATGTTACAGTACCTCCTAGCACTGATGGGAATTCCAGCAAATCCAATGATGATCTTAGAATTTTTATCAATCTGCACTGCGGAAATCGTTCAATCTCAGTAGCTTAATTTATTCACGACCTACTTTTAAATGCACAGGCAAAGTTTCAAGGCAGACAAATCGCACTAATGTCACCCTTAAATGGTGTTCATATTAACCACAGTAGTTTTCGATCACACAATTCCTTACAAATTGAAATAATTTTAATTTTTCCATTAAGAGATATGACTAATGTAAAGCCATTGATCTTTATCTTCACCGGCCCTGCTCACCCCACGACGGAGAATCTGAACCGATTGTGAACAAAATAAATGTGAAACAAAACGGTCAGATTTTCATCTGCATCCACATAATGTCCTGCAGGGCGATGCGTGACAGGAAATGTTAGACCACCCGCCATTAGTGTCATTGGTAATCATTGGCATTCAGTATAGATATACTGTCAGACATTTCAAAATTCTGTACATGTGATTCACAATACTGTGGTCGAGAATAGTACGAGGGGAAAAGGGTTAGTTGTACCTATCTGTTTGGTAGTGAATTGCCTTTATCGTCTCTCTATGGTCTCTCCTATCGATGTAATGAGTGAGAGTTTGAATAATTCCCTCAGTGCCATCGCAAAAAATCATGCAATTTCTATTTATGTAGCAGTTTAAGCCTTGCATGTAGTCCTTGCGTTTCTAGTGGCACTAAACATAGTATTTCAAGTATTATTTTGACGATTCCAGTTCGTTCATTACTATTTTTCATGAACGGGACAACTTTCTTCCGCATCTGTTTCAGTTCTGGAATCAGATCCGTCATGTTCAAAGGGTATTCAATCTGACATCTCACCAACGCAAAACAAAACCTATCCTCGGCTTTACAATTCGATTGATTCGATTCCGAGGGGGGGGGCTTCCCTCTTCTCTCGAACAACTGAGAGCAGGCACACCTCCGTCGCATACCCCATTGATCAGCCATCTTGTGGCGAGACTCGAAATAGACCGGGTGACCCGAAACATGCAAGAGGCGGCGGGTGGAGGTGGAGGGGTGTGGAGTGTGGAGGAATAGGGGTAGGGGGTATTCCCCCTTCCCTCCTCCGGGTGCATTCCCTCGGAGAGCCAATCCCCGCCCCGGAACCCACCCACGCCCGCCCTCTAGACGCCGGTCTCTCTTTGATCCACCCCCGGCCGCCGCATTGCCCACGCTGCTCCGTCGGCCGCGTCCCCGCTACTGCTCTCCCCCTTCTCGCCGCAACCCCCATCGGCTCACCCCCGGGGTGGTCGGATCGGTTGCCACCGCCCACGCGAAAACGGAACCCCTCCCGGCCTCCCTGCTCACACCTCAACGACCCTTTCTCACTGCCCGTCGTGCTTCCGTCCCGTAGCTGTGTCGAGTCTCACCTCCCAGTCTCTCTTTCTCTTCCTCCGCCACCCCCCTCCCAACATTCGCCTACTCTCTTTCCGCCTCCCCGCCCTGCCCAAACCTTCCCTCGCTAGGTAGAGTCCAGGGATGCCTTTCCGTCGGAGTATTCGATATCTTTCACCCCGGCGAGGGTCTCGATTCGTTTCATTCGATTCTCAATGCTAATGTTTGAGGATAGAAACTGCAGGTACCACGAAAATACGGGGTCAGAGGGTGAACTGTGACCCGGTCCTGGAGGCTTGGGGTGGCTCTATCGAACTGCCGGGGAAGATTTCATTTGCTCGGAATATATTTTAAGAGAATCTTAATGACTTAAAAATTCACTTCGTGGATGTTGTATACATCCATACCATAGGAAGGTGCAATCAATGTATGTACATGTAGACCGAATTTTTGTTGGTACAACGCATTTCACCGTGGTACCTGATGGAAGTGCCATATGGTGATGAAACCCTTCATGCCAATTAAATTTTAGTGGAAAAGTGCATTTTTCTTTCATATGTTATGTTTAAAAAGTAGCTTTTATGGAAATCGCTGGCGTCTATGTTTATTTGAAGTGCAGTCATTACATGTTGGATTGACTTAGCATACAGTCATATGAAATGGATGTGGTACCACCTCATTTGGTTTTTTTACTCCAACTATAACAATTAAACCTTGTATTTAATTAAATAACAGTTTTTTGAATTTATGCATACCGGCGATTTAGTTTAATATTTCTTGGGGATATCATATTATTCTCCCGTTTTCTCGGGATTTTTATGTCCCTTTTGCCATTTCTGTTATTTTCCCCTTTTTGTTTCACCCCTAAATTGAAAATTAAACTGAACTATTAAATTGAGATGTCAAATCCTAGTCAACAATCTTTCAGGGGCCATAGATCAATAGAAATGTAAATCAATCCGAATTATGAAATAATTTTTAATATCGATCTAACATTCAGAGGTAGGTTTACATGAACGCTGAAAACTACCTCCATCACCGCTCAATACTTTCATGAAGGACATTGGATTTCTTTGCCTTAAAAACCTTATTAGCTGAGTTAATGAATGTTCAGAGTTACATTTTTTCTACTTCCTTTCACTCTTCCAAAAAGCCCACTTTCGCTCTCTTTAGATCGCCTTTTCAACAAATTAAATTTCATCGTGTACATTGTATGAAATGTGATATGTCATCGTCATTAAAATTCTACCTAATCGAGGCAGATTTTGGATAGTCCGTATAAAAATATTATGAAGTGCATTATTATGTCCACATCTAGTAAAAAAATACAAGACTATGAAATTTTAATTCGTGAGCAAAATTGTTTAGACTGTTAATTGTACTTCATAAATACAGGTGTCCTGTGAATATATTTTATTCAAATTGTATTTTTTTATAACATTTATATAAAAAAAACCATAAACACAGTAATAAACCCGATGGTCGGTTGGGTAGGTGTTGGTTGGATGATTGAGCCCGACGGCGTGTGAAATTCACTCATCAGGCAGTTCCTTTCCCTGTGTTGGTTATAGTTTTCCAGGAAGATCTGGTACCCGAAAAATCACATAGCTTGGGTGGAGCCGTAGGTGCCCGGGAATCGAACCCGGGACCCTCCGGTAAGTAGGCCAGCGCTCTACCCCCTCGACTCCCGCGACCCACATAAACTGACCCAATTTTCTAAAGATGCCGTTAATACAGTCAATAATCTTAGATGGACGTGTAATTTCTTTTGATTTTAAGTGACAAATAAATACAGTTTATCGAGCAGTTTCTCTTAGGATGAAATGATTTCATTAGGGGACAAGGAAATGATTGTATTCGTTTTGTTGGACTACCAGACTAATGGTAAGCGTTTCTCCATCAATTAATGTGATTGAGATCTTGGTGAAAGTCTTTCTGCTCAACTTTCTGGGATGATTTCCTTCCTTTCATTCCTTGATTGGCTTTCCTCCAAACGTCCGCTAGCCATTAATGTGTAGCTATTATTTTGTTGAGTGAGTTCGGATCTCTCTAGAGTGGAATATCCACCCATTGTAGCATCATTATTTGTAAATCGATGACTTGTCTTTTTAGAGGGTTTATATAAGTGGTCCAGTGGATTTAATGCATATTTCTGCAATAATTTTTATTAATTAAAACCCTAACTAAAACGCAACTATTTTTTTTCATTCTGTAAACGTGGGTCTTGAATGGAAAGTATCCCAATTAGGCATCGCAAGACTGTAACAAGTTTCCAACGCATTGATTCAGTAAAATTTTATATAATTATTAAAGATACTTGTATAAATGAGTAGTTTAAATCCTTCAAAACCGTTCTAGGTGGGTTTTTGTCGTGCTATCAAAGAACGATGGATCCCAATTTATTTCAATAAACTAAGATCTAAAATAAGTAGTGATAGGGATGGAAATTATTATTTGACAAGTTTTAAACCTTTAGGAAAACTCCCATAAAATGCAACATTCATGCGCTTTTGATTGAATCTTTAAAAACTGAGGAAACATAGTACCATCCTTTTCCAAGTGAAAACTCATCCAAATTTCCTCATGCTTGTTTTAAACTTAAAAATTATTTTTCCTTTATTTTCTTGAGTTAAATTTAGTCATGCCAATGAAAAAATTTACAACCTTTGAATGCTTATCATTTTCCTGTCTGAGTAAAATGCATTCATTTTAAAAATAAAAATAAATTCTGATTATTTTACATGTTATCCTCTCTATTATTTTATATGTATCCTCTACACACTATTATTTCGATCGGACCTTGGTTCATGCGACGAAATTTGCTTTTACCCAAAAACTATGAAAGTTTCTCTGAGGAAAGAAAGAGAATTTTCCAATGATATTAATGCTGAAATTTGCATCAAAAACCTCTCGTGGAAATTTATGAAACAAATAGTGGCATTATGGTAGTTCGGATGAGAAAAGAGCAGAGCGAATTCAAACAAAAATATTTTAAGCATTCAAAAAGTCTCACAATGCACAATAATTCAAAATTTCTTTCATAAAAATGTTATGCAAAAATTTTTGATTCGATTAATACAAAATTTCATTGAAGCTGCTAATTTTAAGCCAGTTTATTGAAGTACATTTCGGAATTATTTTATTTTACTCTATGTTCCGTAATGGCGTTATCTAATTTGATTTAGCAAGGAAATTGATCTATGGAGAAGTTAAAAATGAAACATTATTCATTACTAAGTAACTTCGGGAGATCGAAAAAAATTCAAATTCAGTTTACGAGCAGAACTTTAGGCAAGCTGTTTGATGTAATTTTTCTTGAACGCCTGCCGGTTCTGGGTTGGCTGTTTGATAGATATTATTTATCCCTTCATATATCCGTAAAACTACTTCTTTTAAGTTGTCGTAATGTGTTAAAAAAGTAAAATGAATGTGTAGCTAATTGGATTAATATCTTTGAAAGATGAAATTTATTTTTTGATATTTCCGCTGTTCGTCGTGGATCGCAAATCCTTGGGAAATGAAGACTTTTTTTTAAATCAATACCATTCGTTTTGTCAAGATTAATTGCTTCACAAGGAGCCGGGTAAACTTCGTTTTTTCTATTCCATCCGAGATAAAAATCTATGGAATATTTCTGAAATTCATTCGATATTTCCGATAAAACAGTTGAATTGTTCGGGAGACCTTTAGTTCATCATCAAAATCTCGAAGTTCTTGACGAACCTTCTTGTGATTTCCTCTTCTAGGAAGCTCTGGGCCTCATCGTGGCCTTAAAAACAACTTTTCTTGTTCAAATTTTCAACATGATCGTTACTCTCATTAATTATCCCCTGAGAATAAAAGACAGCAGAATTGTATTTAAAATTATGTCATCCACCGTCAATTGGAAACAGTCGAGTCGAGATCCTTCGTCATCATATTTTTCCTACTAATTTCTTGATATGATTTACAGCCTAAAATTTTGAAAAGAAAGGTATGTTTAGAACGAAATCGAATGAAAAGTTAAACAATTTTTTTAAATAAAAAATTTACTCCAAATAATTCATTCACATCATGTTTCATATTCCACCTCATCGCTGCAAGTGTCCGTTAGTTAAGGGTTAGGTGGAAAAGGGACTATGAAGTCTCAATATTGCCAAAATAAGTCGTTTAATAATTAAATTAGTTTTGAAATATAAAATTTTACTCCCGATATTTTACAAATTCTCTGCGCTGATTTGAACCCAAAAAATTAACAAATATCCATTATTTCACGTTTCCCTACATCGATGTGAAATATTTGATTTCATGACTTCAATTATTAACAATGATACTGATTTTTCTTTTATCATATCCTATTGATCCTGATATCCTTGTATCATATCCTATTAATTCTGATTTCTCTTTTAGAATATCTCTCTTATTATATCGTATATTTGCTTATTATATCTAATGTCACATTGAGAAGGTTGATGTAGTGTTGAATGTCAGGTTGTTTTTTGTTACGAGAGGCAAGGGAGTCGTATTGAAACACAATGGTATCGTTGTACCGCTGTGTAGCCCACGTCTATCCAAAATCTACCTTAAACGGTAGAATACCAAATGGAGAATATATCATATTGTTTTCCCCATAAGCGCTTTATATTTCTTTGGTTGGGTAAGACACGATATAATCTTTTCTACGCGTGGATACACTAATACTGACGAAAATCCTCCATTGAAATAAGGGTTCCATAGGAAAACAAGTACCGTAACAAAGCAGAGTATACCTCTAGCATCAGGTGACTTATTAAATGTATTAACAACTTATAAGAGGTGCCATTTCCTTTCCCTCTTCCACCGTTTGGTTTACCACGACGTTCCAATTACCAGGAAAGCACACAACATGAATTTTAATCCCGTGGTTCAAAGTCACCAAAAGGGATTTGAATCTTTGGCACTTCTGTCAACAACGCGACGCTCTGTTGCACCGCTCAGGAAAATTACGAAGGGTGCCAAAAAAGTTTTACAACTTAAACGTAATCGATAATAACAAAGGCGCGCCTTAACTTGCATCGACCGATACTTCAAGAACATTTTATTTTATAGTTGCCTGGGTTGAATATATGTAGATAAACTACAAAAACTTGAATGTAAATTTGTTGCTGAATGCAACCCAAACCCTTACTCACCTCTCGCCTCTTTCATTCCCCGGCTCGCGTCTCTCTTCCCTTTCTCGAGCTCACAGAGCCTACTCCACGATCCAATTCACTCCTCCTGACCCTTTTGTACTCTTCACTTGCGCTCATCACACGAAACGCCCTACATATCGCACTCGCATATAAAAGGCGTTTTCACGCTACCTTTGCCGCCGACTTCTGTATTTCTCGATACGCTAGCCGGACTAACAATCTCGAGCAACGAAGAATTTTAGAGAAATATTTGCATCGATATCAGCAGTGGGTATTTGGTTTTACTATTAAAACCTTAGCGTGATCTAGAGTGCAAATATCTTATTCATTCCACTCCAGATAAAATTTTAATAACCTTTGCCGTCATACTCAGTCAGGCACCACGTGCTTGGTTTAATATGACTCGCAACTATTGTGATATTTATTCCCCAATTTTTACTCGATCAATGCGTGCTTTAAAAGTGCTTGCGTGTACAAATAAAGCTGAAATCATTGGAAAATCAATGTGATAGGTATCGAATGAGAATCAATGTAAACAAATCAAAGGTTGCGTGGTTTTTAGACAAAGAGGAAAGCTAATTTAAACGTTAAAACAGGGCGAAAACTGGAGCATTGGCACACTTCTCCTATCTTTGAAGTGTCTAGGATCAAGAAGGTCAGAGTAGTAGGGACTTAAGAAGGAGATTGTGTAAGACAAAGAAGCTTTCGCAAGGAGGAGGGAATTGATGGCGGGGTGGTTGAGTGAGAATGCTTAGGAAAGAATAATGAACACTTTAATATGGAGCATGGTTTTATACGGCGTGGAAACATGGTCATTGAAACAAGATTATAGGCATAGATCATGAAGGGTTTTAAAATGTGAAAGTTGAGATGAATAGAAAATACGAAATCGTTGGAAATAAAACAAACGAATACGTGCGAGGCTGTTTGGGGAAGGAGAGAGGATTGTTTGGAGAAATCCAAAGTAGGCAGGAAAGGTGGATGCAAAACATTCTGATTGGTGATGGGATGTTGAAGACTGTGACAGAGGGGAGAAGGTTATACTAACAAGGTACGGGGAGGAGACAGATGGGCGTGTTGGACGGTATGAAGAGAGAAAGGAAACATGCGAAATTGAAGAAGAGTTTATCGTAGTGCCAGTTTTCAGGCTGTGTTTTGTTAGGAGAGGCAAAGAAATGTGTCACTGTTAGTCAGTGTCTATCTAAAACCTACCTTTAACGGCAGACTACCTATTAATTAAAACGATGACCATAGAACGCGCTTTTTCCGAATTAATCACATGGCAAACCTTTTTGTAAGAAGTCCAGGCAGACAGAATATAATCGTACTGAAAATGCGATTTGAAAAAATCCATTACACCATGGCACAATGTACCTGAGGCTGAAATATATCCTGAGACATTCGGGTTATCCAGTAAGCATATTGTAAACATACGTGTTTTCCAAAGGTAAATCATCGCATAATGGCTTAATATTCTATTCAATGGCGTCTATAAAAAGTTGTTAACTCTCCTAGGTCTCGTTTTTTATTTATTAAACGAATTTTTAATGAGAGAGGAAAACGAGTCCTCAAAATAATATCAGATGGTATAAAAAATTATCCAGATGAAAAAAATTTTCAACTGGTTTAACATTGAAACATCATATCACCTGCCTTTTCTTACTGAAATACCGTACTCTTTTGTTTAATTATAATTTTGTCGGGAGAGGCGGAAATTGGACGGAAAAGCAGAATGCCGTTCAAAATTCGAGTCGTGGAAGATAAAAGAGAAAAAAAGGTGGTGAAATATGCCACAGAAGAAAGGAACGATGAGGTACCGTCCGCTCTCCCGATTCCGCAAGAGCGTGACGTCAACGGTGACGTCACGATCTCGTGGGGGGGGGGGATTTCGACTCAGCGCGACTCTCCAGCTACCAGTGACGCAACGATGATTCCAACTGGACAAAATAAATCACCCACCCACGTTACTTAGCAACAGGCACGACATAGAATTCGATATTTGCAGTTAGGGGTTAAAAAGTTTTATCTCCCGCTTTGTTCATAAGCCTTTCTTTGTAAACTTTTGTATCCATTTGTCTAACTCGCTCTCTGCGATCGCTAAAATCGCCGAAGATCGGTGGGTGACACCGCGGCCCCTTGATTTGAGAATTTAAACCTCTAACTAAAAGGTTTACAGCAAAATTATTGAGAGAAGCTAGGTCCAGCACGGTGTCACGTTATTGAGGCCCGCTCTAGCGTGACGGAGCGTGATTATGGTGACATAGGAGGTTTAAAATGGGTAAAAATGGCGTTACATAATTTATGAACGACTCCCCGGAGGCCGCATTAATAGGAACAAGCCGGGTTTTTTCAGGGAATTGGAAAATTCATGCATACGAGATATGGAGGAATGGAAACCCGCATTCACATTAATTCTCGTGAAAAACTCCCAAGGAGCCCTTTCAATGACTTAGGGCAGAATTGCTCCTACCCTTGGTGTATAAAAAAACATGACATTAATATTTACAAGAATTATTCGTAATCCCCGCATACAGTTGGCAGGGAAAATAGGACAATGTTATGGAAACGCTTACGTCTAAGGAATTAAGGTCAAATAAAACATTTTGGAGCATTTGAGCTGAGATGCTAAGAATAAAAAAAAAACCTAATTGCAGGAAATAGGCTCGAGTGCTCGTAAAATTGTACATTTCCCGTACCATTGTGCAAGCTCCCTGGAGTTTTACCTCGAGAGTTAATGTGACCGCCGGCTTATTTTTCTCCATAACTCGTAGAAAAGTGTTGGGCCATTGGATCCCGTTACCCAAAAAATGCAATAAGTTTTGGACTCGGAGAGAAAATCGAACACGATTTTGTTGAATTTTCATTCACCATTCCCCAGATTTGTCCCCACTGACGAATGACGGATTGAAAAATAAATAATGAGCATCCCCATTTCACGCTGAAAGACAAATTTCGACTATATTGGCTCGTACTGACCGGCTATCGGCGATACTGACACGCCTCTCACTAGCCCGCCTCCTGGTTTGACAGTAAGCTGGCGGATACGGGCGAAAGGCTTAGCTGAAGATTTTTACCGTGCCGATTGACAACCGCATGCTGGCCTCCTATTCTCAGTCCCCCGGTGACACCGAGTGTCCCTCCCGCCACCATATCCACCCGATTGCGACTCGTTGTCTTTCCGACCTGTCCCCCCTCTATAACACCCTTCCTTCCCACTAGTTTCGCGACGCTCCCACTCCCTCTTACCCCCTTCAAATCGCTTCCTCCCCACTACCAGTTTCACAACCGCCCCCCCCTCTTCCCGCCAGCCCACCCCATCCCACAGAGACGGGTCGATACGCACTCTCCCGCACGGGGCCGTCTCACTCCAGCGGGTCAGCGGAGCACTGGAGGAGCTTGCGGGGGAGTTGGGAGGGAAGGGGAGGTAAGTGAGGAGGGGAGATGGGAGGGTGGGTAGGAAGAGGGGGTGAGATGGAAGGGAGGGAAATCGATGGTATGAAACCCCTTTTCCCACTTTTACCACCCCCTGCACTCACCCCCTCCCTTACCCTCTCCTTTTATCTTTCTTTCCTAGTCCGTCCCGACGTCTCTCCCGCCGCCTACTTCCCGCCTCTCCTCTTTCCCGGATTCTTCCCCCATCCTCACCTCCCTCATCCGGAACTAGAGGAAAGGGTCTCACCCCTCTCTTTCCCCTTCCAGCGCCTCGGAAAACCCTCTCCTCAGTCATTCCCCCCTCTCCCCCTTCTCCCCCACCTCCCCAGCAATTTTTCTCCATGGTTTTCAGTTTGTATTCCTTTTTTCTCTTCTCCCTCCACTGCCCCTTTGGGTGTTCGTGTTGTTTCGTCAAGGGTACCTCCTTCGACGGCTAAAGAAGTCACATTTGACTATTCTCTTTTGTTTCGCCGGGCTCCCTTGTTGTACAAACATTGTGCACAGGGAAGGATGTCTGTTTTACTTTCTTCCCTTCGAAAACTTCCGTTCGTCGAAAGGATTTTTTTTCTTGGGGACTAATTTGCTGGAGAGGGCCCGCGTATTACAGCGTTTTCCACTCGTGTGAGCGGCAAATATTTCCGTCGCCATTTTCCGTGTTTAGGTTTTCATTTCTGGCGTATTACTATCGTTGTTCATTAGCCATCCAATGTAAGTGGAGACACGTGTAGTAAGAATGTGCAACGGTGCTTGTTAATGTGGTGTTATTCGTGTTAAAATTTAAATTAGCTAATTGAAGTTAAATTATCGGTGCTTGGGTCTGAAAGATGACAAACTGGATGGACAAACTAGAGGGTGGACAAACTGGAATTTTCAAATATGGAATAAGTAAAGGGCATATCATCTGGTGATAGACTGTTAAATATTTGTTTAGACAGCTTACTGATAAGAGTAAATTTAGTGTGTTCGTAGTTCTAAGTTTTGCTTGTACACTGAAAGAGATCTTGATAGTATTTTTTTTTAATCCTCGTGACGAATTTTTCTCGCGGCCAGTTTGTTTTTTCGATTGAAAAATTTAATTAATCGAATATTTTTTATCGAATGCAATGCCTTTAATGAACTCTGAAGTCCAAACCAAAACTACTGCCCAATCCATGAATGACCTTCTTACATTTGAGTAATTATTGAAACAAGTAAAATTAAGCTTCTGTTCAAATGAGGAAACAGCAATATCCTCGACTTATCCAACTAAAAAACTCATCCTTGCGATGGATTGTTTTATTAGTTTTGCTTTCGCATTAATGAGTTAGCCGAAATATTCACGTACTCTTTTTAATGCTAACCAACAATTAGTGATGGTTGAAGTTACTTGAACAAAAAATAACTGAAAGTTCATTTTTGTATGCTCTTGGAAAAAACAACCTTAGATTTCGGGCGTCCTTCCCCCAAACACCTGAAATATACGGGAATTTTTTAAAATTTTATTATCCTAATCGTTTCGCCAGCTTTTAAGCCAGCCAGGTTTCATTAATGCGAACGCCTTCGTTTAATTACTCGTTTTTTTTTAAATATTATACCCGCATCCGTTTCGGAACGTTTCAGAAAAATAAAATAAATTTGAAGGGTTTGGAAGGAGAGAGGGTGTGTGTGTAGAGAGAGAGAGAGAAAAAAAACTTAACCCGGCGATTAAGGTGGGTCCGTGGACCTTACAAGGCAGAGACGAGGCGGAAGGGAGGATGAATAGTGGAGAAGGAGAGAACTGAAACGAACGGGGGGGAGGGGGCGGAGAGGTAAAGAGGGTCGCTTAAACTCCCGCGGAGTCGAGGTTTCTCTATCTCTCTCTCTCTCTCGGGAGGGAATTTGGGTTTTAAGCCAAGCCAGGAGAGTGGGATCTTTTTCTCTCGTTCTCCCCGACCATAACCCCTCTAACCCCGTGATTCCCTCTCCCTCTCTTTCATTCTCTCTCGTTGGTAGGCTGGTTGGACCCCTCTGCCTGGGTGTATGTGAGTGGGGGCTGAGTGAAGTCAACCCAGTGACACAGAAAACGGCGTCTCGTCCCCTCGAGGAAGAAGGGGGCGAGAGGAGGGTTGGGAGAGGAAGCGGCGGCAGTGAGAGATGAGGGTTCAACGGGTTTGTTTCAGAAGGAATGAAACGTTTTCGGAGGGGGGGATGGTGAGGGTACGTGAGAAGGGACGGGGGGGAGGGGAGGTTTGTCGAGAGAGGGTGGCAAGAGATCCCATCCTCCAACCCTCCTTCCGCCACTTGGGCTAGGAATCGGGACGGGTGTTGTGGGCGTGGGGGGTCGCGAGTGATATGGGAGTGGAGGCATCGGAGGGGGGTGCGCGTGGGGAAGAGATGCCGGATAACACAGACGGGGGGGGAGGAAGGTCCTTGAGGCCTCCCCAAGGGCGGAAGCAGGGATTTCCGAAATGGGGGAGGGTTTGTGAGCGCTTTCTTGCAAAGAGGAGAGGTGCCTTGCCAGGAGTCCGGCCGGCGTGATGAAGAGAGCTCTTGGGGAACACACGCGAACGTCAGTCCTGACGTGTAGATGTATGATGGCAAGTTAAGAGCTTATTGACGAGAGTTTGCGTTATTCTGCGCAAACGAGTAACTATGTATGCGGTACAAGATTGGTATTCTAATGATCTTTCGTTGAAAAATCTGATTTGAGACCTTATTTTGGATAATTTAACTGAGGCGATTGTAAAAGTTTCCCTGAAAAAGAATACCAGGCGTCATCTTCCCTTCTTAATCATATGAAATACGTGTACTTGGTAGAGTTGAATTATTTGTTATTGCTGATGGTATTTTAAATGTGACGTTTTCATAGTTTCCTCAATATTTTCATGAGCCATTTCTTCTCAATATTTAGATTTCTTAATATGCAAAAGTACATATTAGGTAGATATTAGTATTATAATAAATAAATGTGGTGAATTTTGTTGCTAAGGGTGGAAATTATTTGTTAAGTTTTGAAAGTGCACAAAAGTATGAGTGGTTTGTTTTATGCTAATTTTTTGCAAATTCATGCCGAGCTACGAGGTCGTAGGACTTCTACAAGCTGATTTGGTGCTCATTCCATTATGTCCTCGTGTTATTAAGCAACCACTCAACCTGAATGAAATTGCTTGTATGTTACCACCTTAAATCTTCCCTTTCTTCAGTGGTTTTGACTAAGTATTAAGTATGAATCGTATGAATGGTTCGTTTCTTACAGGACACATATTTTTTTAATGAAGCTGGCTATATTAGTCACCGTGAGTTACTGCGATTCTGGTTCCTGAGATTAAATATATATTTTGCTTCCTTATTGTATGTGTATCAAACTTAAGGAAAAACCCATTATAATCCTTTTATTATTTGAAATACTTTTTTACGTTCAGTATTAATGTTTGGTAAGGACTTTGGAATATAGGAACATAGAATGGAGGCATATAAAGTTAGTTTAGAGAGTAGTACATTTTTAGGGCGTGTTTGGACAAAAAACTTCCACCTTAAATGTTAAACATTTGGAATGTTATTCCCATTTTTTCACTTATAATATATTCTGTTCGTTTTACTCGTGTATGTGACAGGAATTGTTTAATTCTTCCCGAAATATACATTTCACTCTGTCGCCGTTTGGCTTCGTGATAACATCGAGTTTCATAGAATTACTGATAAAGAGTATAATTTGCATTATAAGGACAATTTAGGTGGGTAGGAGTCAAAAATCACATTGAATTCCTTAATGTACAAAATACTCTTTTGCTATTTTCCCTTTGATAGCAATGACTCCGAAGACTAATATAAAACATGAAGTGTGCTGGAGACAATTTCTCAGCAAATAATTTAAGAGGTTTTCAAGGTTTTGAATGAAAATCCCCATTTAAGGTAATTTCTTCTTTACAAATTTGTAGGTCGTGAATGCTACTACGAAATTTCTTGGTCTACTTCACTGTGTTTTAACCTGCCTCCGTAGCCCAATAACTGATTAAAAAAATTGCCTACATTTAATGCTCCCAGCCACAGTACTTGGTAGAGTAAAGAGGTGTGGTGTGGTCGACTGTGTGATTAATTTCAGGAGCATTATTAGGTAACGAATTTCAAGGATTCAGACGCTAATCTGATTAAAAATTTGTCCAATCTTCAGAGGCATTCAAAACCTCATGGATTGATGAGAATTTAGTAATTCTCTTGCATGAACAGAAAACTCCAGTTTCCCAGAGTTTATCTGGGCCTGTAACTTGGGTTTTCAGCCGTAACTGATGCTATCCCAGCTCCAAGTATCCAAGCTCAGAGAAAAAATTATGATTATCACCACTAGAAATATGGGAAAGCAGGGTGGTATTTCCCCATTTAGATTGTTCGTAAGACGCTCATAATGATTTATATAAGTGGCATAATGAATGCAAATCATTCTCACTCTTCCGCATTCTCGGCAAAAATCACATCAATTATAGTTTAATTCTTGTCTCATCAAAGAAGAGGGAAGGAGATCGAGAAATACATATTTTACTTATTTCCAGATTCTGGGAGTTAATTAAAAGATTAAACTATGAAAGATTTGCATATTCTGATAATTTTCAACAGTTTGATTAATCAATTATAAAGGTGAAAAGTTTCAGAGTTCGTAACTTTGTTCGAGCAGAGAGAGAGTGTGTGCTTGTGTGATGCGGTAATAACTTTCTGCCGTTTCACAATCCTAGAGATCCATCGCTCAAAGTTTCCATCAAAGGACTTCCCGATGTATTTGCAGTGTGGGATTTTACGGAAGAGAGTGGCGAGGGAGATGACAGGAGGCATTAGTGAGACCCACTGAGGAATATCTCCAGTGGAGACCTTGATCCAGGCACTCATCTTGGCTCAGCCTTGTATTAAGTGTAGGTGGTTTTGCCCAAAGTTTATGGATCTGACCACAAGCCCATATTCTTGGGCGCGCTGTGAGGAGTACCAAGGGACGAGGAGTTGGGAGAGGATCGAGCATTTAAAGGTAGCTCCACGAACGGTTTGACAATCTCTGAAAATTAGAGACGTAAGAGAAGGGATGGGAGGAAAGAATTTCAAGAATGGGGATGGAGAGGGAGCAATTCTCTCCTCTCACTCTCCCCGTCTCCATCGCTTACTTAAGGATTTCTTTGTTTGTTTCTCTTTAGAACTGGAGTCCGCGAGATATCTCGCGAAATAAAGAATGCTAATTAAGACCTTCTCGCTTTCTCCCACTCGCGGTCGCAAGTGCTTCCAGGCTAAGAAGTGTCAACGTTGACTGCCTCTCTTGGTTAAATCACTTAACTTCTAGAAATAAAATTGTGCACGTAACAGAAAAAAACAATAAAAAAATAGCTTGAAACTGTCGCCCATTTAAAAAAAAGGCAGACACTAAGCTTCTTTCCGACGATCAATTCCTGGAAGGAGAAAATCGGTTTAGCGAACGTAAGTCCCTTACCCATCTTTATGAAACACTTTCCGGAAGATGAATTTTGAAATTAATTGAGAAAAAGACTCTTTAAGCCGCAGAAAAATTATTACCCCCTTAAATGTATGAAAACCTTTTTAAAAATCAACGAATGCTCACAGTCACTTTCATATTCATTCCAATGACGATTGAGAGGTGATTAATTTGTGCATTGACAATATATATCCACGATATAGGAGAAATTTCAATTACCAACAACCATTTTGGCAATAATACTAACTAGTAGAAAAACATCATATTCTCTCAATGTTGTCTGGAGAGCGTTTAATGCCCCAGGATTGTCGTGGTAGTGGTAGTTATGAGGGGAGGTGATCGACAGCTGGCGTGTTTTTTTCATAAGGGATGTGTGGGTAATTTTGTAGGGGCAGGATGTTTAGGGAATGTGGGAAGAAGAAGGGTAAGGAGAAGCACGGTGGAAGTCGGCATTAGCTTAACTTCGACGAAAAGCTCCTATGGATCAACAATTTACGTCCCATCCGACGGACTTCACTGTGAATACTTTGAGGAAGAAATTGTGAGGAAAGAATTAACGGTGATGATTGTGCTTTCATCACTCAACGCGAAACAAGGATAACTCGCTCGAATTTCAATATTATTATTATTTAATAATTACGTTGCAATTAGGCAATTGTCCTGGTGGCAACGGTCAAGTTTGATCAATGATCGCTCTTACAACGAACATACATACATACACGGACTAGAAAAACAGATAGGAGACAAAATATTCTTAAATACAATGCAACGTCCACATCACATACAAACAATATTTTCATAAATACAATGAAGTTTATCACCCAGTGGCTGCTTTACATTTATTCTTAAAACTCATAAAATTGGATAGAAAGGGCTCAAACAACTCTCCAGGCAGCTGGTTCCAATCAACAATAGTTCTATTTAAAAAAGAGTGTTTTTTCTTATTTGTTTTTGCGTTCTTATTTTTATTTTTGAAACTGGTCGTTTTTTCCCTTAAAGTTAGGCTTTTCTATCTCTTTCCATAAATTTTTCCAAGCTTCGTCATTTTTAACAATTCTATGCATCGCGCCTAACCTACTCCTTTTCCGTCTATTTATCAAACTCTCCCATTTCAGTATATCTACCATTTCTGTGACACTATTTGTTCTTTTGTACCTTCCGAGTACATATCTTACTGCCTTTCTTTGAACTTTTTCTATCTTTTTAATATGTCCCACCTCATATGGATCCCATACTATGGAGGAGTATTCTAGGATAGGGATAACCAGTACCTTATATGCTTTTTCTTTTGTGGCTACGCCACTTCCTTTTAAATTTCACATTACACAAAACAATACTTTAAATACATTTGTAACCCAGTCACCAAGGCGATCGATGTCATTTTGTAGTATTAGTATTACGCGGTTATTTACATACTCTACCCGTCTGTATATAATGCAGTCGTCAGCAAAGAATCTTATTTGGGAATGTACATTGTTTGGTAGATCGTTTACGTAAATTAGGAAGAGTAATGGCCCCTAGAACACTACCTTGTGGAATATCTATGACATCGTAACTGTCCTATGAGGGAAGGATTAGAATAAATTTGAGGCAGGAATGTTGTTAGAAGGTTTAAAGACCTAAAGAATGAAATAGAGTGGGGAAGAGGTTGTGTATATGATATGGAAGTGCCTTGGAGGTCTATGCACAGCATTGTGCATGAGTTTCCCGAGACCAACAAAGAACTCAAAGAAAATCAATTGAAGCATCATATAAATTCATAGGAAGAATGTAGACTAACCATAATTGTGAAATCTCAAAACCACAACTTTGAATGTATTCCAATGAATACATTTATAAATTCGCTTCTCTAATGGATCAATATTTTTTTGCTGTTGCCTTTATCAATGCCGTAAGATTTTAAGATTAAATTGACGCAGGAAACTTTCTTCCATATTCAGTTAGAACCAAAAAAAAACAGCTAAGCTAAATTTTTATAATAGTTTCAAGCCCTTAATAGATAAGTAATCCGTTCTGCTAATACTGGTCTATTTTTAGAATAAACACGGAAGTCACTATTTTAGCAACAATATTGTAACGGATTGGTTGTTATTTATATATATACTAAAAAAACGAGACTATTCACGAAGCAAGATAGGTTAAAAGTCATCGTACCATCATTCAGAAGCACGAGGCTAATTATTCCGTTCACATCTCACTTCTGCAGAGTTTAGGGGACTAAAATTGGCCAGCTAGTTCATGCCTTTCCCTTACTCCCCGCTAAATCTTTTAAAAGTGGAATCTGCTACCTTTATGCTCTCTCCCCCAAAAATAAGGCTAACTCCGAACGCTAATGAGCCAATTATAATTTTCCCTTAAAATGTTCCATTAAAAATTATTGCGTACATATATTTTTTTCTTTTCGTTTCGGGCCGGAGACAGGGGTTATGGGTCCAGCAGTCATTAAAAACGGGGGATGAAACAAAACAGACCACGACACTGAAACCCTATGATAAAGTGTGCGGGGAGAGGTGTTGGGCGAGTTAGGAGGGGAAGGAGTCGACTACCTTGATCGGGCCCCCTCCCCCCACCAATTATCTCTAGTCATCTACCAGCACTTTTGCCCCCTTGTTTTCTCCTGGAGGCGTATTTTTTTTCCTCTGTATTCTCGCACGTTCCCCTCGCTGCTTCCGTGTCAGTGCCCATTTCCTCTCGCGGCCTCACCGCGAACGGTGGCGTTTGAGGTCTCGATGCGCTCTGAGGTGCTCGCGGCCCTTTGATGCTTAAAAGTGGGCCGGTTTGGTGGTCACGAGGATGAGCGGACCCTTTTCGGTGGGGGGGAGGGGAAGAGAGAGATTCGACGAGGGGCCGCGCTCGGGCCCACCACCCTCAACGCGAGCCTTATCTCTCGTACCCCTCCGCGACCTTTTCCGTCCCCGCCGCCATTTCGAGAATTCGCCCCTCTCCCTTTAAAACTCCTCCCCGCATTCAAGACCCCGGCAGCCCAATTTTATCCCTCCCTCGCCCAAAGCCCCCCAAACCCTTCTCACGCGAGCAGTTCTACGCGCGCGTTCTGACGTGTGTGCCTGGGAGGGGGGGGGGAGGGCTGGAGGGACGGGGTGAAGAAAAGGCAGGAGGAAGGGGTCATAGGTGACCGGGAAAGGGCTGAGAGAAAAAAGGGTTCAAAAGGTTCCTTTGGTCCCACCGACGCCCTCTCGTACTGTTTCCGCCAACCTCACGAATAATTTAAACACGCTCCTGAAAATCCGAATTAGGTGCGTAGATAGATGTGTGCAGCTGTTCTTTAAACTGTTGAAATGGGCAAGTGGGGAAAAATATGTATAAAAGGCATAAGGAATTTCTCCTCACGGGTTCGTGGGAATATAATTTTCGATATATCTCGCAACTCCAGATACACGTTTGCCAAGTTCTACCCGGATGCTCGCCACGCGAAGGGAAGTTCTCTGGAGAAAATAAAATGGAGCTGGCGTTTTACATGAATGCGCAATTGATTTTCTTTGTGCGCTGCAAAGGCCCTCTTCATTCCGCTCCACGGGGAAAAAACAAAGGAAAATCCGTGACAATATCCGCAACACGACGCTCTTGCTTCAAAAATACGTATTCTCCGTTTGCCTTTGGAATAAGCTTGTCGCTGAGTTACGAATATTTGAAAATGCCTATTAGTATATGAAACTTTGTAGAGAAGTTCAATTATATATTATGTCAATAATCTAATCCTTTTTTCTCTCTCTAATCGTTTCCATTCGAGATCTTTCATATAATTTTAATTAATAATTTAAAGCTACATTTTTGCTTGTTAGTGCTAACATGTACTGGGAATACGTACTCCAAAAGGAAATGCAAGTGATAATTCTCCAAGTGCTTTGCCCATGCATGATGCTCATACATTATTAAATGCAATCTTTGCGTTACATTATATGCAGCATATACTCATTGAAAAGGTATTCCACATCTGATAGAGTTCCACATATGATTTTAGTTGTCTCTTCCTTAAATATATTAATTTTATAGCAAATAATTGAGGTGTATCTGACAAGTACATGGAAAATTGTCAATAGCATTAGGTATAATTCAGGTACAAGTATATTACCAATCTCCCATTGGAGCAGTAAGGTTTTCTTACTTTCTCTCTCTAATCTACGTACTGATTCACTGATTCATGCACTATTAACTGTCATAAAAAATAGTCATCCTTAATTTATTTAAAATTGCCTTTATTATTATTGAATAAAATTGATAGCGCATTGAAACCTTTCGTTTTATGTATCGACGTTATTGAACCAGACGTAATCTTCCCGACGCCTACCAAACGGGTTTAAGACACGAACCTTCCGTGACGAATGTACATTAAATAGTTTCCTAAAGAAGAACTGGTATCACTTTTATAGACGAATACGTGAACCCTTTACCCTCTGCGGTGACTATTCTTCGCGAAACTGAATATTAGATACCTATGGCTAGGTAAATTTTCTTAGTGTTCATCTTTTTGTGGTTTCGATGCTAAACTTTTCTCTCCGACTCATATAACCCGATGAAACAAAACCGAAGAGCTCGCCCACCATTATTCAAAAATTCCAATAAGTTGCCCCTAATGAATAATAACATTGGATTTTAAGAAATGCAAAACATTTTTATGTTAAAACATTGCGAATTGTTGGCCGTACATTAATAATGTCGATAGCGATATTGAAAAGATGATTGAGCGTTGAAGCCAAGGAAAAATTAATAATATTTTGGTCAATGGTTGAGGTGAGAGATGATAGGCGCTACAAAACTTTCAAACTTGTCCTTATAAATCAAAGTCACGGAATCGTGTATGTACTTGTAGGCACAAATATCGATTTGCGGTGGTAAATTGAATAGTAAAATCGCTTTTCTGTCGATATTAATTTTCCGAGTAATATTTCACGACCGTTTTTCAAACTAAATAAATATGTGTAATAATTACGTAAGTGAAATTTTTACGTAATTGGCCGTTTGGGTGCATTCAGGAAAAGTGAGATCATTTGGGAGGGAATTAAAAACTCGTTGGAGTTATACATTATCGGATCACTAAAAGGGTTATGGGTCATCGGTTTATACGTTATCGGGTAAATAACAATTAAACTATACTTATTTTTCCATTACGTAATAATTATGTGCAACATCATGTACTGTTTCAAATCTAAGCATAGTTTCCGTTGATCATTTATCTCAAAAACCAGGAACACTAGGAACTTGGTTTTAAATCAATATTTCCGATTCATTCTTCGGAGTTACCGTCTTGAACACGATAAGAAGCTCATCAGAAGAAGTTAAGAATAAAAATCACGTATAACCCATGGGATCTATAGATTTCTTTTTGTGTACTTCTAACAACAACATTCTGTGTACAAAATGGATTTTCAGGTTAAATGGAGATGTCTAAATTCATTTTCTCAAAGTTGAGATTCAGTTGCTTGAGCTTTATTTATCTTATATTATCCGCTAGAAAACATCCACCGATCCTATCATACAGTGTTCAAATCACATCAATGCTTACGTACAATCCTATCATATATCGTAGTATTAACTTCTGTAAACTACCCGGAATCAATTGTTCAAGATAATTGAGGATAAAAATTTCTCTTGATAACTGAAAGTATTCACGGATGGGTTAAATTAAATTGATTTAAAGTTTTTTTAAAAGTAGCCTAAAATATAAGTCGGACGATGAGTAGATATAGGGATCGCTTATTATTTTCATATCCCGTTCAATTCCCAGTTCATATCCTCTTGTACAACTCGCATTTTGGGAGAACGGAGCTTCTTTTTGAACTTCTCACTTTTACCAACATACCTCAAATTCAATAGAAAATTATTAACACTCAGGCGAAACGTGATGAAAGACCGTTTTGAGCACTGTGGCGTGCAAGTGAAGAGAAATAGGATTTCACCGCCTCCTGGGCGCATAGCAATCGTTTGTTTCTTTTCCACCATTCCGAGATAAAAGAGAGTCGGCGTGGAGAATAAAACAGGAAACATTAAAATAAACCTCCGAACCTGCTCCGACTACAAGAGGGTCGACTTCTCACGAGGTTAGAGAGGGATTCAATGATGCTGCTTGAAAATACTTTCGGATGAATCCACTAAAGTATTGGAGAAGCCCTTCTGGACAAAAATAAAATGCACGCGTGTTCGAAAGCCCATAGCAGCGGGACCAAAATAATTTTAGGGTGACTGATATTCTAAGCACGCTCTCAGTACAATTTTCGTACTCTCGGCTGTCGTTGACGATTCCCAACGTGCTCTACGATCTCCTAGACCCGAGATTTTTACGTCGTGTTCACGAAAAATTGTTCTCCAGGAACGCCCTCGAGAATAATATTGTGACAAAGTCTTTAATGGGTACTATTTTTCCCGAAATTTAATTCATGGTGATGGGTGGACAAAATAGTTTTAACGTCATCCTATATGAGATGGTAGCCAGGACGAATGACCATTCTCGGGAGCGAGGAGTCTTCAAAAAGGTAAATACATACTAGACTATCGGGAACTTTTTTGTAGGGTATTGGGACGCTGGAAATACCAATGTTTCCAAGACCGTTCTGGGAGAACTTAATAGGTGGAAATGATATGGGTATCCTTGGTGAAATCTCGGAGAACGTGAGAATTAAAGAAAACAAAACAGCATAACAGTGAGGAGGCGGGAGCTGTGGTCTCGCATGCTGTTCTAGCGACCCCCAGTAATTTTATCGATCGAGATGACGGTGGGAAGGTGTTCGGAGATTTTGGAACATGAATGAAAAGTTGAAAGGGTACGCGGAGGGGTGTCTTCAGACACCAGTTCTATAAGCACAAGCATTCAATTATTCATGATGTTATGTCACACAAAAACACATGAAATTATACATGTACGAGCCTAAGTCCTAAATGCCAACGGCCATACCACGAAAAGAACAACGATTCTCGCCCGATTACCGATGTTATGCTATATCGGGCCCGCTTAGTCCTTGGATGGGTGACCGCCTGGGAATATCGAGTGCCGTTGGCAATTGTTATGCCGGTGGAGGGTTAACCTGCGAAACCTGCCAACCCAGAGGTCGCGGGTTCGATTCCCACCTAAATGGGTCCTATCTAGAGCTTGAGTGTTTGTAATTGTCTTTAATGTATTTATGTATATGGGTTCGGTGTAAGCAGGGCCAATTAAGTCTCAATTTCGTCCCAATAAAGCTGTCAAGTAAAACAAATGTAAATCATGAAATTATGAGCATTTTAAGAAAAGTTTAAAATTTTCCTTTATTCTTTTAAATTTAGAAAGTGGGAGTATTAACATCTAATTTTGTTACGACTATGTATATGTGGTGTAAGGTTACGACTTTCCGTGTTGCGGTTTCTCTATTATTTTATCCTAGTATTCCTCTCCCACCAATGTAACGTGGGGATATTATCATTCCCTCTACGTCACCGCAACGTAAATCTCGGTCGTATCGATGAATACATTAATGAACATACAGAATAATCGATGTTTCAGCCGTCAAAGGCCGAATCAATCGCCTTGTAGACGTCGGTTGGGATTCTCAGTGGGTAAAGAGAGCAGTGTGCTATTTCCCAGGAGCGAGCGGGGTCCCCGGGAAAGCAATCGGAGGAGAGACCGCCAGGGGCTTTAGTACACGGAACACTGGGACGCACTCTCGTCTCCGCCGACCGCGTGAGAGGGGATCAGGGCACACTGGTTCTCTCTCTCTCATACGGAATGCCAAATCCTTTAATGAAACGCAACGGAATCGGAGACGACAACCCGATGGTGGTCATTTTTATCGTTTCCTCTTCCGCCCCTCCATATTCCCACCCTTCTCCCACTCCTCGCACACAGATTTACCCCAATTCCCCCACCCCCATCACCCACTCACCCCATTCGACACTTAAACAAAAACTCTCCGCCAAAGTGAAGTTAACACCCCCCTACCCAACTGAGCTACCGAATCAAACGAACTACCCCACTCCAAACATACACAAACACATGTGTATACGTGCATCCATTTCGTTCCCCTTCCCCTCGCGGATCCCCCCCCCACCAACCTCCTCCTCTTCCCCGGGATCGATCGCAGCTAGTCGGAAAAGTGGGGTGGAGAGAGGGGTGGGAGGTTGTATGTGGTGCAAGTGGGCAGGGGTGGGAGAGAGTGCGGTGTTGGGTTCGGATAGGAGAACGTGTTGGTAGGAGGTGGAAAGGAAGGGTGGGGGGGAGGAGACGAAGCGTGGGGGAGCGCGAACGGGAGCCCGCGGAAGAGGGGGTAGGGCGTGTGTGAGGAACCCCTGTCGGAGCGTCCCCCCTACTCTCCACTCTACCCCCTACCCCCCAGCTCTTTGGATGACAGTGTGGTCGACGGATCAGGTTCCGTGCCAAAACGGCGACTCGACCGGTAAATCTCCTCGCGCGGCGCGTGAGCCGGGGTCTGGAAGGGCCGAAGAAAGACGACGGCGACGAAAAAAATAAATAATGGAAAGTGCGCGCGCGGAGATGGGAGGGATGGGATTTGGTGGGGAGGGGTTTGAAAAAAAGACACGTCGGAGAAGGGAGGGGGGGTGAGTGGTGTGAGAGCGGGAGGTTTCGGCGGTGCTCGTCGGTGGCGGGGCTGCGCGTTGCTGGCGTCACGGGAGTCGCTGAAAAGTGTCGGCCGCGCTCGCGAGTGTGAGTGAGGCCGATTAAGTGAAAGCAATGCAAGTTTTTGTGTAATGCACCCAAGTAAATGTCTGCTAAAGTTGGCACTTTGGCAAGAATCTGGTATACCTTTTTCACTCCAGTTCATGCACTTCTCTTCACCATTGGATCCGTTATTCAAGTTTTCCATTGCATTCGATTGCAGCCATCGTTTTAATCCATAGTCCAATCCAACAGTTCGTTTTCCGTGAAAACATCAAATTTTTGTTTAAAGTTTCTCCTAAATAAAACCTTTATTAAATTCCAAAGAAACTATGGGAGATGCTGCAACAGTAACTTTTAACGGAGTCAGCCGCTAATATGCATTTCAATGCAAGAATTTCAGAGTGTAAAAATCATTCGCATTGCCCGGGATGATTTTTACACTCTGAAATTGTTGCATTGAAAATCTTTATTGATTTGGTTGCAGTTTCTCCTCCTTGTAACCATGACAATAATACCAACTTTTATACTAGCATCGCAGATAAACAAGATGGCGTGTTTCAGGAACGTCTTATCCTATGAAGCGTGAAAAATAATAATAGAATATAATTTTAACCGGAACGAATACGAGTCCAGGGCAGTGTATCCCTATATTATTTCGGTTCAACTTCATCAGATATTCTCTTTCAAAAACCTTGCCAACTTACGTCATCATAATCCTCGATGTACAAGGTGTGATCAAAAAAAGACGGCTGATTTTATAACTTATTTATTTCGACGAATACAGCTTAATCGAACTTGTCGACCTCAAAGTACTTTTATGTAGCCTTCTAATAAAATTTTTCGAAGGAGGTTAAACTGTTCAACTGACATAAACGAAAATTATTCGGCGCAGTGACTGTCCACGAAGCAGATGGGCCGGGGAGAGAGCGATATCCATTTTGCTTTATTTGGCGTAGGTGAGTAAGGATTTAGGGTGGTGAGTGATTCGATAGCGATGGTCTTTTCGCATAATAATAGCCTGTCAAAAACTCGATGTATCCTTAGTTAACACCACCACAGTAATCAACCCAAAGTTTGGTTTGATAGTTGTGGGCATTCAGCCAGCGGT
This sequence comes from Hetaerina americana, assembly GCF_022747635.1. NCBI lineage: Eukaryota > Metazoa > Arthropoda > Insecta > Odonata > Calopterygidae > Hetaerina > Hetaerina americana. The sequence goes on along the minus strand of NW_027286625.1, from coordinate 4,424,048 downwards.
GTATGACATCCACACATCAGAGTAGGGAGGATCAGTAACTTTACCTGTACCTCCTAGAGTTTCCCGAAAAGCTTGAGTGAAGCGCTAAGGGTGCTCAGGGGTATCAGCTGGAACCTAACCCGGGTCCGCCGGTCAGTAACCCAGCGCTTTATCCTATTAGACGAACACGTCCCCCATATATCCCATATAGCCTTATATACTTAATGGCCAAGAAGAAAACGGAAGTACCCATAAAAACGTGAAAGAGAAAGTAGTACATTCAAATATTACAGTAGGTAATATATGCCAATTTATTTAAAAAATATTATGTTGCTAGCGTAATATGGGAAAGTAGGGTATGGAATAAAGTATGGGGTAGGTCCGCCTTAACGTTTAGCATTAAGGAGACGGAATGCTGTAACGTGGAGCGTCGGGTTTCCGATGAAATATCCGGGAGTGAGGGGGTTTCCGGGTGATAAAAGGGGAATGGGCTGTTCTTCGATTTGTGTCGTTCTCGCGGAGGGGAAAGCGATACATCGATGAGGCCGGGATTCGCACTCGCGAGTATTTCTGAAGGCCAAAGTGGTATGAGCTGTCGGAGAGTTTCTCCACTGTCTCCCACGAGTGGAAAATCAATGTGTTGGGTTATTTTTTCTGAGAATTCATGGCACCCTTGATAATGCGGAGGGCTTTTGTCGCGTCTTTTCAAAAAGGACCGGTAACGATGATGATGAGGGGTTCACATTGCTGCGACGTGTATTATTCAGACTTCCAGTTTAGATTGCCAGCTGGTGAAAATCTCGTGACATTACAGTTCTTACTCCGGAGTACGTGGACGAGAGACACTGAGCGGTCTATGATACTTCGCGCGTCAGATGGGATAGGACGTTAAATCACTTAGCAACGTGACTGTTTTGTAACTTAAGTATACATGTGCCTGCGTTATATTTATTTCCGCTAAACTGATCCGTAGCTTGTATAATTCTTTTTTCAATGAATTGGCAATGATTCTAAATAACGAACGCGTTCGCTCGCTGTGTATTTAGCGATAATCGTCGTGTGAAAGTGTATTCAATCAAAGAGACTGTGGGAATTTCTGCAACAGTCATTTTAGGGCTGTCTCCCTGCTGATGCGAAAACGAATGCGAGAAATCGTTCGGCGGAAAAATTATTTGTCTTGCCAAAGAGGATCCGAAGGAATGGCTCCAGTTGTAAACTCTGGTCATAGGAAATGATTTTGAAACCGTAAAACTTTAGTACTCTAATGAATTTATTGACAATTTATTATCATATTCGAATTTTTCTCAAACACATGCGGTGGGTAAATTTTTACTGGAGCAGGTTCCTGAAACCCGAATGAAATTTAATGTTTCATAGTTGCAACTCCATTGCTTTTTTCTTTTACAGGAGATTTAACAAAGTTGCAACTTAAATCTATGTTCACAAAAAAAATCCAATAATGTTTACCGGAACGATTTTCCCTGACAACACTATAATAACTAATATTTCATATCAAAAGTTAGGCGTTGAAACCACCCGGTCACGTGTTAATGAGACGTTTGACATGTGAAGCAAGAAACGAAGCGGGCTTAATTTTTCTATTAAATTTTCTGTATGGATACCTTAATTCGTGATCACTCAGGAGGTTGTTGCATCAAAGGTGATATAAAAGCATGAACGGACGCAAATGAAAGTGAGCTTGAATGAATGAGCACTCTTTTTCAAAAGGAAAATCGTTCCGTAATGACTGGTGTCATTTATAAAGACCGCTTATTTGATTTAAAAATATTTAATGATTTTTTTTGGAATACATAAAATACACGCGAAAAAGCGATTTTAATCGTGCAACTCTCGTTGCTTGAATTAAAGGAGACCAAAAGCTTTGAGTCCCCAGAGATAGCTCCATTTAAACGTTACAACTCTTTTCACTCTTTTTCGGAAGCTTGGAAATTTGTCCCGACATTACTTACAAGTGCTATTACGCCCCGACACAACTACATTTACGTGGACTACCCGTAGTGGAGAGTTCTATATTCGTACTCGTATTAATCCCAGAGAAATTAATTGGGTTGCCTGACTTTTACTCATAATATTCATTATGTTTTGTACCATATTTCATGCCACGATTATTCATATTGAATATTCATATTGTTAATCACCAGGCTTGGTCACGGAAAATACTTTCATTATTTTGGTCGACGTTATGTAAGTATAAAAAAGGATGCTATCTCTCGCCAACACGATTCATTGTATACTTTGGAGAGGCAATAAAAGAAGCACTTTAATTAGGCTTCAAAGGAGTCAAAGTGAATGCCGAAGAAATTAACATGCTCTGGTTCGCAGATGACATCGCATTAGTAGCATACACGCGAGATGGAATGCAAGCCTCTCTGGGTGCTATGAACCAACTACTTCGGAAAAAAACATGACCATCAACAAGAAGAAAACTAAAATATTTGTTTGTGGAAGACAGAAGCTGAAGACAGCTATCACAACTCGAGGAGAGAAACTAGACAAAGTGGAATCCTTCATCTACCTATGCAGCATATTACTTGGGATGGAAGAAGTTCGGCCGACTTTAAGCGAAGAAGATTCCGAGCTAATAAAGAAGTTCCAGAAGGAGAGGTATCTACACTGCTCAAAGAACCTCATGTTGCCAACAAGGAAGCAATTCGTCAAAAGTTCGAGTAGAGCATGACACTTGGCAAATGAAAGACATGGAATATTGATAAATTGGACCAGTGAAGAATAGATACCTTTAAAACATGGTGCTTTGAGGAAAATGCTAAACATTAAATGGATAGACCAAACGAGAAACGAGGAAATATATAGAAGAGCAAAAGAGGAAAAGACAAGAGAAGTAGATGGATTGAACACACCTTTAAGCACAAAGATTTAGTTAGGAATATGAGAGAATTGAAATTTAAGGAAAAATCCAGAAATATCAAGATATCAGGCTAGGGAAGCTATCAAGGGGCGAGAAGGCTTACAATGAATAGAGAATACGTATGATGATCACTTTTCATCGCATTGATGCTATGTCCAGATCATTGATATAATTAACAGTGTTCGTCCATTAAGCTTGCCATTACAAATGTTACGTAATATGTGCATGTCAGTAGCTCATTACTGTTATTTTTTGCGATGACAAAAACTAACATGCCATAAAATTGAAGGCAAAAAATGCTGACTACATCAAATTTATGGTAATTGATTGATTTGCAATTCTTAGCGTGTAAACTTAATGTCATTATCTCCATTACTTCGATCTTCTTGTATAAGGTCCTGGTTTTCAGTAATCGAGTAGTTTAAAAGTGAATACAGTTAGTAGACCTATTTTAGGATCTCTCTCCCAACTTCGATGAAAGACATGGTCATGTCTCTCTATTAAGAGTTCCTGTATGTTTGCCTGATGTAATGCTGACGAGAACAACAATAAAACATTTCGTATACACTCCTAGAGTGCAACTTTCCCACCATGGCAAAAAAAACAATTTTGCTGCGAAAGGTATCGACGAATTCAGGGAATAGAAAAGCAAAATAAATCAGTGAAATTATTCATAATTATGTCAAGTTTCTGGTAATAATAAGTATTAAACGATAATTTTAATATTATCGACTGAAGTTTTAAAGATTAGTGTAACTTAGTACTCAAATAACACACTCACTTTTATAGAGATTCGCTATGAAATTTTTTTTTCAACAAAACATCATAGATTATCATTATCATTTACTTGCCAGTTTGCCAAGTGGGTACAAACCAAGCCAACTTCATTCAGGGTGAATTGATTACGAGGGAGTCAGTATAAAAAATATATTTCTCTTACGGCGTAGATTCTTTCAGATTATGGAAAAATTCTTTGCTCATATACGCCTCCTTGTATGCAATTGTTTTCGTGGAATGTCTGAATCTTTTCTCCGCACCACGACAAAAAAATAATTTTGTTGCAAAAAATGTCATGTCTCTTTATTTAATATTCTGCTTTTTTTAAGGAAACTATTTAAGATCCTAGGCAATGTAAAATATCGTATTCATACTCTTACTGATTCAGTTCTGCTGCATTGCAGTTAACTCTTATTCACACAGCCTAAAAATTACCCTTTTACTGTAGGTTTATGTAACTTACGTAAGCAAATATTGATCCATCATCAGATTGAGGGATAAGATAAACTCTCAGGTACTTTGACGCAAATTTGTGCTCGAAATTTCCCTTATTGTGATGTAGTTTACCCCCTGGGTAAACACTGCAAAGAAGGAAGAAATAGTATATTACGCTCGGGTGGTAACACCGGTTGTCTTGGCTTATTTTGGAACTACGGCTGGCGTGTTTTCTGGTATATTATGTTAACCAAAGACGTGCGTGATTATGTACCATACTCTTTTGAGATAATTTGTATTTTTCTCGAGACTGTTATTCATCGTGCATATATTTCAATATTTCTCGATTTCGAGATGAATCTACATGTAACATATTTTATAAATACGTAATACTCCTAAACAGAATCATTTGATGCAAATTCTTCAGGCTGAATTCCCGTGTGATAGATGAGGCAGCGCTATCATTAATCGTAATAAAATTTAAAAGTTCTTGTACGTTACCCTGGCTAATTCATAAAAATGCATGGTTACAAAATTAAAAATAATTACGAACAAATTAGTGCTTTAAAAATTGATCAACAATTAGATTAGTTTTTATGCAAATATTTGCTATTAATTTTAATTTATGTTCATGCAACAGCGTTGCAATCGGTGAAATTAATGACGATTTGCGAGTCCTCAGGATGCCAGAGTAATTCCGATTTAACTAACGTCGTAAGTATTATTTAGACTTACTTATCCAAGTGATAGATTTCATCAGGTGGAAATGCCTTGTGTTTTTACATTTTCAAAGGTGAAAAATTTTCCTCGGAAAGAATATTTTCTTGGCGAAAAGCGTAATTGGACCTTTGGATGGAAGCAACTCGAGCACACGATCTCCTTGAAAAGACTGAAAGTCGGAAATGGTTTCCATGGAAGCTCAACACTAATGAGGAACACGATCAATCATTCTCGGAAAATATAAGATTCGAAAGGGCTTGCAAAACTATCGAAGCTCCGTAATTTATCAATGAATCTATCTCCATCTCGGTTAATGTGTACTTAACTTCCAGACCACGCACTTGGTTACTCATCTCTATGACACGCGTACTTCAAATACTCTATCGTCACAACGGCTCCACTTCCAGAAGTGCTCTCCCAAGTTGAAATCAACTCGTCCAGCAGCTCTTCTCCTTAAGACGCCGTGTTATCCACTTTAAATAGACTCCTGTCGCAATCGGCAAACGTTCCTTTGTACGCTCCCATCTCCCCACGTCACTCTCCACGCGATAGAACACAAACTGCATTCTTTACTTAAACCCTTATCTACCCTATGGATTTACCCCTGGAGTCTGTATGAGATCGAGATCTTCTGACCCCTTTCACAACCTCCATACCCTCCTGCTTCGTGATCACATAGTCGTTCTTAAACAGCTTAAAAGGGAGGGCCACGTGATAAGTTTTTAGCAAGCCTCGGATCGTCAATACTTCCCCGTCGATTAGAGAATGGAACCAAGTCTATCGGAGGAGCCCTTTGTTTTCTAATCTCTTGTCCACTGTGCTCTCCCAATACAAACTGGTTGGTTCTGTACCTTGTTTTGTGGACTAACTTGGTTTTTGAGCCCATGGGGGTCTAGATTAATTAGCATATTATATACTTATTACGCAGACAATTTATCTTTGATACACTGAATTCCTAGAATTTTTGTGAAAAACTGCAACTTTATGTTCGCGAACTCTTATTACCAACATTATGAAGGACATGTAACTAAGGTGATGCTATAATAAAATTTTCAGGTATATTGATTTTCAACCCGCCCTACCTTGCGTGAGTGAATAGAATCAAGGTCACCGCAGTTCTATTTTCGTAGCGAAGTGGGGAAATACATGCACAGTGCTAGACGTTTCACCTTGAAAAACTTGACTTCCATTTGGTATCACATTTTACGGCGTTATATTTAGAGAAAAAGGAGTTGTCAAATTACCATGTTGCATGGAAATTCAATAAAATGTTTCTCTTAATTTTTATTTCCCTTCATGTATTCATGCCAGGACATATATGGTATGAAAGTGATGTAAATTCGCAAAAGAGAAGGCATGTTCTTTCCTTTTTGAATGATTATATCTATTTCGAAGTTTAAAAATTTTATGTATGCGCAGCGCAAGTATTTTCACGGCACTTACCCATTAAAATACATGTACACGCTTCAGTAAAACTGAGCACATTTGAAAATAATCATTAGATCATCCCAGAAAAAACTCATTGTGTCATTTTATCATCACAAATTTGAGAAAGAAATCTTTGATATCATCATAAATATTCTAAATGAAAATACCATAAGCATAGTAATCAACCCGAAGGTCGGTTTAGTTGGTGATTGTAGAGTTCACCCAGTACTAAGCCCGACGACGTGTGAAATTCACTCATAGTGACGTGTGTGAAATTCAAGTGGCATGTGAAATTCATTCATTCACTCGTAGGGGGGGCCAGTTCCTTTCCCTGTACCGGTTATGGTACAGGGAAGATCTGGTACCCGAAAAATCAGATAGCTTTAGTGGAGCTGCAGGTGCTCAGAGACTTACCCGGGAATCGAACACGGGACCCTCCGGTCAATAGTCCAACGCTCTACCCCCTGGAATACCGCGACATACCCAAAAAAATTCTAAATAAAAAAAATTCTACATACCTAATGAAAAAATTAAAATTGCTTAAAATATTTAAGAATGTGACAAATGAAACTGTTCTCGCGATATTTATACATTTTTCAATATGACGTTGGAATAACCACTCGTTATTTAATCATATTCGCCGTTTGTCTAGACCTCCTGGTTGATTTCCTTAATCTCTTTCCAAAACAGTAGCTTGAGAGCTATTAAAATTAAAAGATTTTCACTTTTGATACTTGCTCATCGCGCCAATGATGTGGTCTGGCTGGCCTTGTCGTCTATGTATAAACTTGCACTGTACAAAGGAAAGTTGCATGATTCTAAAAACAATAATCATAATTTAATATCCATGGAAATTAAATTCAGCCCATTTAGTGTGTGTTCATTTTTGTAGCATGTGAATCCTATTCGGAACGAGCTATCTGTATTTAACGAAGACAGATGAGGGAACATAAAAGTTTTGAAAAGGAAGCTGTACGAAAAATGTAATGTATTCAAATGACATGGTGATTAATTTCATATGTGATCTTGTTCGCACTTTCAATCCGTTATTTAGGAGTAACCATTTTCAATATTTCGAATAACCGCTTCAATTAATGCAAATTTTCTCAGCGACAGAAAAATGGTGCAGATTTGTGCCAGATATCCTTGGCGTAGTGCATCAAAGGTTACGGAGATAGTCGTCAAGCGTTCACCTAATTCCTGAATTGTGCATATGACGGTAGTAAATTGTTCATTTATCGATCGATACTGCCCGAATAACCTCTGATTCTCTATTAAAGTACATCGTATACTAGTACATAAACAAGGTACAATACAAAGGTGAGATTTTACGCAGTAGCAGAATTTCGATGTTCACGCTCATGGTAACCGCTCATGTCAGGATTAAACTAACGATCCCAGTTGAGTTCGAATTTCGGCTAGGGTAGCTACCCTTCTAGCCACCATCCAGGTGGTTTGATTATTTTTTAAAAATCGTTCGGATGGAGTCGGCAAGTAGCGCATTTTCATTCAAAGTTTTCATTAATTAGATCATTTTATTCAAAACAAAAAACTTACCAAGGCCGTCAATTTGGCAGCCTTGGTACTTTAATTATTTTTCCAAATCATATAGATGCCAATTTTAAGAATTTTCTCACGCGGTTTTAATGTTCGATGACTCTCATTATTTCGCGTTTATCTTCAATATTTTTCAGAAAATTATTTGTGACACTGATTTTCTCAGTTTTTTAATTCGGTACCAAATGACACCAGAGTGATAATTTTGACGGTTCCATTTTTTCATTCCCTTCTACATGTTTAATTGGAGTAATACATGAAACTAACTTTTGTATTTCGCTTAACATAGATGGGTAGAATGATGAAAAGCCGCAAAGAGAATAAACCATTTCTAGGATTTTCAAAGATCTCTTGTAGACATTTTTTTCGAAATACATCGATAAACTTTAAATCGGCTCATTGTATTCAACTAAAAATATGGCAAAATTAATGTGATACACCAGTAAACAAGGCGATTGCGGTAATTTCAAGGGTTTTGAGACTCTCAGTACTTCCATCGCTAATGATCAATAATTCATTTATTACTCGAAGATTAGTTGAGCTTATCGAAATGAAATGAAATAATTTACTTTGTAATTCCACACACTTTTTTTTTTAAATACGACCCACGTTTCGACGTTGAACGTCATCATCATCAAAAGTGTGTGGAATCACAAAGTAAATTATTTCATTTCAATATGTTATGCAAATGTCATAAAGTTACGCCTGAGACAACAAATTTTAATAGTTGAGCTGATTTCAGTGAGGCTACCGATATAACAACTATGAAGGCGATGGGCAGTTTTTTGGTGGCGTAGATGTGAGTCCGCCTTCGACCATAAAGATGAGTTGATCTTGAATTGGATTTGATAAAAATCGACCAGTTATTGGTAAATTCCTTTACCTGTTTGTAAGGAGCCTAACTTCACCTGAAGTACTCTCGTCACTAAGTACAAGTGGTGTTTGGGATATCACCGAATACTTTCCCATTTTCAGGAGTCAAATCATGATTGTCGGAGTTGGAAGTCCATTTACCCTTTCAGCAATCCAATCCCTTGAATGAGAACAATCTTCAGACATTCTGTAGGACTGCGAGGTGAGGGTGGAGCTGACTAAATGTCATTGCCCAAAGCGCGTTGAATGATTAGGGTCTTCGGGCAAACGGGGACCAGTAGGTACGTTTCCCGGCTTCACTTTTTGCTTCCCTTATTAATATGGCAACCCATTAATCTTACGGCCCGATTTCAGCAAGGGGCACGGGCTCTGAAGCGTGATAATCCGTTCTGGTTTGCGAGTGTTCCACTCACTTACAGGGCCGGTAACACTACGGGCCTTTTTCGACTCGCATACCTATGTCGAATTTAACGTTCAGTCAGAGGCGGAATCCAATTTGGAAGACGAAAGCTCTTTAAAAGAAAAAAATATCTCTCTTAATGCTTTTCTAACCTCCCTCCTCCCTTACTTACCGTCCACTGCAAAGGTTATTTTTATAAACACACTATGTACTTTGCCCGGAGGACTTTTACAACTCAAATTTCTACAAACTCTATTATGAAGTAGTAACACGATAAAATAATACGTTCATCAAGTGACCACCAGACGATTTTGATGGTTCAATTTTTAGTTCCATATTTTCTCCGTTTCTGTGTCTTTTAATGAGTATGATGGTGTTCTGCACTACAAATTTGCTCCAAGAGGTCAGACGATCAACGAAGAATATTACGTCGGAGTTCAGAAAACATTACGTTTTGCCGTGAGAAGAAAACGACCGCGTCTCAAGCGGTGACTGGCTTATTCACCACGATAACGCGCCAGCGCATTCATCGAACCTTGTAGCTTAATGTTATTATTATTATTTACACAATTGCGTTGCAATTAGGCGATTTTCCTGGTGGCAACGGTCAAGTTAGGTTAAAGATAACTCTTACAACGAAAATTACATACGAACACATATAAAAACAGATAAGAGACAAAATATTTTTACATACAATGACACTTCCACATCACATACAAACAAACTTCCACACCACATACAAAATCCCGTCCACATCATATACAAATATTTTCATTACTACAACGAAGTTTATTACCCAGTGGCTGCTTTACATTTAAACTTAAAACTTCTAAAATTGGATGGAAAGGGCTTAAACAAACCTCCAGGCAGCTGGTTCCAATCAATTATAGTTCTATTTAAAAAAGAGTATTTTTTCTGATTTGTTTTTTGAGTCCTTATTTTTATTTTGAAACTATGGTCGCTTTTTCCCTTAAAGTTAGGCTTTTCTATCCCTTGCCTTAAATCTTCCCACGCTCCGTCCTTTTTAACAATTCTATGCATCGCGCCTAACCTACTACTTTTTCTTCTATTTTTCAAACTCTCCGATTTCAGTATATCTAACATTTCTTTGACACTTTCTGTTCTTTTGTACCTTCCGAGTACATACCTTGCTGCCTTTCTTTGAACTTTTTCTATCTTTTTAATATGCCCCTCCTCATATGGATCCCATACTATGGAGGAGTATTCTAGGATAGGGCTAACCAGTGCCTTATATGCTTTTTCTTTTGTGGTTACGCTACTTCCTTTTAAATTTCTCATCACGCAATGCAATACTTTAAATGCCTTCCTTGTCAAATTATCTACTTGGACTCTTCAATCCTGACTGGTTGAAATGTAACTTGGTAATGATGCACATTGTATTTTACTTTAATTCTAAGGACGCAATGTTTATTCTGCACATCAATTAATGAATGAATTCCCAAAAATACTAACTAACAGCTAAAATGCACGCCTACGGCCTATACCCAGAGTGGACGAACAGACTGAACTTTGTGAAACATTGATTTAGGTGATTATCTTTGTAAATAAACTAGAAAGGGACAGAAAGAAAGGGAAATGAATGCGGAGAGAAGCCTGGCGTCGATGTTAACCCTCTCCGGAAAATTGGTGCCCGAAAATTCAAGTTTTAACGCCCAATCTCGTGACCGAAAGCCCCAATGGGGAAATGGAGATCATATCTCATCCTTATAAGTATGGATTAATTGCCTTGATTTTTAATTGTATTTTTTTTCGATATCATAATCATCGATGTGAGTTTGGATGAGAATATAAAAAAAATCAAATGAATGAGGAAAAAATTAAACGTTCTAGGCATGAATGGAAAATATGCTAAGCAAGGTAGTGGAAGAGAGAGGGCTGTTAGGAGAAATTCCAATGAGGCAGGGCTAGTGTACGCAAGAGGTACTGATATGAAATGGGATGCTGAAAGCGGTATTACAGTGGAGAATATTAGGAAAGCGAGGTATACAGAGGAATAGGCATATTGGATGGCATTAATGGAGCGAGAAAGTATGCCGAGCTAATGAATGATTTATTTGAATATTTAATATGCAACCTAGGTATATTTTTTGTCGTAGTAGTCAGGGTTTACAAGTACAATACTGTGAAATACCTGTATCCGTCGAGAACCTACCCTAAACCAGGGGAGCACCACCAAAAATTATAATTAACGTCAATTATTTCATTTAAAATCATTTTTAGAAGGTATTTATAATGGATTAACGAATTTTAATGTAATATTAGCTATAAACTTTATAATTTGACATGTATACGGCGGTCCTTGAAGGCAGAGATACATGTCGCCGAACCGGAATCTGTTGAAATTTTTGAAAACGTGAGCCATTTCTCTCCTTGAAAATTTGCAAAAAGTGTTAATGACGTAAACATTCGGGATCAAGAAGTTTTTTGTAATTAAGTGCACGTTAAATCAAGTATGCAGTTCAAATTGAATTAATACCTGTGTATGTAGTTTATTTTTCCCATTCATTCACGGGGGTGGGGGAGTTGAATTTTATATACTGCCGAGGACATGTTCGTAATGGACTTTTTGGAGTAAATTAAACCATTGGTCGACGCGGGAGTGAATGTGGGGGTGTGGGGGGGGGGGTGGGAGAGGGGTGGGGGAGTACTGGATTGTCTTCCCCCAAATTAAAACTAGGGAAAAATATGGAGATTTCGATTCGATCTCACTCCCCCCCTTTCCCAACCCAACCCCCCCCATCACTTCTATGGAATGGAAAGTTTTACTATGATTAAGCCAAATCGGCAGGGATTGATAATTTCCTTAAACTTCGAGCACTTAACTTCATTAATGCCCGCCTCCATCCCTCCGCGCTCCCTCTCGTTAAATCCTCCCCCGTTCACCTCCACCCCGGCCCACATTCATTCCACTTACGCCGAAAGTTAATTTCCTCCATCTCCTCTGTCTCTCCCTCTCTCTCTCTCTCTCTCCTCTTCCTCTTTCCATTCTCCTTCCACTCATTCCACTCTTTCTCCCTTTCTCCCAATCTCTCTTCCTATTTATACCTACCTCTATCCCGCCACTCCCATCCTCTCTCCCTTCCCAAAACTCACCCCTCCTTCTCTCTTTCCCCTTTCATCCAGTTCTGCACGCACACAACACACACACGCACACATAACCTCCCCCGGCTCCCTTCCCGGCGCCACGAAGAGACGCGTAAACACTTAGGTCGATGAAACACTCCCGAAAGTTGCCCGGTCACACTTCACTTGCGGTGCAGGAGATAGATGGGTGGACGACGGTTTCAATTTTTTTTTCATTTTCGGTGAAATCAGGTTGTTCACATCGGCTCTCCTATCTTTGGATTCTAAGTCCTTTCCCCTTCCCTCCGCATCCACATAATGTCCAATAGGTAGGAAACTAAAAGTTTCATTGACGTTGCAGGCAAAAGAAAATTGACCATGAACGGTTAATGCTTTCGGTTTTAAGTGGTCTACTCTATGTATATCTCGCGAGAAAGATACATTTACTTCTGATACACAAGACACAAAGATGCACCAGTGACCACAGAATAAACAAACCAGTAAGACGGAATGGAATAACATTAGACTCCTGGCACCCACCAATTGAGAGGAGTTTTAATTGTTGTGCGATGAAGTGTTAGGGGATCGGATTTGTTTAGCAGTGGCTGCTATTGCTCAGTTTTCTTTTGGTTTTTTCTCCTTCCATTTGGTTGCTAGGTTGGCCAGTAAGATTCGTAAATCATTTGCTTGATGGTGCTCTAAAAATGCACAGATCTAATCTTTGTTAATAGATCAACGCTGACACTGGGTTCAAATCTATTTTAAACTTTAGCTTGGAAAATTATGTCAGCAGCTGAACACACAGTAGCTAGTATTACTCCAAACTCCACAGTATCAAACCGATGGCTTGAAAAAGCCGTATATCTTCACTTGTATACTAGCATAGGCATAACCTAAACTATTAGCCAGTACAGGTATTACTAAAACTATCTATAAGTGTTGACAAATGTTTAAGGTGGTCATGTTTCCCAAGACCTATGGGGTCGTAAAAAAATGAATTTACCAGTATTTTTTTGCCCCTAAAAATGCAACAAACGATAATCATATATCATATTGTGCACCTATTTAAACAGAAAAATCTTTTCCAATATGTTACTCTCAGGATTTAAATGCCTATAAATGGACGAGTAAATAAAGTATCTGACATGGAAGAGTTTTCATTTGAAGTGTTGGTATTAATCAGGTGGCAGTTGGAAATCATTATCAGTCCCATTCAAAGAAATTGATTTTTGAGAACTCTAAACAGTGAAATGTTACTAAAAAGTAAGGGAAGCACCTTTTTTGTTCATCAAATTCTGAAAGAGTATTTTATCGTGTCTTTGAAACTATGGGAGCAGTCAGAATTAATGTTATTATTGTTGGCAATGCAATGCAATCACAATTCTATATCTTGCCCGTGTCCTGTTAAATTTGAGTGTTTTCTGCTCCGTGGATCTGCAGGAGTAATATATACACGTATATACAGACACAATATAGACACGTATATACAGGAACGTTTAATTTCTCGTTTAATTTCTAATTTGAAAAGGGTTTGCTTTTTAGGAAATGCTTGCATGAAAATAATGGGAAAAACTTACTGTCAGTTATGTATTCTTCCGAATATAGTTCCATATAAATTGTCTTTGAAACCAGTAAACGTCTGAAAACTTGGAAAAAAATTGCATTACACAATTACAAAGCATTTTGAATTCATGACTAGAATATCATGTCTGTAATGTGATAACGTATTACATTGCTTTTGAGCAGATTATATAAACGAGAAGCGTACATTTTAAAACAGCTCATTATCTAAAGTTTATTCCACAATCTGTTAGTAAAAGATAAGGAAGCATTCCATAAAATAAGAGAAAAATTTCTTCAAACAAAATTATGTCGAGGTTTTAATGGGTTCAAAGAATCTCTCGGTCTTTCAAAAATGTATGAGATAGCTAACATGATTAAAATATCAGACTTATTATGCTGATAGTGCTTTAAATTAACTATAATGGAAGAAAATTCTCACAAACATCTTTTAGTCGACTTGCAAATTATTTCTTTGAAATAACTTATCAAATTAATCGCGTATTCCATTAGCTTAAGAGGAAACTAGTGTTAATTAAATGCGGCATTGACTTAATACTCCCTACCCGGAAAACTATCATAGATATTATTTGATGAGTGAAAGTAATGATTGTCGATTTTCTTGAATATCACACTTTCCTCAAATATTTCATTTTCTCGGACTGATTAGGTATGGCCACTTACGAAACCGAATGCTTCTTATTTTTCTTGTCATTTCAACAAGAAATCAAAAGATTGCTCAAGGTGTTTCTATAAGTAAATATCTTTTATGAGTCAATGCATTTTATTCTCTTCAGGTTATCCAGTAATGAACAATAGTAGCTTAAGACAGTATGTTCAAACCTAAAGACGTCAGTTGGAATGCTGGCGAAACTGTTGCCTGCCCAAGCCAATGAATACAGTGAAAACCCGAAAAAACATACAGAGATCAGTAGCTTTAAAAATCAATTCAGCCTCAAGTGTTGCTTTTCAAAATTTTCTTTATTTTTTACCATCAACTGTTTTAAATCGAAAATATAGTTTCACTATCAAGTGATACATAAATAGTGGTCTTCGTTTTTGGGGATTCCTTGTGACACTATAATCGTTTTAACAACCTAATAATGGGCAATTGCCCAACATGGGCAATATCTTTAAATTCTGTGATAAATTATTATTATAACGGAATTATGATAATTGGGAAACTTTATTACTCGCTTATTTAAATGAAGCAAAAATCTTGAGCAAGTCACGTCTATTTCCGTGTGAAAATTCTGTGTAGTAGTTTCTATCAGGGTGTATCTTTTCACTGTGCCCTCTGTGGATTTCTATTTTTCTTATCTCATCCGGCTCCCAAGACAGGTCTTATTTTACTTGCCTAATTTCTTAAAATTTATTTCATTAATTTTTTGTTTGGGTCATACACTTTTATTCACCAGTAATGCTTCTCGGTCGTTGTAAATCGTCCCAGGTGAACGCGGTGCTTTTGGGCAGTTCTTCATGAGAGTCGTGCCCACTCTTCAGGCTCTTGCCGTGTTTTTAAGCACGGATTGCTTTGGAATTAATTATCCTGAGAGGCTTATCGGTTCTGAACATTCACCCGGAAAGCGTACGGTCTGGGGTTCAGCTCCTAGTCCATTAGGCGTTTATCTCGGGCATTACGTTATGGAAGAAAGAGAGGTATTGTGATTCAGTACTTCAGCCTCTGAAATCATCTATTCTCTTCTTGAATCATTGTCACCACTGACCGCTCTGCCATTATATATGATTAAGGAAAAGCTAAAACACAGTAATCGACCCAAAGTTTGGCTCGATATGTGTGAGTAGAGGCCACCTGATACTAAGTCCTACTCGGCGTGTGAAATGACATAAACGGGTTCTGGGGTCCAGTTCCTTTCCCTGGGCCACCTGCGGTTTCTCAGGAAGATCAACAGTAGCCCAACGGTTAGGGTGCGTTTTCGATGGACCCAGCCACTACGCAAAGCTCTATTTACATTCCTAAGTTCACTTACCTAATACCTCTTAACGCGACGGCAACAAACTTTAATCCACATATTAAAGCCAATTATTTTTTATCTAAAGATACACTGTAACTACATTCATTCTGTCCAAAATGCCTATTGATTTCCAGCGTTTATCTCCCTTGCCCAAATTCTCCTCTCTAGTAGAGAACAGGAACACCTAGTTTTTATGTAAATCGATCAGAGATGAAATTGTCTAGAACCACCCGGATTCAAACTTCCTGTCGCTTTACACAGAAGGTTTCCATGCCTCTGACTCAGAATGGCGAGAGGGTATATGAGGGCTACGGTGTAAGGTCGCTAACAACAAGCCCTGATATTTTTTACTACAGTTATGTTCTCGCATGGGCAAAAGGATTAGATTTGCGGATCTCAACAGTGTACTTGTAGTGGTAAAAGCTGCTTCAAACTTATCGCTGCCACATCGCAGTAATGAACAGACCGTCCTTAAATTACGTAAGGCCATTTTTAGGTTTTTCTACACTACCCCCATTCGTAAAGGTCCGTAAGGTATAACCCTCCTCCACTCCCCATGTTACGTATCACATTATCAGTGCTTTCATCAATACATTAAACAAGCACACTCTTCTAACAAAGAAAAACAATCTTGTTTGTTGACGAGAGTTTTGTCACTGCGACTATCTACTAATGTTTCTACTTAACAAAAGCCCATTGCCATAAATTGCAACTTTTTTAGTTAAGTGGAATTAGAATTCATATGCTAACACAAAACAAACAATGGCTCTTTTAGCAGAGCCACAAATAATTATGAAGCGACGGTTCAATTATTGAGTGTTTGAAATATATGTTCTCTTCTTTCATAAACGAGTACAATGGATGAAATGCAATTATGAAACTTAAGTATTATACCTTTTGAACCCACACTACCCAAGGGAACGTATTGAAATGGTATACGATCCTCTACAACCCAAAATCATTTCGTATTTTTAAAGACAGCTCCAAAAGCGTGCTTTCAAAATTATTTCAAAAAACATAATGAGACAATTCGCTCCCGTCAACCTCGACACACCCTCGCCCTTCCCTTTCCTTGGAACTACAACGTCCGGTATAGCCTCGCCACTTCAACTACCGATCCCCTTCCACACACACGCCAACCACCCACAGTCGGGCGGTCGTTCGAACGACAGGAAAAAAAGTCCCCCTCTACACCCCTGCCATGTCCCCGCGTGCCAAACCTCCTTCTCTCCCTCCCCACGCCAAACCGACTTCCGCTCCGACTGATACGTCACGCAAACTCCTTCCTCTATAAACCCCCCTCGTGAGTGTGTGTGTGTGGGTGGGTGGTCCTCGGGGTCGCTCCCTCACCCCCTCCGACCACCTTACCTTCCCTCCAACCCCCTGGAAACCCCCCTCCTTCCGCTCCTCTCCCGACCAGAAAGGGTGCCCCCGCAGACCTTTCCCCACCTCTCCTTCCCACCTCGCCTCCCCTCAGCTACCGTTACCCCCCTCCTGCTAACTTCGCCGCCCCCCCTGGCGCCGCCATTGTCCGGTGAAACTCTTGGCTTTCTTTTTTTTTATTATTACGATGCGTCACCAGAAAATCTGAGAAAAAAGACGAAGGACTGGACAGCCAAGGACTAGTGTTGACCGAAAAACATTGATTTTTTTCGGTGGTTACCTTTCCGATAGAATTCTCTCTCTTCCCTGACTGGCCTGGAAAGGGAAAACGAGTGACGTGCTCTTGTGACCTTCCGCGGTTTCTGTTTCACTCGTGATCTAGGCCCTCGTTTCAAAACTTGCGGTACGTATAAAGTGGAGGTGCGTGTGGCATTGGGATAATCGCATACCTTTCCTTTGCGATAGTATGAGTGCTCGTCGGAATTCTTGAAGAAGTGTTAAAAGCCAGAAAGTTTACGCATGACTGTATTTCTGTTTCGTGTCATTTTTCTGTATTTCGAAGACGTGTTCGCATATATAAGTATATTGCACAAAAAACGCGCTGGAAAACAGTTATAACATTAGGCCATATTTCATCGGTTGTTAGCCACTCGGTGCACTACTTATGGTGTTCATTCGGAAGGTATTTTTAACTATCTGGGTCCGAGGATAAGGGGATACATAAGTAAATGGAATGAGGCTAAGTCGAAACTGATCTTCCATTGCTGTAGCTGATCTATTTGTTGATGTAATTACTTAGAGTCGAAATCGAAAAATATATTTGGAATTGAGATGAAAATCATTTTTTGAAGCATATTATATTATATTCGAGCAAGAAAACCTTTTCCGAAAGGAGTTTATTTTCATGGGCACCTTAGAGTCAAATAACCTCGGGAATATGTGCCACTCGCGTCACATTTGAAGGGAGCGGAGATCAAAATGTCTACGGAACGGTAGAATCTATTGGAGGGTGATTTTAGGGAATATTATTGAGCGTGCCATGGAAATACAATTTCTTGAGAGCTCTGATGATGCAGAAGTACCCACATTTCTCACCTAAGGGATCGCGATGGTGGGGTGTCTAACGTACTGGCTTCCCAACGAGAGGGCCCGGGCTCCTATCCTGGAGACGACACATATCTTTCAGTGGTATCCCTATCCCTACTGGAGGTGCTTTGTGGAGAGTAATTTCAGTGAATACGCCGTCCGTCGGATGGGACGAAGAGCTGCGGACCCCTTAGCGCCTTTTCTTACGAATAGGCTAATGCCGGCGCCGGGTTTCTCTCCACTCTTACTCCTTTTCTATCCGCCCCTAATGGCACAAAAGACCTTAGCTGTCAGTCATATTCCCTAAAAACTACTACTAGTTTTTCACCTGTATTTCATTTAGATTTCGATCTTGAAGGGATGACCCCGGGAAACAATTGTATAAAACTGTTAATTCCCTAATTACTTGTGGTTATGTTTGCGTAAAAAAATTAAAAGGGATATCTATATATTAAAGCCCAAAATCCAATCAAGATGGTGATGAAACCTACGACTGGGAATGTAGAGGTTCAGGCTTTTTCAATAGCTCTCTAGCGAACGGGAATGCCGACGCCGGGGATATCTATTGACTCGTTCCCAGGGTGCGGTAGAATTTTCCCCTTATCCCGGATAAGCCAGTTCTCACTAGAGTACTGTGTTTGACGTGTATTTAGGAGGTATCCTTCGCAACCCTCATTTGATCCTCCTGCGTACTGGGGCCCATCGGACTTGACCCGTTTCGAGAGTATGCAGTCCGTAGGTAATTCATGTCTGAGTAAGAACGAAGTCAACGCTGGTTTTCCACATACCAATCACTACCGTCGGCCGTGCTGACAAGATAGTAGGACAAAATGTGAAGCAAGCAATGATGTTTTTTACATGGAAAACACAAATACACAAGTCACCATCTGGAAATTATCATAAATGTTACGGAACATATGAGAACTAAGTATATACTGACTACCGAACAACCTGATGCATAGATGCATTGTTTGCTCGACTAAGCTGCTCAAGGGTAATCGAAGAAGGACGATGTGTGCGTCAACACTTCTTTGAGAGAATACCCTTAATCCATGAGTGAAACACGCTGCACATGTACGCAGTATCGTGCAGAACACCTTTGAATATGTCCTTGTCCCTGTTCAGTTGGACACTTTACCGCGAAAAGTCCGCTCGAATCAGCGCAAATGAATTAATCGTAAAATATCCCCCCCCCCTCCCAGGTCTAGTTGCACGGAATGTTCGACGAAGGTTTTTCTTAATCTGCTGGATGGGAAGAGGGGATTAAAAGATCTTGATTAGAGATAATTTTTGTACTGGTTCGGCTTAAGATATGAATAGGAAACCACAGAGTTAAATCTTTGCACCGTAAATAGCCGTTAAATTCAGACTGAAAAAATTTAAATTATCCTTTGTTGGCACCGCTGGCAAGAAATTCATACAAAGTCAAGTTAAAGTATACTCAGTATATACATATACGTACTTTAGTAGTTTTTGGCTACTTTCATGTACTTGAATCGCGAAGGCTGGCAATAATTACGAAAAAAGATCGTGTAGCTTTGTTTAAATATGTGTCTACTATGTATTTGTTCAGTAAGCATGGAGAATAATAGAAAGCAAAGGTCGGAAGCAGTCGCAGGTATACTGTCGAAAAATTCGTCATCAAAAAACTTAATCAATGACGAAAGACTAACCGATTGCTTGCGATTAGCATACAACAGCAAGCGCCCCCTGTCAAATTGAGCCTCCCTAGCAGAGCCGACTGGCATCGGTACCGATTAACCACCACAAGGTTAAGGGGAGTGGGAAATTCGTGAGCGTCCTTGTGGAGAAGAAGAGAACTAATCGAGAACCCGGATCAGGAAGTA
Organism: Hetaerina americana; assembly: GCF_022747635.1. Taxonomy (NCBI): domain Eukaryota; kingdom Metazoa; phylum Arthropoda; class Insecta; order Odonata; family Calopterygidae; genus Hetaerina; species Hetaerina americana. Next base: position 4,404,056 of record NW_027286625.1, on the reverse strand, counting down.
AGAAGTCAGTCAGGCTGCGACGTATTTTATGCATTGGAGTGTATTTCTGTTGATAGAAGTGAAGTGGCGAGGCAAAAAGAACGGGTTTTTTAAAAGTGAGATGGAGAACGATTTAAAGAATCAACACCTCTTTATAACTTGTGCTCATTGGCGTAGGGAGCTACCCAATAATTAAAACAATAGAAAAATATGGATGAACGAGTTCAGCATATTTTTTATAGGAGTTTAATATTGTCATTCTTTTATTTTTTCGCGGGAATTCTTGTCAACTAATACCTATTTACTGAAATATTTTTTTTGCCTAACACTTTCTCTCTCGAGGACTCATTTCAACCGATACTCAGCAGATCACCGTATCTCTAAAAAAATTAAAATTATAAAAATAAATACTACTCATACACATCAGAATATTCACAAATTTAGTGCAGAGATTTTTTCATGTGTGCATCCCATAGTGAGCATTATGTACTCATCATTTAATGCGAACGAACTCACTGATAATGTGATCATATAAATACTACTTATATATACATTTGTATTGTCCATCATCAGGGACGTTGAGTAAGGATGTTAAAAAAAGACTCGTAAAAACTTTGATATGGAACGTAGCTATGTACGGTGCGGAAACATGGTCATTGAAGCAGGAGGATAGACGTAGACTGGATGCTTTTGAAATGTGGGTGGGGAGAAGAATGGAGAAGGTGAAATGGACAGAGAAGAAAACAAATAAGGAAGTGATTGGTATGGTGGGCGAGGACAGGGGTTTGTTAGGAGAAATCCTATGGAGGCAGGAAAAGTGGATGAAGGGGGTATTGACCGGCAGTGGGATGTTGAAGACTGTGATAGAGGGGAGAATGTTGGGCAAGCGAGGAAAGGGAAAGAACAGGATAGGGAAGTTGGACGGGATGAAGGGAGGAAGAAGGTACTCAGAGATGAAGAGGGACCTGATATAGAGTAGGATGATGGATTTTGTGTTTTGTTAGGAGTAATAAAATATTTGTTTGGTAGTTGTGTCCATCTAAAAACCTACCTTAACCGGTAGATTACCTAATAATAATATACATATGTAAGTAGTATTTATATGATCACATTATCAGTGTGTTCGTTCATCTTCAATGATGAGTACATATTGCTCACCATGGGATGCATCGGAGGCACCGGAATCAAACGGATGCTCCATAGACTGCCGAGGGATAACAAGGCTGGCGCTGGGTCTCAGGAGCGTAAACGGGGAGGAATAATGTAGTAATATGTCTCCCCCCCCTCATACACTCTCCAACCAAATTGATGTCATAGTACGTTACCTCCCGGTGTTCGAGCGGAGTTAAAAAGAGTTCGTTTCGTGTCATCTGTAAAGAATGCGGAATAAAAATATTTTCAGCACACTCATTTTTTTTCTGAATTTTACATCATTCCCCTCCACATCAAATGGTGCTTGCGTCCATTTAATTGTTATTCACCGCTGAAATGGGAGCGATTTATACCGTGGCCTCCGTGTTACTTCTAATTCTCGAGACGTGAAATTTTCCTTTGTCGTAGTCCTCAGGAGATTGCCCCCTGCTACCTGGAACTCGAAAGGGCTCAGGAGGTGGTCCAGATTTATCTTTGGGTTTCCTCTCCCTCCTCCTCCTCCTCCTTCCCCAAATCCTTTCGCCGCGTTCCTTTTTTTTCCTTTTCGGCCTTCTCTTGAATTTCCACTTCTTCCCCAGAATGTCGTAATTGGAGCGTCCATGGGTGTCTCGGTGCCGGCAGTAAATGTGAGGGACGAGAAAATCGTAATTAATTACTTTTCCTACCCGTTCGCCTCCCCTGCCCATCCTCCAGACAACCAAACTTTTTCATGATTAGGGCGCTCGCCACCTTCCCTTTTCTCTCCCCCCCCCCGCCTGAGAAACAAAAATTGATGCCAAGTCTTTCAAGATGAAAAAAAATCTAATTGGTTGCCTTGTGGCCTTCGGAAAATACCAACCAATCCGCGTATTATGAGTGAAGTGAAATAAAATTATCTGCCATGAGAATGATTCTCTTTGATGCAGATTACCATTCTGCCATCGTTGTCCTCCCTGTTAGACCATCAATTTCTTTCTATTAAGTATATTATTCTGTAATTGTTATTTTATTATTGTCTGCCGTTTTTTTAAGACATTAAAGACATCATCTGACTGCGCAATTTTTCTAAGGGAAATATATTTTCGATATATTTTCTTTCGCATATATTTAATTTTATTTCGCTGTGCTATTTCTTCCTTGGTTTGTCTCTCATTTTATTTAGTAACATTAATCGCTCCATATTAATTTATAATGAATTATTTGGCCCATAAAATATCTCAGTATACATACACTGGATCTGTACCAGTGATATACCCATGATTATAATGTTCGAGCCCCCGCGAAGCAAACTGATGAAACCCATTAAACATATGAATTTTGCCAACATAAGCGTGGTAGCACTATACATTGCTTACATCTCCTTACTGACATATACAATTCATTCATTGAACTGATCCATTAAAATGTTCTTTTTTAAATTAATAGTCACATAGAATACAATATTTTAAATAAGAGAATCGTAGTTTATGCTTTAAATAATCGTTTTGAAAGATTATTTTCAGAATAAAAACAATTAATTAAGAAAAGGTTGTAAATAATAATCATAAGTAGAGCGAAAACAGTATCCTGAGGAATGTATCGCATCACGTGATTTCCAACTAAAATATAAAATTTTTATTATAATTAACACAGTTTAATTCATTTAGTATATATTATAATATTACCATATATGCATATAGTATAATACTGCCATATTTTTGGTTCCTTTTTACACAAAAATTATATTCAGACATCAAAATTCATTGATGAGGTTGGATCGTAACAGCAAGACTTTATGTACAACTTTAATTCATACATTAAGACGAGTGATGAACTGGATATGATTTGATGTGACAAAGCAATTTTTTAGCAATCTAAGGTCCTTATTACTTTTTGCAACGTACTCTAAAATTTACATTGGACTAATTTTGAGGGTCCAATTTGTGAAGCTATATAATTTTTGCTGTTTTTTTCCACAAATGTCAATATTATTTAAACAAAAATGGGTTGTTGCCGTGCTTTTAAAATTATTACTACTCTCATATGATTGCGCACGTTATATCAGCGTTTCGTGAAAGCGACTTTATTAATCCATGATTCTTCTGGTGAAAGTCTTCCACAGCAATGAAAGCATTTATTTTATCTTGAACTTTTCTTGCCAATTTCTACGAAAAATGAAATTACAGAACCCTATATTACAATCGTAATTTAATAGATTACACTGAGGGCTATACGTAGAGGGATACTTTTGAATCACAATTCTGAATTTTTGAATCTACAGGTATTCTTGAAATCTCAATGAAACCAAATTAAAATGTACGTGTAAAATGAGAATAAAAGTAAAACACTGGTTGTTAAATAATAATAAGAACTAAAATGTTTCCTTTTTTATTAGAGTAAAAGGTCACGTTTAATCAAGGTGAATGATTTTTCCCTCTGAAATTGTTGCGTTGAAATGCACATTAGCGGATAACTCCGTTAAAAGTTACTGTTGCGGCATCTCCCGCAGTTTCTTTGGAATTTACTTCGCATTTTTTCCACAGTTCAACAATTTAAGATTGGCATAATCACTATAAGTCATTTAATTTGCATGCCTTTTTCCGCCCAGTGTTTATATGGCACCTTATGACAAACCATGTGGCTTAAAAGGACTAGCTAGCTATATTTTTAAAAATTGAAATAAATATTTTTTGTATTTATTGTCTTTCTGTTACCATGTTTCGCTCCGTTCTAAATAATAAGGGTCTTTGAAAAAGTACGTTTCCTCTTCTTCTATTGGGGACACTTTCTTTTTGTCATATCGATTACTTTCCGCATCTATTAACTTCTTCCTGCGCGTCTAACATTGCGATATAGGCTTTAATGCGCTGTATATTTTAATGTTGCTGTCCGTATTAAAAAAAAATATCGTCGTTATATGCAGCCATGCAGGCATTTAAGAATTTTACTGTCCACCAGTCGCGCCAACTCGGGAGTATTGACGGGCTTGGGGCGGCCCTGAGATCTTCCGTCGGCGTGCATCCGTGTATATGTATAAAAAAAATAAATAAACGTCACCCTCTCTTGGAAGCGCTTCTGTTGTATCTTTGGGGAGAGGCGGGACCCATTCCAGCGTTTAAAGGCTTGCATTACGACCCAAAACGTTGTTCGAAGTGGAAGAGTAGACTGCATTTAAGAGATTCCCGGGAGACAATTTTTATCAGGGGAAAAAAACCGCGTCTCGCCGCTTTGGAGATGGAGTTTGGAGATGTTTATCCTCGTTTACTTCCCTCCGTGGAAGGGGAATGAGGGGACTTAAAATGTAGCATTGCCTTTGACACTTCACTGGATGGGGTAAAAGTGGCCTACGTACTCCCGTGATATGTGCACAAGGGATGGAAGTGGCTTTTTTCAAGTTTCTCGAATAGTAGGGTTCAGAGGGTAATGTCAAATTTATTGCTTGAAATAGGGAGTTTTTAGGGGGGAACTTTATTGCTTGATCTGTTTCTGTCACCGGGGAAGTCCTTACAGATTTCAGGAAACGGTCATCCGTAGGCAACACTGTATTTTAGAACGCACTAGCTCACTGGAACCAAATCTATATCATTCCAAGAAAATCGATGGAAATGAAAATGTTTCACTTGGCCATCTTAAATTCCTTCCAAGTTAATTCCATAGACAAGCATAGGAAATATTGGTGGAGTTTTAGTTTGCACCATTGCAATTTTTATCACTGATTTCTACGCTTCCTATGAATTTTTGCATAATTTTCGTTCATGTTTTTGTACTGGCAATCCAAATCCAATAAATGAATCAATAAGAAAGGTTATAAATAATTCCTAATCAGAAAGCGAGAGTAAGAATAGGAGTCTGGTCGATAGATGAGATAGGAATAGGAAAGGGTGTTAAACATGTATGTTGCCTGTCGCCAACACTATTTAGCATATATTTCGAAGAGATAATAGGGGAATGCTTTGATTGGAGTATATCAGTGAACGTCAAAGGTAAAAGAGTGGAATGTATCAGGTTTCCTAACGATATGGCTGTGGTGGCAGATAGTTAACAAAAAGTCATATCATTGAGATGTTAGCAGATTTAAACGGCAAATATAGGAATTGTGTAATGTTAATAAGCTAGAAAAAGACAGAGTATGACAATAGCAGGTAAAGGTGAAAGGACCAGTATCACATCGAAAGGTGAATAGATCCAACAAGTAGAGAGCTTTAGATATTTGGAAAGTGCTATCACTGTATACATGTCTTGTTCCAAGGAAATCAAATCATGGCGATAGCGGGATTTAATAATGAGAAGAAACTACTGCGTGGGCTTTTGAAAAATGAACTGATAAAGATATTGGGAAAATGTTTCATCTGTAGTGAAATATTGTACGGAGCAGAGGCATGTACTTTGCAGAAAGATAAAGTGAAAAGAATACTAGAGACTGTCGAAATGTGGATCCTTAGGAGGGTGGAAGGGGTTAGATCGGATGTTAAATTGAAGAATGAGGAGGTGCTACGAATTATTGGAGAAGAGAAAAAATTGGTTGAGGAAATCTAGAAAAGAAAGATAAATTGGCTAAAGTATGGGATGAGGAATGAGTGCTTTCTGAAGACTGTGTTTGGGGGAATGGCAGAAGGGAAGAGAGGACGAGGGAGAAAGAAGTGTACGGTGTTGTACATAGTTAAGATTGGTAGAAAGTGTGAAAAAACCAAGAAAATGATTCAGGAAGGACAGGCATGGGGAGGTCAACCATGAGTGAACCTGCCTCGTGGCTGAGCAACCCAAGATGATGATAAATAATTACTAAAGAGTTAAAATACATTTGTTAACATCTCGTGGATTGAAAATATTCGATGATCATTCACAGTGGTAGCTCTCATAAATGGATGCTCAGTATTAAAGCCTTCAGAAGTCATCTGATTTTTATCATTCCAGTACGGAATTTCATTCAGTCAGCTCTCAGGGGAAGAAAATAATTAGAAACCAACAAATCAAGCCATTTCAAACAAAAACACTGCTCTATTCAATTAGAACTATAAATAGCTTAGAATTATAATGGTTAAGCTGCTGATGATACAATGACGACCATCATTGATAGACATATCGTCCATGTCATACCCTGCGTCATCTTAAATATCCAGACAGAAATTTATTACCTTCCTAAATTTCGGTAAATGTACCGAAAATTGAGGGTTTTTCTCAAGTTTTCAATGCATTATAGGGAATCAAAGGCTTACTTTAAAATTAAAATTTTGCATACGAATTAAGATTTAGTACGCAGATGTTTCACATCATGAAACATTCTATTGCAATTCTGTCCAAATTTGCCGATGTTAAGGGTTAACGGGATGCTCGGTTGCATCAGATAATGAGTGGGAAATAAATAAAATGATAAACAAGTAATGGGTTAAAAACAGAATGTAAACATTAAAGTATTTAAGTACGGTTAGAGCAGTCTTAAGATTTTTAAAATCTTAATAATTGATTTTGCGTTCGAGACGGTTTCACGCAGCACCAAAGTTAATAATGATGATACCCTTACTTCGATGTTCGCTTCAGAAATATTGGATGGTTACACGCACGCACATGAAGAGCGATATTATTTTCCAGGTGGCACTAATGAGCCTGTTATGCAACTGGGTGTGATTTACTCAACGGTGTTTTTTACGTAACCTACTTCATGTGTGGCGACGAAATGTTCCTTAATTATGGTCAATTTTTTAGACAAGCCTTCTTTGAGACTATAAATTTAACTGAGCTAGTGATTCAGATTTACGGCTGAACTCTTCACGGGAGCCACTTAGCTAATTGTGTTGTTAGGCTGTATTTCGTTGCACTAAAGGATACGGCCATTTCGTATATTTGACGTTAAAATTCATTGGCTTAGAAAGAGTTGGATTTTCCCTAACGACCTTGCTGCTTTCCTTGTTGGTTCTCTAACAAGGAATTAACACCGAGGTCCGCGCCTATTATCTATAAGACTAATTTAGCTGATTTTTTAAAAAATCCTCGCAAGTTATATTTAGTTAACGTTAAAATAGGAGGACAAATCCTAAAGCAAGTGGAACACTTTACCTAACTGTGCAGTGTTTTGGACCTAGGAGATCAAATTAGTAGGAACATAAGAAGAAGAATCGCGCTAGGGGAAGAAGTTTTCAAATGGTGGTGGTTGATGACGGGAATGTTGAGTAAGGATGTTAAGAAAAGACCTGAAAACTTTGATATGGAGTTTGGTTTTATTCAGCGTGGATACATGGCCGTTGAATTCAGATGAGTTGCGTACATTGGAGGCTTTTGTAACTGTAAGCGTGGAGCGTGGATGGGAAAGGTGAAATGGACGGAAAGGAAAACAAATGTAGAAGTACTTGGCATGGTGGAGAAGGAGAGATGGTTGTTTCGAGAAAAATCTAAAGGAAACAGGAAAAGGTAGATACAGAATATTTTGATTAGCGATGGGATGTTGAAGACTGATAGAGGAGAGGACGTCAGGCCAGCGATGAAGAGGGAGGAATAGGATAGGTATGTTGGACAGAATGAATGGAGGAAGGAAGTGTGCTGAATTGAAGAGGGGCTTATTTTATTGTCAGGTTGTGTCTTGTTAGACGAGGTTAAGAATTATAGCAGGTGCCCATCCAAAACCTACCTTTAAGATAAGGCGCCGAAATTATAAGGGAATACTTACCTACTAAACCTATCTACTTGTATGTGAATTTCACACGCCTTAAGGCCTGCAAAGCAGAGAGCTCTCTCTCACCAATCCAAACCAACCTCGGATTGATTACTGTGTTCAATAACGCTTAAGTTTAAGTAAATAGTGCAAAATTTGAAATATGGAGTTAAAATAACTGTTAGTCTGGTTATACTTAAATTATTTAAATTCCGCAACTGATAGTTTGCCAAACCAAAAATTGCCATTATAAGGTATGCTGTTGAAACCGTGTAATTAGAGAAAAAGACGCGTGCAAATGGATTCAGAATGATTTTTACCCAATGTTCGTTTCCTTAGACAATTTTTAGCCACTGAAGAACAAGTTTGTAAATCTTTTTTAGCAAATAGTTATAATACTATTCGTCATTTTTCAACTTAACAGCTGCTTAAACGTTGACAAAATATAATGACTTTGGGTCTTAATTCATGGTAGAATTGCAGGTGTTAATTTTATGAAACATGCAAACGTGGCTGAGGTTCAATTCAAATGGACTGAAACTTAAACGTGCCCCAAAACTTCACTTAATTCCTGAAATATTCTTTATTTTAAAGTTGTCTATCGTCTATAAACTGGGTGAAAGGAATACAATACACAATACTTACGTATACATTCGTCTTAATTGCTGGAGATAGAATAAAATATTAAATAACGAAGTTGATCGTACATAAACCTAAGCTGATAGAATTGAATGATAACTTTGGCTAAGCAGTATCGTAAATTTACAGCCAGTAGCTCGCCTTCATATATTAAAGAATTAGTTATGTCATTGATCCCTTATCTATATCCCTCTTGAGGATTTGATACGTCGTCTCTCGATTCTATTGTCGACAAGAAAATTATTCAGTATAACGTGGTGGGCAAAAGTTCCCAGCCGCTCAACGGACTTAAATTCTCACGAAACACTTTCCTTGGGCTTAAGCTTAAAAATCAAACTCCCTATTTACCCTGTCGCACGCGGTGCGGTTGTAAGTTTGCGAATTTACGATGGGAAATAACCTTTTTAGAGTTTTTCGTTTTAAACTACAGAGTTTTGAATTTCATAAATAAATCCTTGGGACTCCAGGGAAAAGGATCGTGAGACAACTCCTGTTCACGGTGCCCCGTCAAGTCATCTCCTACGGCGAACAAACTTCCAATGGTCACCATCAGCTGAAAGCAAATTGAGAGAGGAAACGAATATTCCTTGCTTGCTTTCCTCCCCGCGGCCTCAGCAGACTCCGGAATATTCAATAGAAAGAATGAGTGAAGGAAAGAACAAGAGGGATTTTGAATGTGCGGAAGTGAAAAGCGAAAGGGAGTAGGGTGATCCGAGGAGTGGAGGGTGCAGATGGAGGTGAAAGATCGAGGGGGAGAGAGGGGTATATTGGGGAGAGAGAGGGCGAAGGAGAAAGGAGGAGAGGGATAAAAAGTGAGGAGGAGGTGGCAAAAGAGAGAGATTTTGAGGGAGAGATGGAGAGAAAGACAGAGGGAGAGATCGAGGGAGAGTTTGAGGAAGAGATGGAGGAAAAGAGACTGATAGAGGAGAAACGAAGGAGAGAGGAGGGAGGGAGTGGGAAAGGGAATAAGAGGGAGGTGAAAGGGAGATGGTGGGGCGGAGAAGGGGTTCTGAAGGGTTCTCGAACCTCCCCAATGCTTCTTTAAGGCACACCCCCCCATATTTGCCCTTCCCTCTGGAACTCTGCCCCCCCCCCGTGCGGCGGCATCCTTCCTCTCCCTTCTCCGTCTTGATACCCCCGCTACTCTTCCTCCCCGGTCCACCCCCTCCTCTCAATCCCCCCTCTAAACCCACCCTTTTCTGGAGCAACCGCCTTGGCCTAGGCCCCCTTTACCCTCCCCTCCGACCACCCTTCGTCCCTTTTCTTTCGTCTCCCGGAGAAAGCCCTCTTTCGTCGGAGGACGTAACTTTCGGGGGCCTGCCAATCGGTGAGCAGCTCTCAGGTTAGGGGCGGTTGACTTAGGGCTGCCAGCTGATTGTGATTCACTCTCCCGGAGTGATGGAAAATCTCTGATTTTATTTGTTCAATTCCCACCCTTAATTATGGAAGGCAGATATCAAGGACGTACTTGGGGGAGGATATATGAAGTAAATAACCTCCTTAAATGTAAAGTGCATTTTGATAATTCCACAATTATTGTGAACGTGTCGAGTTGCTTTGGTGGGGAGAGAGAGGAGACATATGGATTTTCTCGAGCGTTATTTTTAAACGTTGATATTGAGCCTCTAGAATCTATCAACACGAAAATCAAACCGGGATTTTCCAGAGAGATAAGCATTAATCTATATAGTATTACTAAGAATAGCCCCAGCTATATACTAAGTCATTTTATTGCTATAGATGACCGATGACTCGGGTGAAGTTTAATTTTTTCCAAGATTTTTAATCACCGATTTTAATCCATAATTTTGGAAAGAAGGAGTACCTTTGCTTTCAGTAGTGTAGCCGTTTCTTTCTCTCATATCTAACCTTCCTCTAACTAATTCTTGCCGACCGCGGTGGCGGCGGGGTAACGTCCTCGTCTGCCATTCCAAGGGTCGCGGGTTCGATTCCCGCCTGGGTGAGTTTTTCTCCTGGGGCTTGGGTGTTTGTAAATGTTATAATTGTTATCGTTGTTAATAGTTCGATGTAAAGGCCAGAATGCGCTGTTTTCGGACTTATACAGAATAAATAAAATAAATAAATAAAATAATTCTAAGATTTCAGCATAGTGTTTTCAACTGTTTACAGTAATTTATATTTTCTCTGAATCAGATGTATTATTATTTCAGCCTATAAGAAATTCTCTTTCCTCGGTTATCCTTTGGCGTAGTCGCTTTTTCCTCTCGTTAAACAACTGTTACTAGTCGTGCTTAGATCTTTACTCATTTGCAACAGAAATAAAGAGATTCTTGAGTTAAGAAATCCTTTTAAGTTGGAGAGCTGAACAGGTTTCTTTCACGTATTTGCCAGCTATCATTCATTTCCTTAAGGAATGGGGATCAGATTATCGTCGCTTTGACGACGGTCTACTTTTCTGTCTTAATTAATCAATACATAATTTCAGATTTCAACTGATAAAGTATTTTCTCAAGAATACTTTTCGATAGGGTGAATTGTAGTTACGTACTATAATGAAGTATGTAAATTAAGAAGTGCTAAGTCTATATACGTAGTAGACCCAAGTGTACGGAATCAAATTCCCAAAAACGCGGGAATAATCATGGGTCCTTTAACATACTTGGCAGGGAACGGACGAAAAACCAGGTCAGTTCGCGGATTCAGCGCCGACCGTATTAATATTTGCCGGTAGACATTTTCCATCACTCCGTTGAGCTTTGTCGAGTCTTCCTCATATTGGCTATTCCACTGTCGACTCACGAGCGCCGAGAAACCCATTGCTTCCGCCCCTTTCCCGTCCGGTAGCGCTTCAAATCCACTTTTCACTCCCTAGGTCCCGTCTTCAACGGTCTCTCCAAACAAAGAGCACAGGGAGAGACTCGACGGCGTCGCTCCTGAACTTAAAATTGTTTTTCTCGATTTAAAAAAACCCAAGGAAAATCATCTTTTCCGTGTGACGCAATCCGAAGGAGTTTTGAACAAAGGAGGGAGGCTTTCTGCGGGTTTAGTTAGCACGCGGTCAAATCGTCTCTGTCATTCTTTTCCCCAATGCCCCTTATCTTTCACTTCTTTTGCCTCTTACGCCGGCGATGACCATTTTTCGACCTGTCCTTTCACCACGCGCACCTCTCTCCACTTTAAGGGGAAAAAATATGCGGGAATGGAGAGGAGTAAGGGAGGATGGTGGGTGGAAAAAAAAATTATATGTGCGGATGGAGGGTTCCCTTCCCCTGGACTCTTCGCTCCACAGCTATCCCAACGAAGAACCCATTGACGTGAGGAGGGAGGGAAAGAGAGGGAGACCTTGCTGGTCGCCCCCTTCCGACCCCTTCACCCCCTTTCCCTACTCCTCCCTACCTTCCCTTATCCCCTCCCACTCCCTCCCCTTCCCTCCCTCCTTTCCGGATGTCCTTGTGCGTGAGTATGCAGGCGGTTCTCTCTTCTGGAGCCAAGTCAGTAAAGGGTGTGAGTGAGAGAGGAGAGAGGGCGACCGGGGGCACTACAGGGGTCCTGCCACGGGCGAAGAGGGGGGGAGGGAGAGAGAGAGAGAGGGAGACTTCTTCTTCCTTGAATGAAGGAAGCTGGGACGGAGGTGCAAAAAAAATTGGGAGTATGGATTGGGTCACTTTTAAGGTGTGTTGAATCCAAAGTGGGTTAGGAGTGAGAAGAGAGAATTGTTCAAATGGTGGGCTAGTAATCTACCTAGGTCTTAGCGGAGCGGTAGCGGGGAGTAAATCAAGAGGGTGGGTGTGGCATGAGCAGTTTGATAAGCCATCCCGAGGGTCGGGCTCGGGGATTTTTGGGATGGTTACCGCCCCTCAATCCTTCCCCTCTTAAAGGTATACCGTTTTTAGCGACTGAAAAATTTTAAAACTTTTTTTTTACTGCTTACTATGCCCATCTCTTGGCTTCTTTTCGAAATCTTCTGGTTGTGAACTATTATTATGTGTTCTGAGGCGTGAGAAATCGTTAAGGAGTAGAAGAGAAGGGCAATAAGACTGGGAGGCCAAGGCGACAGTTGATGAAAATTGCGAATCCGAGAAATTTTACATTTTAGAAGTTCTGCAGAGTTAAGCCGGGTCTAGTCTCATCTAGGATTTCTCACTCGAAGATAATTATAATTTTGAAGAGCTTACTAGAAAAGAAATATATGCAGTGGATGGAATAGCTAAGAGTAACTGCTGTTTTTGACACTTTGTAATCGTCAAAAATTTCAATGCCTCAACTTTCCGAGAATTCAAGAAAATGTATTCCGCTCCTGAAATTTTACTCTGATGTAATGAAAGTAATAGATTAATTTCAACTTTCAATTGGTTATTATTATATTTTAGATTTTCATTACTATTATTTCAGATGAAAATATCTGGTTACTTTGGAACAATTCAAGTTTACATTGAATGACTTGATAAATACCCACAAAATCATGACATTGAATAGAGAGTTAAATTTAAGAAAATATTATGTATCGGCCCAGGCATTACTAATCGAAAATATTAAAGTTCCCTTCCCTGACGCATGCTTCTGTGGTCCATTTACTTCGTTAGCCACATTTAGTCAGCATTGCTATTAGCAGTGCTGGATGAAACCGAAACTCAACAGTTATAAATTAATCTAATACATTATTCTAATAAGTTATTATATAACGTTTTTGTGTTTTCATTTTTATTATGTTTTCAACTCATCCATTGTGCCTCAAGGTGTCTCCAAGCCATCAAGTTCTTTCGTGCCTGATAGTTTTCCCTATTTTCCCCTTCCCTTCTGTTCCTCTATGTACTTCCTCGTTTCTCACTTTGTCTGTAGATTAAATCCTCGCCTCTCTCCTCCAGTATCATGTCTCAAAGGCCTCTATTCTTTGCTGGTCTACTTTACCAATATTCCATGTCTCTGGCTTGTCGGGTGTCATGCTCTACACGAGCGTTTTGATGAATTGCTTCCTCGTTGGCACCCTTAGGTTCTTTGAACATAGTAGTTGCCTCTCCTTCATGAACTCTTTCTTAGCTCGGGCTTCTCTTCGCTTGGTGCCGGCCGAACTTCTTCCATCCCAAGTAATATTGCTGAACAGGTAGACTTGCTCTAGTTTCACTTCTCGAATTGTGATACGTTATCTGTCCATAGCTTCTCTCTTCTATGCTCAAGGTTTTCAATTTTCTTCTCGTTGACGCTCATATTACACTCCCGAAGTAATATTGGTTCATAGATATTCACTTATACATGAGTCTAAGTGAATATTTGCACATAAAAGGATTGTGTCTTAATCCCCCCCCAAGCCACGCCCCCTTGCAGTGGCTGGTGTAGATGTTGATGTAAAAATCTCTACGTTCATTCACATGTGTTGAATATGAGAAATCTCCGATTATGGCTTCTGTTGGTTTGCAAATGCACGGTGGGGTCTATTTTCTGATGGATTCACTCGGTGGACGAGCGAAGAAAAAACGGAATGAATGAAGGAAGAAAAGAGGAGGGAGCACGGCTTGGCTCTAAATAAAGGCCACATTGAGTAAAACCAATATCTGTGCACGTTAAAGTTGGCGGCGACGAAGACTTGCTGGCTGTTTTGAATTACAAAGCAAGGACCGGTAAATCAAGCCTCTCATTACATAGGCAGGGGTACTGAACAGAAACTGACGCAACCGACGGAAATACTGTGCTTCACCGAGACAGGGAATGAACATCTCACTAGGAGCGTTACCTGATACAAAGACGTTTTCCAAAACAGTTTGACATCACGTAACATTGATACATCTAGCCATTTTGGTAAAGGGTACAAAAAGGAACAACCTCAAAATGAACAATATTTTTTAAAGAACCAAGACGTTGGTCTGAAGTTGAGGTAGGGAAAGAAATTTCCAAGTGAGACTGGAAAGAGACACACTGGAACAAGAGGAAGAGTTTTGTTATTTAGGCAGTAGGCTCACTCGTGATAGAAAATGCGAGAGGGAGATGATAAGTAGAATAGGAATTGCATACTAGCTTTATATCTCAAGAAGAAACTACTAACAGTAAATAACACAAGCATGAACAAAGGGATATGAATCATCAAACTTATTAATATAGAGTTACTTTTCTACGGATGAGAGCCTTGGGACGATAGGAGCAGCAGAGAAAAGATGATTGGAGGTAGATGAAACGTGGTGCCGCGGAAGAATACTGTAAATAAAATGGACAGGGTAACGGATGAATGAAGATGTATGCCATGTTTTTTTGTGGATATATGATTTTGTGGTTATTGTATGCGGTTTTTTTTCTTTTTCTTTTCTAAATTACGGGTGGTAAACACCCCCCGCCACACGCCCTTGCGGCGGCTTGCGGGGTATTAAGTAGATGTAGATAGATGTAGAATGAGAACTTTGAAGGGTGAGTGAGGAGAGAAGCTCATGGAGGCCACTTGCAAGAGGAAGAGGGGCACTGATTGAACATATCTTGATGAACAATAGCTTACTGAATGTCATAATCGAAGGAAAAATGGAGTGGAAAAATAAGAGAGGAATGGCTAGAGTGAACTACTAGAAGAAGGCTATGGAAAACGTCGGTGCAAGGAGCAATGAGGATATAAAGAGATGGGCAGGGAATAGAACAGTTGGAGAGCTACTACCAATCAATCATCGTATTGATAGCTCATAATGACGACCAAGGGTATGTAGTGAGGTTGCTAAAGCGTACAAAAAGTTTCTCAGGGGACGCCTAGAAAAATGGTTTTCTACTTCTCGTTCCGTAACTCCAATGATAATTTTTCCTGGATTACCTCGAAAACAGTTCTTACTAAACATTCGTGCGGCATACTATCGCTAGTAGTACCCCTTATATACCAGGGTATATACCACTACCGCCCCTATATATTAGTAGTTTCTATCCTTGTGATAGTTTGTCTATGCGGATTCCATGAAGGCAGTCAAGGATGGATTCCCTAAGTTTTGCCCTACAACATCTTTTCCTACGATCAGAGTATATATATATATATATATATATATATATATATATATATATATATATATATATAGATAGAATGTATATATATATATATATATATACATTCTATTCTCATCAAAGATTCCATTCTCCTCATTATGCGAGTGAGCGTATTATGTCGCATGATGGTATAATTGTCCCCCGAAATGTGAACCTATCAATTCCACGCTCATGCGTGGAAATTCCCCGCGGAAATTGTGTCGCCGGTTAATCGCGACTTATCGAAACGTCAATTAATCCCAAAACACCCACCGATGTCTCTCGATTTGAAAGGGAGATGTGGAGGAGAGGGAGCGGACTCGCGGAAAAATCAGGG
Organism: Hetaerina americana; assembly: GCF_022747635.1. Taxonomy (NCBI): domain Eukaryota; kingdom Metazoa; phylum Arthropoda; class Insecta; order Odonata; family Calopterygidae; genus Hetaerina; species Hetaerina americana. The sequence continues at coordinate 4,388,400 of NW_027286625.1, read as the reverse complement.
AATTCGCAGGCGAGAGAGAAGAGTGTGGGAGAGGATAAAAAAAAGGGTATCAGCGGATTTTTGTACATACCCTTAATGTGTCCGTTTCCAAATAGCCTCGCTTTTACTCCCTGCATTCTCCTCCCCCTGGACGCCCAACCTATTCACGTCGTCTCCTCCCCTCGTCCTCCCTACGGTCTCACCCTCCCCTTCCCCTACTGCTACCATCTATGTCATCACCGCCGACATGGTAAACCTCCCCCGCTCTCCCCCGTCACGCTGACCTATCCTCCTCTCCCTCCTCCCATTCCCTACGTATTCGCTCTCCTCCCCTCAAAACCTTCCCTCCCACTCTCTATCCCTCCCATCCTCATCCTCCTCGCCCACCCCCACAACTCCTTTGCCCCCTCCCCCCTTACCAATGCGGAGGCACAACTGGGTCGCCCGGCATCGATCGCGCTAACCTAGTTCCAGCCAAATGCCGCAGGGATGCGGCTCATGAAAGTAGGGGAGGGGTATAGGGGGAGGCGTCGGGCAGAGAAGGCCGGGGGTGGCCCGTGGGGGAGAGGGGGAGTTGAGGTGTGGGGAGGAGGATATTGGGGAGGGAGAGTTTTCATAGACCTCGTCCCCCTTCCGCCGTCCTGCAACAACCCTTTCGCCCCTCCACCGTCTCACTCCCAATTTCGCCGGTCGGTCTCTTCCTCCCCTATTCCTCATAGCGCCATTCTCCTCCACCTCTTCCTCTTTCCCTCCCCCTTATTACGGTTAAAAAAATCATATACTTACTTCCCTCTCCTCTCCCCACTCCCGTAAACTTTTTTTTTCTGTTCGATTATTCCTTTGAATCTCGGTAATTTTTTTCTTAAAAAATATGGATTTTTTTGCCCACTCTTCATTTCTCCTCGGATTCTCCATTGGTTTCTCTATCCTACTGTTCGTCTTTTCGTCGTCATATCGTCATTTTCGTGCAATGTCAAGCTGGTTTATCTCTGAATGAGTCAACCAAATTTTTGTGTATGTGCTTTTTTGCCAACCTTACGTACGTACAGTCTAACGGAATCGGTTTCTGTTTTTGTGGTTCTTTCTCCCATCGCTCCCAACGTCCCCAACCTTTCCGCTCTTCCCCTCACTGCCACACTGCCAAACTGCTGTCCTCACGCATATGCTTCTTCCCCAAACTCCTCCACGGAAACATAAATTTCCGAATCCCCTCCTGGGTGAGGTGTATATGAGGGGATAAGTGAGTAGAATCTTTTCACGCAGGGTTATGGACGGTAGCAGTGCGGAAATATGTCGAGAAGGAAGTCGGACGCTTCCAGTTATATTCACGTTGGTTCTCGCGAAGAGGATATGTTATGCATTCGGGTGGGTGCTCATAAACATACAAGGTTCACCGGTGTGGGAAATATTTTCTTATGAGGTCGCGGGCGTAAATACTTCCAGTTGGTTGGTTATCATCAATGGACGTGGGTGAATTATTCTGAGCCTGTGCTGAAGGGCATGCGCTCCATTATTTTACGTCGTCAGGTTAAAAAAAAAAATATATATATATATATACATATATTCTGCACTCATTTCTCTGTTACTGTGGAGCTGTTTCTTTATGAATACCCACAAGTCTCCTATAGCATTGCATAGGCCTCGGCTGTCAATTTATTCAGGCGAAAGTAAAATTTCAATGCAGCGTCCCGTTTTACCTCCATCGTTGACGTTGGCTAACTGAGCATGTTGCAAGTTGTCACGGACGCGTTTGACGCAATGCTGGAGTGAAATCAATGAAATTTGTAACAAATCAATACACATTAAATTAATAGAATAAAATAAAATTAAAATGTCGAACCGTTTTCAAGTGAATGAAAATTTATTATGATTCATCTTTATTGAGACACAAACGTATAATGGGAGTAGTAGTCTAGTATTGGTGAATGTAGTTATTTCATGGACCCACCATGCTGACTGATCACAGCTGCACTTTTAAGCCTAACGGCACTAAATAAATACTAAGGAAGTTGAATTATCATGAATCGTTCTACAAATCTAAATACTTTCTGCCAACGTGATTCTCTTCTACACTACCATGCTTATTTCACCTCATTTGTTTTCCCAGCAGTCCATTTCACTTTTTCCATTCTCGTACACGCCAATGTCTCAAAAGGCTCCAATCTACTCTTATCCTAAGACCTCGACGACCAAGTGTCACGAATCTTACAATTATACGCTCCATTTTTTTCACTCATTTAGTTTTTATATCTTCACTTATGGTACCCGTTAGATCAGCTTTTTCCTTCTCCTAGCAAAATTTCTATAACTTCGTGTTTGAAAATATTTCGCCCTTTTTTTTGCTGTGGAAAAAACGTTTTTTGATGCGGTAAATCTATAAAATTATCAAGGAATCGATAAAATAGAATCCATTATTTGCTGTTGTTTTATCTTTATTGGCGTTTCATGGTTTAAAAAGATATATTTTTTTAAAGTTTATTATTGGTCAAATTCTACTATTGGAAATATATGGTCACATTCCCTTCTCCATTTGTCATTTCACAAAAATTGAATCATGAGTCACGTGGGGTAGCTGCGTTTCCTCAACGTTCAATAAGGTCGGCCCTCAAAATTATTTTTTTCGGAAAGGACTCTCAGAGTCTAGCAGCAAAAGGAGAAGACCTTCGAGGATAAATGTGGACGCCATGTCGATATTTGAAGGACGAGAAAATCACGGGACGTCCGAGGGCGAGAGAGAGAAAGATAGATTCACGGTGACGCTGCACATTTCGTTTTCAGCAGAGGGTTTTTTGAATTTTGACACTACTTTGTCATGAATTCGTTCCACCAAGAGAGAATCTCATATTGCTCGGCAAGACATGGCAGATGATTAGGTGTGCGACTTATTTCCTCTCCTCTTTTCCCCGCAATCATTCTGTTTCTTTCATTGATTCCGCGGATATTTCTCTTGTGGGCTCCTGAGTTGACTCCGCGACGACCGCGAGTTCAGTCGTATTTGAACCGCATGTCGTTGAGAAGGAAGACGGCTTCCATTCGACCGCACCACCGTCGCCCTCTTCAGGTTTGGCCTTGAAGTTACACTTCGGCATCCAACGTGCTCGGCTTCTCATTTCCCCTCCGACATGCATAACCGAAAAAAAACCGGCGCATTCCGTTTACGTCGGCGAATTTGTGGAACGTTTAATGCGCTAGTCCTCTTCTTGGTCGATTAGCAGCGAGATATTTTGGCACCATCCCTGAGCGCGGTGAACGGGGGGTGGTTGAGGGTGTGTGGAGACGGGCGAGATGCTTGGTTCTTTGCCGGGAAACATCGTGGTGCGTGACCTCATGGCACACTTCCCCGGCTTGTCAATTCGCGTGCTATTTCCTCTCCCTTCACCACGCCTTGCTAAAATGTGAGGGGACGTCTTGGTCGGCGTAAAATGACCACCCTTGGTGCACCGTCCTAGCCCCCCGGCCACGAAGGAGTTTGAACGGGCATGAATTTCAAATAATCCAAAATGGCCATTTGCAGAGAGTATCGTAAAAACTTTTACGGCGTCTTGCCCCTTTTATCTTTATTTACCGCGGGCGCGGTGACGTACGGTGTCCAAGATTTGCGAGGTTGAAATTATATTTTGTGAAGAGCAAAATGACTGAGTTCTAAGCGAGCTGAACAGTTATACTGTCCCATCGACCCAATCGTATCCAACTCCCGTTCCGAATAAATGAACCAGCACGGCGCATTCTTTTCAATTTTGTCGTAGACCTAGCAAAATGATCTGCGCAATTAATAGAAGATCATGGGCATTATTTTCTCACCAATTGCAAATGAAAAATGAGTAACGAACCAGTTTGGATGGTAACAAATCATAAGAAATCAGTTTTTAAACCGAAGGAACTCTGAAAAATTTCACCGTGTAGCATTGGAACACAGTGCCAAGAACGTTGAAAGTATGTGCAGGAAATTTCAATGCGGCAGTTAATTAACGAAACTGATGCAAAATTCATTTTGGAGAATGTAAAGAAAATCTCAAAGTTTGCGACTAATACCGAGATTAACATTCTATTTTGCCTCGTATGTTTTAATCAACATTAATTTGTATTTAATGAATTGTTTATCGCTGTTTCTGTTGAACAAATAAAAATCTTTATTATTCCATTTGTCCCACTAATTGCCTGTGAAAAGTTTACAGCGGTGATTTACTACATTCATGTAATTTACAAATAACAGCAACTGCTGCAATTAATTTACACTTTTATTTGAAGTAATGAAATAAGTTGAAAAGTGCCCCATCAATCCTTTTTAACGAAAAATCGATGAAGCGTCCTTCGGTCTTAAAAATGGACTAATGCCACGAATATGCCATTTCTTCCCTGATCATTTGGATGGTTCTCATCAACGTATAATGTACTGCTGGAAAAAAGTTAAGTTAGTTATGTGCAAATGAATGCTTTTTGCAATAGCATTAGCTTAGCAAAAACAGTAATGAATTATTCATAACTTTATTGTAGTTACATTATGATTATCGTGGGAAATAAAACGGTAGTGCTTTTATAGACAACGAAAAATATTGTGGATGGCATTAAGTTCATTTTGAAATCTATTTATCTTAACTATGAGTGGTAACTATTTCATGAAGCAAATTTCCAGTTTTAGTTTAAAATCAATGCACAAGGCACTTTTGTAAATTATTTCAACAGTAGTCGTAAGGTCAATCCAACTACAATAAAAAGGTCTTCTGAACAAAGAATTGAGTCCAAATCAAGCAAGAAGTGAAGATTTCAGTTCGTAGTCTGGTAAAAGAAATGTCCCGTTCTCCAATAAATATGCTTATCTCCAAGATGGCTCTGGCGTAATGGTCAGAATAGCTCAACTACGAGGCATTTCATGCTCTAAGATCTACTATTTTTCAATTGACAAACTACTAATATAAGAAAATAGAAACTTCTGATACTTCTCAATATGATCTCCCTGAAGACGTACAGATTTTTAGGGTTTCGGTGCCATGATTCCATGGCCATCGAGAGCATTTATTGATGGTCCGTAGCTGAGGATTCATGGATTCGCTGTCGAACGAAGTTCTGTCTTCTTTAAAATGTCGCAAACCCCAACGTACATTTTTCACAGTCATAACATCATCACCGAATATCGCACTCAATTGCCAATGAATATGTTATTGTCCAAAAACTACACTAGCGGAGAAAATGGATGATTATACGCTGTCCTTGAACCGCTAAAAGACGCCATTTTAGGTATTGAGAACGCTTCCCACTCTAGCGGCAGCTATGCAAACACTTTACACTCTATGGTAGAGCCACATATGTTTGATATGTAAAAATATTGCCTACATTTCTTAAGCTTAACAGAATTTTTAATCTCTTGCCAGTCTCGAGAAAAAACTGGGATATCATAGAACGTGAACGCATCTTTTAATAATGCGTCCCCGCTCATTTCTCTAATCGTATGTTCAATAAAAAATTGGAATCAAAATTCCTGAATTAGAAATATCTCTAGCTTTAAATGAGTAGAAACCGAGTGGCATAAGCATGATTTTTATGAAAAATAGTTCCCAAATTTTCCATCAGAAATAAATCGGCCATTCCGGATAAACGGCGAGATCGTATGGAAGATAACGGCAACACAAAATATAAAGGTTTAATTTAGTCAGTTGATAAGGCTAATGAAGTACTTCGAAGTGCAACAATCTAAATTTTGTAGCAAAGAAGATTGCCCGCGTATTTTAAGCATAACAAAATCTTTCTCGTCTACTCCCAGTCCCGTGAAGAAAATTGAGACAAATTAGAACTTTAGAGCACCTCGTATTTGCAATATTTTTTCAACCGTAACATTTTTCAAAATTGTGAAATGCTGTCAAAATAATAGCGCGGCCGAGTTCGTTTTCGTTTCGCGAGCAGTTCAGCACACGCTTTGTTTCTTTGCTCAGTGGTACAGCAAACCCTCCATTTCCCTGATATCGATTTTAGTATATTGGTGCGAATATGATGTCATCATCAATCACTCCTACTGAAATGAATGTAAACATCAACTTAAAATTCCGAATCCCTCCTCTTTATCATTCCCGGTGGAAACTTCCTCCACTCTCACTCTCCCTCTCGAATCGTCAGCCCATTCCGCGTTGTTTGCTACCTCTTCCCTTTGTTCTCGAGTCGAATCTTGTTTTTTTTTCCTTCTTTCGGATCTAGTGTTTCTTTCGGCATTCTTTCGTCCTGAAACCAAACCCTTCCTCAAGTCAGGCTGGTGTGCTATGTCCACGAAAAAAATTAAATTCCCACCTTGAGACGTAAGAAGTCGTTCGTCAACGTTCACGGGTTAGACTGGGACAGAAGCGGCGAAGGGTAGAGAGAGAGAGAGAGAGAGAGAGAGGGGGGGAGAGGGGCACAGAGGGAGAGAAAGAAGGGCTGGTACGCGGTGGCATCATCCCCGGATGCTCCGGAAAGGAGTATCGCACTCCTTAAGGTGTCCTTTTCCCAAGCAACCCAACCCAACTCGCCATCCCTTAATCCAAATTCCTACTCGTCACGTGACAGAGGAAGGCTCTTGAAAATAGTCGGATGATGGAACCCTTAACTTCATCCCGTTCTTCATCCCTTTTCCTCCTCCTCCTCCATCAACACTTATGTACCTATCGCTCGCCGGAGGAAAATCGGATTACGACGCTTCAAAAGCGAAAATATTAATTGGAGTCCAGTTCGAATCAGCGTTCGTGCGTTGATTTTGTTGAGGAATGGCGGTTGAGTCCAATCGATCAATGACTCCTAGGGTTGAGTCCGAAATACTACTTTAAAAAAAAATTATTATTATAATTTCCGCGGGAATGCAGATTTTTCTTCTCTCCTTCCCCATCCCGTCATAAGTAAGAGGAGCCCGAGATGTTTTCATGAGACGGCTGGACCGGTCTTGAGACGCAAGGCTTCGTCGGATCGTTAAAAAATTTTAGTCCTCTCCCGGCGGCCTCCGAAATTGAGCTGAGGGGTTTTTAAAAAGGGGGTGGGGGAACGCGGGCGTGGTGGGGAGGGGAGGTTGAAGGAGAGAGCGATGTGGCGAGGGAGGTAAATGAGATTCCGCCAGCGTCTTGCTCACTTTGTCGTTGTCGTCATATTTTTTTTATCATAACGGAATGGCACCCGGAGTCAACTCCATCATCCACGGAGTTGAAGAACCGTTTCGTTTGCATCTCATTATTTGTCTCCGCCGTGAAGGCATGCTGTGTTTCGCCAATTACACGACGTAGGCGACGTGTAATGCGGTTGATTTTTGTCGAGTGGCCCGAGATAATTTTGAGGCCTCAGAGCATAAACGGCTTGGCCTTCTCCTTCTCCCCAGGTGATATTGTAAATTAAGTTATTGTTAACCGGGTTCGTTGGGTTCAGATGAATTTTGTGGTCTACGTGGATGCTATTAAATGTACTGGTGAAGGAAGGAAAGGGAATGGATTAGCTGAGGATGGATGGGTGAGGTGGGTGCCAGTGGTCTGCTCGATGGCAAGTGCAACAAAGGTTTCAACCTTCACCTTGCCAGACGGGTGGTGGTACATTCGCCTAGTTTTGTTCGTCCACCTTCAGAATAGCTGATCGGTTTCCACCGAGGAAAACTACCTTCTCCGAAAGACATGCTGATCACAGTTCCGACTGCATTACTACCATTATCCATCTAAATTAATTTCGAAGTTTTCATTTTTTATTTATTTATTTATTCAGTATTAGTCCGAAAACAGCACATTTTGGCCTTTACATCGAACTATTAACAACGATAACAATGGTCACATTCACAAACACCCAAGCCCTAGGTGGAGGAAAACTCACCCAGGCGGGAATCGAACCCGCGACCCTTGGAATGGCAGACGAGGACGTTACCCCGCAGCCACCGGGGTCGGCAATTTTGTGCGAAATGGCATGGATATTTCCTTACGTACTACATTTTTATATTATAATTTAACTATTTTCCTACATTAAGGGGTGTATTATTCCACTAGGAATTATTATTGGGTAGCCTACCGTTTAAAAGTAGGTTTTAGATGAGCACAGACTTAACGACCCTTCATTTCTTAGCCTCGTCTCACAAGAAACAACCAGGCACGCTATTAATACGATAAAATCTTCTTCATTTCCGACTACTTCCATCATCCTCTCTTCATTCCGTTCAATATGCCCATTCTTCATGCTTGCTTTGGGTTTTCCCTAAATCTCTCTCCTTCCTCGCCATGTCTGGTACTTCATCGTTTATTTTCCTATCCGTCCATTCTACCCTCTCCATCCTTCTCCGCACTCACATCTCAAAACCCTCCAATCTATTTATCATCTTGTTCTAATTTCCAAGTTTCTACGCCGCGGAAAACCAAGCTCCACATCAAAGTTTTCACTAATCTTTTCTTGAAGTCCTCACTCAACGTCCCTATCATTAATTACCTCCTCCTTGTGGAATCTCGTTTGCATAACGCAATTACTCTTCTTATGTCCATACCACTTTGACCATTTTGGTCGAAAACATGCTTAACTTAGTCTTCCTCCTCGGAAACCTCATAACCTTTGTTTTGTTTTCATTGATCTTCATCCCACTCCTATCACACAAATTTTATGATGCGCTCAGCAATGATTGTCCAACTGCTAAAACTTGGTCATCCTCTATATCATTATCTTGATATTCACACTTTGTTTTCTCGTTGTTTAAAATAGATAATCGGGCATTTTGATTTGTTATCGACATTTATCACCTGACGCTGTGTGGGGTATCTTTATGAAGACACAATTATATTGTGAAATGAGTTATCCATAAATAGTGTACTTACATCCTTTTGACTCAATATTTATTTCATCTGAACGTAACCCTTTCTGATATCTGAGCAAAGATGGGTGTCGGAATATCCCTTGGTCCAAAGTCGCATAGCCTTGTAATAGGGTATCCTAATAAGTTTAGTCACAGGAAAAAATGATCAAACCATATCAGAGATCTTAAAAGTTCGAAAAAGTATTAGTTATATTACTGTTCGAGAATGAATCGGTAAAAAAATTAAACTATTACTGAACCCTTGCCTAGTAAAGAGGAATTTTCAAGACGGATGATCTATTGAGGCATAATAGAGGAAAGGATACAGGACTGCGGTCTATCCTATGCTCGGATTGAAGAATAATCGAATGAAAATACAACTTCTAGACGAACCTAAAAACGAGAGCAAGTTTTATGTCGTTCGTCAACTTCCTATAATTTCAGAAAATTGTTTTAATTTTTCAAGCCGATGAACAAGTTGATATTGAGAGCACAGCTCAGTGTTAAGACAGCACATTTTGGTTACCCCACGTTAATAGGACGGTGAATCGATTTATTAGATGAATCAAGGTCAGCGAAAAGGTTCCCTTCTCTTCCGTTTCCTTCCTTCATTAAATAATCAACTGTGATCTGAGAAAGGAAGTCACTTTACTCCGATGATTGTAGACTTATTTGATATTCTGATTTCGAGGCTCCTCTGAGAACATTTGTGACATAGATAGGATAGAATCAATCCTTCGAGACGCTCTATTCTTTCACTTTTATTTGTTGACGAGTCGATGGCGATTGAATTTTTCATTCGGTCAAAACTAGAGGTTTCATACTTTTAATTCCACTCGACCGCTCTTTATCGATCAGAATTCTCGTTTTTACGGTTTTTGATAATACGTATCTTTTCAGCAAATCTCTTGCCACATTTTGATGGATGAGTAAATGAAGTCATCGATTGCCCTGTACCAATCATGTATTAATTACGGAGATGAAGGTGTCATAACTGTTTCAGATATGATTAATGCAATAATTTCCTTGAGAAAATGGAATTAATGGATGTTTCCCGATGAAACCTGTCTCAGAAGTGATCAGGGAAATAAAAAGAAGGATGGCCGTCTTCCTGGGTACTAAATCGGTTGATAGTGTCGAAGTTTGACAGTTGCAGTCAGGCGGATTGAAGAACTGGATGCTCACTCGAAGCGTGATTAGTGCAGCAACAGAGGAGCGTCTCACAATATATTTTATGTTCACATCCGTGACAAAAATAATTTGAATTTCCAAAATTTCGGACTTAAGCAAGAATTCTCGATGAAAACTGTAACTTTTTCAACCGAATTTAACCAAATATACTTGGAAGTTGCAATTATGGTTCTTGCCCTGAGGATTTAATTCGCTATTAATCTGAGTTATTTTTATATTTGTTTCGTAGAACTTTCATTTACCGCCCCCTCAGATATTGAAGCTCTCACCTAATCATTTGAGCAATGCATGAGTTACCAAAATAGCCATATGTCTCACGTCAAACAAAATTGCAATCTTTATAGGGGAAAAGGAGAGCGATTAGAATTGACTTCAGCGTTTAATACAAAGACTTAATAATTAAACTGGTTGTAATATTTATTGCTGGTATTAATTGGTTTGACTGTTTCTGATTTCAAAGTAAAAAATGTGTATATTATTTTATCCCACGTCTTTAAAATGAGCGACAGGAAAAAACTATTAGCTGAAAAATTTATAAAAAATAGAGGTAGCAATTTTGAGCTCACATTTAAGCTTGCTTTGGCTCTTTACGTGTTAGGATATCATATCTGAAGTGGTGGAACTGTTCCGTAATCACGAAATGCAGTCTTGCCATTCTCCCGTTAATTTTGTTTGATTTACAAATAGTTGATGTTTTTATATCATTCCCTAGGATCATCACCTTCCTTTTATTTTTTGGACCAGATGGAATCCCACGACATTAAAAAATAAAATTCTAAGTCGTTTTAAACGATTTAATAAGACAATTTACCTTAGTAATAGAGGTCGACCCACAATAAAATAGGATAATGTGAAGTACCCTATTTCGCCCTTAGATAAAACCTTAATGCAGTAAATGTACGAATATGCAAGCAAAAGTTTCCAATGCGCCGTGAGAATCTTCTGGTTAAGCTTAAAAAAATTGTATTACCAAAATAAAACTAACTTGGTATTGCGGCAAGCAGTCTCAAATATGTATATTAAGGGCATTTAGGAATCGTCAAAATCTATGTGATATCGCAAATTGAGCCAGTGGGCTTCGCCGCCGGGAGTTTAAAGCATCAACGCCTTGTGCGGTCGTCCCGCCTCAGTCGCCTGCCGGGAAGCTTTGATGAGATTTTCCTCAAGCTCATGCGGAGCGTGGATGTGTGTATAAGTTTGTGTGTTCAAACACTCATGGCAAATGGCATCCCGCGTGCAATGCGCTGTGAGCGTCCTTGACTACTTGTGTAGCGACGACAACGTCGCGGAGTGGTTAGGCGCCAAAAAAAATGCCGCGACGCACTCACTCCCTCGGAGACCGCATCACGCATTCAACTCCACGCGGAACCGCTCCCGACAAACAATATGATGGCTCACTTTATGCTGTCTCGCATTCGCCCGAGTACGCTCCTACCCCTCATAGCCTTCATCTGCACCACAGAGGTCAAATCAAATGAATCGTAGAAAGAAGCTCTGATGATTTTGCGTTCTATGCGATGATAGCAGAGAGGGGGAGAAACAGAGAAAAGTCAGTTGTTTTAGACCTCAATGCTTGATTGTAGTAGTGTTTCTCCGAAGAAGTGAATATAAAGCACTAGATTTGTTGAGAATTGCGACGAGAAGAGAGGAAGCGTGAAAGAACGGGTATGTTGGATTATTCATCCAACACACCCGTTCCTGGGAGCTCTTTAATTTTATAAGAGAGCAGGTAGGATTATGAATTTTAGAAAGGTATAGAACACCCGAGGCTGCTTTCGGAACTGAGGGAATGATTATGATTCCAATTTATTTTGAAAAATTTTGACCACCATGAGATAATTTGAGAGACACCATCAATACTTTTTCTTTCTTTTGGCGATACGCAAACGAAACAAAATCGAACCAAACCATCCGAATATATTTAATTTAAAATGTGGAATACAAAGATTTAGTCAAATGTACCCATTATTTCATGATTTAAATATGCATGTTTGTGCGTACTCCCCACCGCATGCGGGGATATGGCGAATATGTAGATATACAAGTCTCATTTCGTATCATGCTAGCCTTGATTGAAAATCAAAAATTGGCAGCAGCACATCGACCTTGTATGTTGGGAGTTTTGACCCTGGGAAATTCTGAATAACCAGGTGGTTACACTACAGATTCACTAGATCGGCTAGCATAAATAAATAAAAACTTCATGGAAGGAAGAATCGCTTCAAGTGAGTTCCTGTGGGAAGAAAGTAGGCTGTAAAAACAGAATAAAGGAAGGCAGAAGTAGCAAAGAAGTGAAGAATCATATAATGTCGTTCAAATAAATGGAAGTTGTTATCATGCGTAGAAGATAATAATCGTTAAGGACCGCCCAGAACCTACCTTTGATAGGTAGAATACCTAGAATGAATGAGGTGCTATCGGAAATAAAGTACGCCCTAATGTACAGAAATCTAAATAAACAAATTTAATTTCTGGAAGTATGGTGCTTAATTTTTATGTCTTCTGTATTTTTATTTCCACGAATTCTTCACTGCTACCCAACTCGGGTAGTAATTCACCCTTTCTCCGAAGTCCGATGTAATCATCGGGATACGCACAATATAGACCCGGTTGATGTTTCCTTGGAGACAGAATGTTTATAGCTCAGGCCCCCATCCTCGATGCCTCCCACACATCAAACGGAATGGCGAAAGCTCGGCGATTTGACTCACCAACCCTCCCTCCCATCCACCCTCGCGTGGGTGGGAACGAGGCAGTGGACTAAATTGAAAAATTCCAGATTGGGCAAACCCCGCACAGACATCATCTTCATGAAGTCTCGCCCACGCATCTCTGGAAATCCTTTTCGTGCCTTTTATGCATAACGGCCCGAAGAGCTGAACGCCGTGCCGCGTGCGTAGACCATGCATGGCTCTGGATGGTACTCACGGGATTGCATAATTGGTTGTCCAGTGGCCGGCTATCCTCTCTATCCTCCTGTTTCCTTCCCTCCTCCATTCATTCAGCCACTCCCATCCCCGCCGTCCTCCCAACTCTCTCGGCGGCCTCGCGTACGTGCCTATCATGCGTTCATCCTAGAGCACGCGTATGTCTGCATCTCTCGTACTAATATGCGAACCCATTCTTTAAGTCTCTCTCTCGGACAGGGATATTGTAAATTCACGCGCCGCAATGGCGGGTTGGCTATCTGCCTAACGTACACTAGAATTACTGGGAAACTGATCCACCTCTCCCTTCAAACCTAACACATCCATGCATTTACATATTAAATTGTGCAGTATTTGCTAAATATCTTGCTAATATATTTCCCATCGATAATTTCATTTTTAAGTAATTCATAATAATATTCATCCAATTGAATGAATGAAACTTGAAAAATGTTTAAAACTGAACTGGCAATACATACATATGTGTTATCAGAACGTCACAGTTTGGATAACGATCTATGTCTATCTATTTTTTGAAATGTACCTTTATATCCTTGTGTGTGTGCTCTCTTGGCCATGTTCAATGTGTGTATTGACCGCACGAACCATAAGTCATACTTTAATGAAAACTTCGTTGCAATTTTCCACAGTTAAAACTTTATTGCCGACCATGGTTTCGATACACTGTATCATCATCAGGTGATGATACAGTGATGCGTGGACCTGATGATGATACAGTGTATCGAAACCATGGTCGGCAATAAAGTTTTAACTGTGGAAAATTGCAACGAAGTTTTCATTATGTCTCGATTCCACAACATCACGCCTAACTCTTCACTTTTCGTAAGTCATACTTTATTTATCATGATCGAGATTCCGATTTTAAATTTGGATATCAAGTAGACAAATTCAGCGTGGTGTGATAATAATTAAATGAAATTACACCATTTATTTATCACCATGACGTATGTTTCCACAGTTAAACGTCAAGATCTAGGGTCTAAACGTGCTTAATGGTGATGAATAAATAATTAAATTTTACTTAGCTGTTTTATATCCTCACCTTGCGATATTTCTCAAAGTTGAGGCTTGTGTGTCTAACTTAAATCAATTCAGAATTTGACCCGTTGACCGATCGATCTTTATCAAATCGAATACCAAGAAGACCATTCGGTAAGGTCTCGTTCCTCAAAATTACCGAGATTGTGACGTCGCAGCCTCAAAGATAAATAACATAACCACAGCAACCCGTTTCTTGGGTGCTGCTGCTTACAAAAATATCTTTAAACTTTCCGACGACACCCTTCCCTAGTATGTTTTCTTTTCTTTTGTCTATCCTCCGATGACCCTGTCGTGGTGGCAACCGCCTGACGGTCGAGGAAGATAATGGTTTCGCAGATTAAGAGACGTAATCTTCCGATGGCAAAACTATATGCATTATTCGACGCCAATAGCAGTAGCAAGTAGGTGGGCGACTAGGATTACACACATTGGCGTTCGTCGAGATCGTGACGTCCATAAACTTCATAATTGTCAAGGCTCCGGAATTTCGAATCCTGTTCCTAACCTACCTATGGAGTCAAGAAAATGTAGTGCACATATTATAACCCAAAACGACAATAACATCGCTGCAGAGTTGTACTCATATCATGCGACATATGATCCCTGGTAAAGTCCAGGCGTTGTGCCAATATCACGTGACCTTTGGCCACTTTTCAGGAATTGGCAAATCTCACAAATATTTAGGATCGATTAGTTTATTAATGAAATGGTAGGACGTTTGGATTGCCCTGTTAGTTCTTAGGAATTGTGGCGAATGGTGGGATGGTCAACATGTCACATAATATTAACGCTGAAGAAGTCGGTATAAAATAACATGCAAAATAAAATTGCGCAGCGTAAAGCGAGACGTAAATTTAGATATTACTCCGTTGAACGCGAAAAGTCATTATTTTTAGAAAGTAATTTTTGAACCGTCGTGCCGCGCGAAACTTGCCAATGTCACGTGGCTGAGTTTGTTCTGCTAGCTCTCTTCCTCTCTCTGAGTATTGGATTGGACTTTCTCTACAATATTCTCTGCTGCAACAACTGACATAAAACATAAATGAAAAAGAACTGTTCATTCTTCCTATTCGAGCGATTCGGTCGGGGTAATCGATATCTCGCGGGTGGCGTCTAGAACGGCTGCCACTCGATTCAAGTCTCGAATTCGGCCGCGATCGATAGTGAATTCCCATAGGAGTGGGTTCACAAAACTGAGGAAAGAACCACAGCAATCAAATCGCAAGAATGGCTTGACAGGTTAAAGCAGAGCAGATCCCGAAATAGGCATTGGAGGCGTTTGAAACAGACTCATTCAGGGTAACAGGGCCAGTTCCTTTCCCTGTGCCATCATTCGGTAACTCAAGAAATGGTGGCATCCAGGAAATCATGTTGATTGAATTTTAAACTTGGCTGTCCAATGGCATTACCAGGAATTTGAAATCCTATGAGTGAGTGTAATACATGTAAAAATCAATTGTCCAAGTTGATTTCAATGCCAGTCGATTTCTGAGAGTCTTATTCTTGGACTCCTCTTTTTTCTTAGCCTTCCTTTTTCATTTTATCGTAAAGTCCTGTGCTTGCATCCTTCCTTACTTTTACCGAGTTATGTAGCCTTTGTTCGATTGTAAACTATTTAACAAACTTTTTACGAAACATCCATGCCTTAATATACGTACCACTAGCTACGCTCTTTTTTCTCTTCGCTGAGTTATTTCCTGATGCTATCCCCTCCCCCACTCTTTTACACACTTATTAGCTTGTAATTATATCCATCCACATTATTCCAAACATTAATCAATCCCACCAAGCTTAGATGACATCCAGACTTCTTCTTTCTTCCTTCCCTATGGTCCAAGGCACCCATATCTCCACGCAAAAAAATTGTATTAATTTCTTCATTAGCTTTGAATGTTGGTAGTAGTAGTTTTTAGGTGAGGCGACCGACAGCTAAGGTCATTTGCGCCATAGGGGATGGACAGGAAAGGATGAAGGGTGGAGAGAAACCCGGCGTCGGCATTAGCCTACTCTTTACGAAAGGCGCCAAGGGGTCCGAAGCTTAACGTCCCATCCGACGGACGGCGTACTCACTCAAAGTGCCCTCCACAAAGCACCTCAAGTAGGGATCGAGATACCTCTGAAAAATATTCAACACAGCCGGGAGCGCCCTCAGGGTGGGAAGCCAGTACGTTAGCCCCCGCACCATCTTGATCCCCCTCTGAATGTTATTAATGCATGAATGTACACAATGCTTCAATATGTCGAAGGATTTAGAAGTTATGTCTAAGGACTTCGGCATATTGATTGATGCCGTATATCAGTGTATCTACGTGGATCTGTCTCATATTCATATTCACTTCGATATACTTTGGATGCCGATATACTACGTAGATAGCTAAATTTCGATAAGCGTCACAGCACAATCGACCCTCAACCGGGACCGTAAATATCCTCTCAGAGTTGTCCAGCACAGGACGGGATATAAACACGAGAATATAAATTAATTTTCGGTACAATCGACATCACTTTGAAAGTAAAAACGCGCTCTTCCGAAAACGACCTATCGACTAATGTGACGCAGTTGCCGAAATTTACTAGACTACCCATCCTCAATTGAACCCCGACCAACCGAAAGTTTCTTCAGTGATTGAAAGAGCTAGATTCTTATTGGTGATGGATAAGTTTGCGTTATTGGATTCTGCCGACGCCCGATTGTTATTTTCCCCGAATACATGGGGAATAAAAGAAGAACTTATTGCAATGCGGAATGTTAGATTGTGTGAGGGTATGACACTCAGGGGTGTTAAGTTTGTGTTTACCCAAAACCTACCTTGAATGGTGGACAACCGAACTAAGTCACGTGGTCTAGGGCGCTGCTGTTCAGGTATATGCAACATGGTGAAATGTTTGCTTCATCGTCAATAGTTTTTTATGATTGAAACCAAGTATTACGTGCGAAAAGGAAGTGATGGAGAAAGTCATCGCAAGAAATCACTGTTGGCCCAAGAGATTGTTATGAAACAGTAGCGCTTAGAGAGCTTAAATAGCAATAGAATTTATAGCCATGAAATTTTTTTAAAAAATCTAGCACACCTTTAAATAACGGTCGTGGTCACACTGCTTAAAAACACTCTCAACCGGAGACAAGGTTTCACAATACCACGCTGGAAAAAGTGTTTTGCATACGCATTTAACCCAATGATAGGAATATGTACATTTTCCCTGTACCCGATTCTATTAACCCTTTTATCTATGAAGTTTGTTTGCAAGATTTTTACGGCACTGACTGAGTTGGCTCTATTTACTTTTTTAGAAATGTTTCATTACTATTAAGGCAAAGTAGATCTACACGGTACACCACAGGAAAATACATCATTAGAATGGCAATATAGCGAGGCTTTTCTGTTGCACGGAAATTTTCACGTTAAAAGATGATATTATATGGTTATTAGTTATTCAGTGCACTAAAGTTTGTACAATAGCCTAATTAATAGTAGTGATCAATTAGTTAATATAGTTGATGTTGAGTTAGTCAATATAGTAGATGAAACTCGATTGCTGAGGTCGCCAGTTCCATTTAGCATACGTAGATCTTTTGGAGCAAGTGGGATTCCAACAAAGAGAAGAATAGATCTAGATATAGTATGCGACGTCGTCATGTATTTTCTCTTATTTTAGCCTACGAAACTAACAATAAGTTCGGCATTCAGTCTGGCGAGGACAACTATGCTGTCAGCTTACCATTATACTTATAAAATATGGAATCGCATGTATTGGTTAGCCGTAGAGTCGGAAGTCAGAATGCCTATATTCGATTTCCGATCGATTTGATGTCTAATCTATTAATATCTGCTCATATCTAATGTTTTTCAATTACCAAGAAATTGCGGGGGATGCCGCAACAGTAACTTTTAACGGAGTCATAAGCCAATATGCGTTTCAATGGAACAGTCTCAGTGTAAAAATCATTCGCCCGGTCAAGGCGGTCATTCGCCCGTTGAAGGTGAATGATTTTTACACTCTGAAATTGTTGCATTTTTATTCAATTAGTAATAAATTTTTCCCGGAAATGTTGTTAATTTTTATTGCCCAAAGATTAGGTTGTTGCCAAAACAACACTGCAATTTTGAAACGACGCCAAATTTATAACTCTGTGCACAAAGTTCCAACGCCAACATGGAATCTTGCTCTAATAAAATAGAAGTGTATGCCAAGGTCAGAAGGTTCCAAAGCCTTTTGCAGAATACATTTTTAAAGCAGTTGTATACTATAGTCCAACCTAGGTCCTGATTGTTTCTACTCAAGATTGACTCATATACCATATCCTGGCATGGAAACTATATGTTTTTCCAGGATTAAAATATATATATTAAATGCATGGCTCTGCGTGGAACAAAAATGTATCCTACCTGTACTTTGTTAATTAGTCTCGGATATCCCTGAAGGTGTTCTGAGCTAACCCAGTGGAATGTGAAATCTTCCCCTCTTTTGACCTTTATCGAATAACCGAGGCTCTCGAGAATGCTTTGACGGCCATGCTCGGTAACAAGAACATGCATAAAATGATTGATGCTTGGCATTTTCTTTCTCGATAATTATTCCGGGTGAAATGGAAGCCGATTGAAGTTTGCAGATTTTGGTCGCCAGTGGAGAGACTCGAGCACAAAAAGTTTGAAAACCAATGGGCCTTCGTGCATGACGTGTATTAATGAATGTTAAGCAGTGCACGTACCACCCGACCCTTAAGAAATCATCCATTAATAATGTCTTGTTTTTCTCTCCTTCCGTCAAGCTCTTTCTTGAACAAGAAACTACTCGGCAGTCTGAGAGAAAATTTGACCTGTGAAATCAGTAACGCTGAATGGAAGGCATCGAATTTTTCCTAACATCTATGGAACCAGAGTTTTCACCATTGCAGTTTGAGATAGGGTCATTAATGAAAGTGAATAATCTCACGTTCGAGAAACATTAATACTTTTATGCCATGCTAATTTTAAATTCACGTTTGTCAGTTGAATATCCAAAGCACTGAGCCGAAACTCCACACAAAGCTTCGTTACTGCAATTTGGGAAGAAAATGAAACGGGGACAACAATGTGGGACATAGATGTCCACCCTTTCGATTTTATTGACCTCTGTGGTAGAAGAAGAGCTGCTTTGGGCCATACTTAAAATACACCAAACACTAATGGTAGTAACTTATGCGCAAAAGAAAATTTCTGTCGGCTAATGATATTCAAATTCGCTGTTTTGTTATTTAAAATCGTTAAAGGTTTCATTATTTTAAGATGCGCGTGTAAATAACAAATTTTCTTTATTAAAAAATATATGCACTCTATAAATAAAGGAAAAAAGACCAGGATAAAACTAGGGGGACATTTGGCGCTGTATTTGAAAAGCTCTCATTGCATCGCCTTCTAGTTTGATGGAAATCCGAGTAATTATTTTATTTCTCATTGAGCTTTCAAGGTGATCACCAGATATTTGGTTTTTGATTTTACTATTGGTTTAATTTATAATTGACAATGGTTGTTCACACATTTGGTAAAACGATGAACTATTTAGTTACTTAAGTTCAAAACAGCATGTTGGGCTGCTTTGATAGACAACCCTGACGTAGCACAAATATTTACTTGTCAACTGAAGTAATTGACCGCACTTACATAGTATCATTACTTTTTAGTCTATAATACTTCCAACGACAGCGTGAGAAGTTTTGAGAGGAGAAAACGATGCTGATTCAGACCTAAGAGAATAAATGGATGAAGACATTATCTTGACAAACAAATGTGAATCTAAGCCTCGAATGTTTGAATTAATTCATTGAAATTGTCGATGTTGCATTACGCACAAACCAATTCAGAATTTATGGAGATGAATATAGGAAGACATTACATAATATAATGGCTATTTTTATTACATTATACTAGGGTAATCCCAAAAGTACCCGACCCAACAAATAAATAAAACACAAATATTTTGGAAAAAATATAATTATTTTTCAACATAATCTCCTTTAAGCTCTATACATTTTTCCCAGTGATGTTCAATACGTTTGATACCATTTTTATAATAAGAACTGTCTTGCTCCTCAAAATAGCCATTAACTGTCGACATCATTTCTTCGCGATTGGAAAATCTTTGACCACCGAGCCAAATTTTCAAGTTTGCGAACAGAAAATTATCCGAGGGGGCTAAATCTGGCGAATAGGGTGCATGAGGTAGCAATTCAAACTTAAATTCATGAATTTTGACCATTGAAATAACGGATTTGTGAGCTGGTGCATTGAATTGGTGAAACAACACTTTCTTCTGAGCCAAATGCGGCCGCTTTTGCTTGATTTCTTCACTCAAACGTTGCAATAATACTCGCCGTTGATAATTTTTCCTTTTTCAACATAATGTACCATATTTATGCCGAGTACTACCATGAAAACATGAAATTGGCCCCATATTATTTTTGTTTCAGAGTAAGTTTGCTTTAAAAATGGGCCTAAAATATTATAGAAACGATTGATTAATGATGTCCACGGCAAAAGAACAAGTAATCAAACAAAAAGATATCGACAGAAGGGAAAACATTACATTGTAGAATTTCTTTGTAACGCACGCGTTCAAAGTCAATATATGTCTCTCTCTAGCCACAAATACAATTAATGACAGTGGCTTGATTGATGGCCGCCCCAACTGGGCGTAGATGATCTACATAAATAGGAAATAATACCATTCGAAAGCATCTGCCTAGTGAATATACACAAGTCGCGGTTAGCCAATCCCGAACGTTCGAGAACGAGTTAAGCACGGAAGTCTGTAAACACAACGTCCAACGCCTCCAGTCATCCTTGAGCTATGCAAACCATTCTTGTTTATGTTGGGAGAATTCGTAGTAACAGAGTCAAGTTAACAGTGCAACCAAGGTTGCAATTCGTACCAGTTCTCGTGTATGGACGATCAGATTACAACAACTCTAGGCGAATCGAAATTCCAAACATACCCTCGAATTGGTGCCGAAATATTATGGTGATCGCTATCAAAACATTAGAATATGCCGGAGATGGCGGAAAGCAGCTACAATCAGGGAGTAAACTAATGAGAAATTCTCTTAGGTGTGCGCCGAAGTTTTTTTATGTTCGATGTCCACACACACATATATATATATATATATATATATATATATATATATATATATATATATATATATATATATATATATATATACACATGTGTGTGTGTGTATACACATATACATATACACGTACATATATACATACACCTATATACAGGGTGCGACAACATAACTTCCTTTTTGGAAAGCGTTTTGCGTTTGAAAAAAGGAAGTTAACATAACTTCCGCCGCACCCTGTATATGCGTGTATCCATATTAATATAAACCATAAACACAGAAATCAACCCGGCGGTCGGTTTGGTGGGTGATGGTAGAGTTCACTCAGTGCTAAGCCCGAAGGCGGGGGAAATTCACACTTCAGGGTGGGGGGGCCAGTTCCTCTCCCTGAGCCGGTTATGGTTTCGCAGGATGATCTGGTACCCGAAAAATACACAGTTGGGGTGGAGCTGAGGGTGCCCGGAGAGGCTTGCCCGGGAATCGAACCCAGGCTCTCCGGTCAGTAGTCCAACGCTCTATTCTTCCGAGGAAGACGGAGCTAAATTCCTTCGAAATTATTAAGAAATAACGTGTGTGTTCTTTTTATGTGTTTTTATATTGTTTGTTGCTGTTCAAGTTTTTTATTCAACACTTCCGTGTTACTTCGACGAAATCATATATATATATATATATATATATATATATATATATATATATATATATATATATATATATATATATATATATGTACACACACACAGTACACTGCATCGCGTGGCCAAGAGGAGAGAACCCTATTTTCCCCGACTGTAATCGTACTTTTATACCACCCATTCGTGAAATTTAAAGAAAATGTAGCATGTCTAGCCAAGCCGTTCAAATGGGAGGAAAGCGTGCCCAGTTAAAGGCTGCTGATGTGCATGTCCACCTTAGACATGAGCACCTTGGCATCTTGCTTACATCTGCATCGAAACTATTCCCCAAAACAGCTCGCCGTCGGTTCCAACAACTTCCAAATATGTTCTCATACCTAAATATGAATATATACATGCACACGTACTTGAAACACGTATAATTACACTTATTTTTGCCTAATTACATCAAGTCTTAATCGTAATTTTCGAATTAAACTATTGATCAAGCTAATTGAATTCAATAAGTTCATTTAATTAAGTTTCATTTTATCGTGATTGCGTGACGTTTGCGGGTAGAATGAGTACTGGAATCTGTAATCGATGGTGTCCATCTTTCTCGTTTTATTTTATGTGCTGCAGAGACTTCACTAGTCATCGCTACAATCCTTATCACGGGCTACTTGCAATTCTAATGGTCAAACAAGAAAATTGGCGGTATAGTTGGCGCTAATTGGTGCCATTGATGATGAACTCGGGTGATAACTTTTGGGGATTTAGAACTTCGAATGCCTTTGTCTCTTCACCAAATCAAATTTGAGAGGGGACATCACGACGAAAGTGTTTCCCAGAAGACGTTCTTGCTAATCATACCAACTAGGGAACTTTATTGGTTTGGATTCCACGAAGCACCCATGAGCATTCCGCTAGAAGAGATTGGAGCTGACACGAAAGAGGAAGGATCTTCTTGAGAATTGTTGATTAAACCCCAGGGTGCCATACCCGGAGAACTAACTGAAGGCTGGATATGCTGAAACATTATTCAGTATTTCGTTTAAATTTCTATTTAGTTTCAATGATTTTTTATTATTTTCAAGTACGAGAATTAAAACAATTTGTTCAGTATGGCGATGCTTCAGTAAATCTCAGGCGGAAATGGAAATACCATTGGTTTTCGCAATTTCCTTTCAAGCTCCTAGGGGGTCCGTAGGCAGATTATATTGGGACACGTTTCTCCATGGATTTTCCCACCAGGTTCTACTCTCTCCCTTCCTCGGCGAAAACGTCGCGGGGGTCGTAATCCATCCCCTCCCCCCGCCCTCTCCGCTTTACCCCCTCGAGGATTTGCCTCCTATCAGTTTAGGGTGGAGGGATTGCAAAAGATCTTCTAGAGACGACGACGGATCCACACGCCATGGGAGCGAACTGCAGGGAAACGCGCAATTCCTTTTCCCCTCGCTCAAGCTCACTCACCCGTCGCCTGCGAACCGACTCTTAAATGGGTCCGCAATAGTTATAACAACCCTCGTTGCCGCCTAAAAAAATATAATTTACGGACGTGTGTCTGCGCATACTTAAGGTGCGTGAATACTTATACTGCCTAAAAATCTTGGCACTCCCTTTGGATGTGAGGTGCGGGATTTACTTCGACGCCGAGCCGAAGAACTAAACTGAAGGACTGAAAGAGATTTGCATTCGAATAGAAGGTTTACCAAATTTATTTCCAATGGTTCAAAAACATGGGAATAAATTCATATAACAAGTGATTTCATACCCATATATCATATCGATCGTACTATATATATATATATATATATATATATATATATATATATATATATATATATATATATATATATATATATATATATAACGATATAGTACGAAATATACTGGGTTAAATGGAAGAAGGGACCATTTGGTCTCAATTTCGCCCAAATAAAGACCGCTATCTATCTATCTATCATATATGGGTATGAAATCACTTGTTATATGAATTTATTCCCATGTTCTTGAACCATTGGAAATAAATTTGTATATATATATTTGTATATATAAAAATATATATATACATATATATAAAGTATATATATATATATATATATATATATATATATATATATATATATGTAGCACTTAAAAGGACACTCACAATGTAAATTGCTTAAGGTTTCGGCTTTCCCGGAGGCCTTCTTCAAGTAAGCTGCTCGTGTGTGTGTTATATATATATATATATAAATAAATAAATAAATATATATATATATATATATATATATATATATGTCTGGGGTCGCGGTAGTCCAGGAGGTAGGTAGAGTGTTGGACTACTCACCGGAGGGTCCCGGGTTCGATTCCCGGGCAAGTCTCTGGGCAACTGCAGCTCCACCCAAAGCTATGTGATTTTTCGGGTACCAGATCTTCCTAGGAAACCATAACCGGCACAAGGAAAGGAACTGGCCCCCCTACCCTGATGTGTGGATTTCACACGCCGTCGGGCTTAGTACTGGGTGAACTCTACAATCACCTACTAAACCGACCTTCGGGTTGGTTACTGTGTTTATGGTTATATATTATGATTAATGAAAAATTGAAATTCAAAATTTAGTCATTTACATATCATTGAACTGGATAGCAATATATAGGAGGAAGTTACTTGCAAATTTCATTGGTATATTTCTATAAATAAATAATTCATTTTATCACTGTGATATGATGTAATGATATATACATATAATATAAATGCATGTTATTATATGCATATAAATATTGATTAATAAATTTATCATTTCATCATATCAATGTGATAAATCAATTATTTATTTAAATAAATATAGAAATAAAAATTGGAAGTACCATCCTCCGAAATATTTATATTCTGTTCAATTATATTTAAATGACTGAATTTTGAATGTTTCATAATATGATTTCGACTTGATCTATACATTCTCAATGTGAGTTAGGATCAATAATTTTTCGTTATTATTATTTACCGGTCACCATTTTGCATGGATTATATATGTGGGTAATGGTTTTTTACCTCTTGAGGAAAGTAAAAACATATGCTTTATCAAAATCCGTCCATATGAAAATCGTGAAACAAATCAAAGTCGAAAAATATGATTGAAAATCATACTTATATGGGATTAAATCGAAGGGAGTGGTTTTCGAAGAAGTTAGTGGTTTTACATGATTTCAGGGCTGAATAGGACTGGAGTTCATTGGATCTGTAACACATCAAGTCGAGTTCATTAAATAGTTTCATTAAAATAAGCCAATATTTTCAATTACAGATTTAAATGCAATATTGTTGAACCGTTCCATAGTAACAGAGACGAAAACTCTTGCAATTTTCCACTCAATAAAGATTTATTTTTTGAATTGTTTCGATGTACCATATCATTTTCGAGTATTTTTCAAGGTCTTGAAAATAATGTAGCACTCGAAACTAGTCTAAAATTAATCTTTATTATGTGGAAAAGTATAAGAGTTATCGTCCCTGTCATTTAACGAATTTAAAATTTGTTTGTCTTTAACATCATTACTTCGGTCGATCGAGAAAAATGTGCCCATGTGCATTCTCTAAGGTAAACAGATTTTTCATCGCCTACTTTTTTGGAAAAAAATGACGAAAATCAAATCATATGTTACATTTATCCTTCTTTAGGCCAAAAAAGAAGGAAAGCGCATGCAATTGATTCAATAAAATATAATTTTTAACATTTAAAATTCAATTACATAGCCTCCCAATGGAGAATAAATCTATGGTACTAGTCTAAACTACTTCTCGGGAAAAAACTAATTCTGTGAAGTACGTAAATTCCGGCATCGTACGTACCGTACACCTCTCAAAATTCCCGCCGGTCTGATGGAAGGGTCCTAATACTAATACATGAACGTATATGTGACGCAAACGTGTGTGAATTTTTAGGAGACAAATGCTTCAACCCGAACGAGACAATTTCCACTCAGTCGATCGTGGCTCATGGACTTGGATGGTTATATCGTTTCCTCCCAAAGAAGAAAAAAAATTCCCCTACCCCAAAAGCACCGAGGAGTAGCGCACGACTGCACCCATTTGGCCACCGGGAAATTTTCCGCAATTCTCCTTTTCGACGTTGGGAGAAATTTTCGTCGGGCTCCACCTAGTGCGGAATGCGCCCGCGAGGCGATGGATTTAAACCAACCCCCCCCCACCTCACCCCACCCACCCACATTCACGATGTTCCACGCGATCAATTGGAGACGAACCGGGCCGCATAAGTTTCCGCGTATTGCGAACCTAATTTCGGTAGCTCCGTCCTGGTGGGTGGAGGGAGGGGGAAGGTTAAGGGAGGTTGGGCGGAGGGGATCCATAAATTAGCACGGGCACGCGTCAGAGACAATGGAGGGAGAGAGGGGGAGAAGGGGAAAGGGAGGGAGGTTTGAGACCGGTAATGGGGTGTACGGAGGAGTTAATTAACGATGCGCATGAATGTAGAAGGGGGCGCTTTGGTTGAAGTCGCGGTGCCTTCGAAATTTGGTTGACCGGCCAATGGTGATTCGCCGGGAGCGTGTGGTCGATTTCCGCGTTCGCGGCAAAATCGCGCGCGGTGATACAACATCGCTTCAACTACACGCTCGATGACGTCTTCCTAATTTCGCGTGTTAACTTGGCACGCGTTTTCCGATCCTTCCTACCTTCCCTCAAACTCTCGTCGCCCGACCTCCTCTGCCGGGCACGTAGCTAATACTTCATGCACAAACGACCATAAACACGCGTGCATAGATTCATGTGGCCTACATAGCGGCGCTGGGAAACTGGCATTGGGAACATCCAGGCCCCCTTCCTCCCCCCCGCCCCCCGCCCACCCCCTGAGCCATCCGTTGCGGCGGGCCCGTGACGTCATTGCACTCCCCTCGCGCAAGACCGACATCGATTCAGGGGCTCCTCGAGAGGGCGGGGAGGTTGAGAGAGGGAGGGAGGGAGGAGGGACGGAGAAGGGAGGGAGGGAGGGAGGAGGTGAGGGAAGGGGGGCACGTCGAGGTTGGGGGATCGTGGAAGCCTAGCAGTAGAGCACGGGGACGGGAATGTAGGGTTTTTGAGGGGATGGGCGGACGGGATAGAAGGTTTGTGGAAGGGGATGCGAGACATTGAAATTCGGGTGGAAATTTTATGTGGAGCGCAACCGGGAGGGGGTGTAGAAGGGAAAAAAAGGAGTGTCAGGGTTTCTGAGGGGTCGGGTTGGAATGGGGTGAACAAGGGAGGCGAAGGGGCAGCCTATGAAGGTGGACCATTTTTTGTCCATTTAATTCTGTTCTTTTTTCGTCGTGTGTTTTTAAAAATTTTTTTTTTAAGGCGGCAGGTGCGGACTTTTCGGCAGCCCAGTCTCGGAATCGTCACTCCTACCCCCCCTCTCCAAACCTCTCATACCCCTCCACTCCTCTCCTTCCCCCTCCCGCAACCTTGCGCTGGCTGAATGAGCATGGAAACGAGGGCGGTAGTTCATCTACGATAAACATTTGTGCAAGATCTTTTATTTCTCTTCGCGTTGGGGGCGTGTGGGTGAGAGAGAGAGGGGAAAATGGTATGCAGCTTTTATTTTATTATTTTTTTGGCGACTTGCGATGCTACGAGTTCCCAATCCCCTTCCCTTTCTCTCTTTCTTTCTCCATCTCCTCCACCCTATTTCTCTCTCCCTCGCCCGGGTTCTCCCTCCATTTCCCTCTCTCGTTCTCTCTCTCTTGGAGCGTGTTTCTTTGTGGGGTGCGGGGATCGGTCGTCCAACGGGGATGGTGTCACACGCGCGCGCGCGCGAAAGATTTATTACGAATTAGAATACGTCACGGCCTCCGCTGAGCTGCCGGATTTTCATTTTCGCGCATCGCCCAGCCGCGGTCGAATCTTTGGCGATGGCGTGAATATTTTGGCGCTGGCACGGGGGTAACCGTCATCTCCCCGAAGACTTCCGGGCCGTGCTCGTGTCGGGTTGGAGGGTCGAGCTTTCAGGACGCATCGTCGCCGATTGGTAGTGGTTTCATATGCTTTGCGTTCAAACTAATAGTCAACACGTTTCCATGCAGTTCATCCGGTTTCGACCACACTGCGGCAAAACCTTCCCTTGGGAAAATGAAACACCCGCGGTGGCACCGCAAATGTTAATTAAAGCTTGCGTTTTATATGAAAATTACATTAATTATAATTATTTTAAAAATCAAGACTTTTATCAAATTTATAACCGTCACATAAATTTAATGTGCCATAAAAATGTTGTGTGCATTATATAAAATGTGTTTTTACGTGCATCAGTGTTTTTTTTAATCCAAAGTACTGGGAGTTTCAATGGGGAACGGAATGAGTTGATGGAGATCGCATCCATGAATGATACATATCCATAACGACCCATAAAAAGATTAATATGAGAGGAAATAGAAACGTCTATGTAATTGCGTCATGTAAGAACCATTGGACGGGATTCAATGCAATTTAATTTTAATTGATTTTGGAGAAGTTGGGTATGATATTTTATAATTCACAGAGTACTTTTTCATTGCTCCACGTTGAACACATCGGAAAGCATTATTTAAATTAATTTGAGTATATTTATTTTAACTGTAGGCTGGGCTTGTGGTTTTAAGCATTATACATGGAAACAAGTAACAACTTGAGGTATTATTATTATAGACGATAAAAATTGAAAGTTAGTCTAGAAAATGTTAGAAGAGAAAATGCCTAGATTATTCATGAAAATATTTACAATGAATGACACCCTTCGTCGAATATAGACTATCATTTTTACGTTTCCGTGACTAGTTTCATTTCCGCGGCACTATGGGAATGTCGTTTCTTTTTATTTTAAGAGTGAAATATATATATAAAAATGCACAAAGCGGTCATAATTTTTATTATTTAGCTTCTCTCCAAATGTGTTTAATATGTTTAATCGTAGAACATTTTTAAACTCAGTGCCTGAAAAGATCTCCAGTTGATCGTTTCCCGGTGTTTTCTATGCTGGCCACAGTTTATGTCCACAAAAATTACCAAAATATGCTTTTATAACAGAAAATGTTACATTATAGGAGGTTCTAAAAACGTTAAGATTAGCGTGTTTTGAAAGCAGAGCATGAAAATTTTATGAGTGGTATCAGCTCACTTCAATCGACTACAGTTCTCTTCACCTCGATTTTGCCAGGTTTTAAACTTGATTCTGAAATGAATAGAATATTACTCTTTTGGATTAGCCGTTAACCCACGGATGTACAATTTTAGAGACGATGAATTTATTCGCACCACATTTTAAGTTCTCTTGCTACTTTCGTTTCGTTCTCGGCTCAAGTGAGAGTTGAACAGTAACTAACTCCCACTCTATTTTAAAAATTAAATAAAAGCGTAAAACCACTCCCCTGGAATGCTATATCGACCTGGAATTCGTTCAGTTCTGGTATAATATTAAACATGATGCCCAGTTTTATTTTAATGCCCTATCATAGACATTCCTAGGGCCAAATTTTCAGAAACTTCATGGTGAAGTGTTTCTTGAACGGTAAAAAAAAACTGTCGGCGTTATTGGGGCGTTATTCTGTTCACCTATGGCTGTTGGGAGTCGTTTTCTTTGTTTTCTTTGCATTGAAGCCGGAGTCAAGCACAAATATTCGGAACAACGGGCCTGGAAACAAGCCATGCCGCTTCGTCCGTGCTTTTAAAAATGAATAGGATGATGGATTCGGAGCCATTTCTTTTTTAGAGGCGGGAAAATAATCGATGTATTTGGTACTAGTTCCAACTCGAACGGACTTCCCGTCAAGCAGCCTGTTCGATCAGAGAAAACTGATCGATCTGATTCTCTCATCGGAAAGTGGTTTAACTTAAAATGTGGAAAATAGTTTTCGGGGCCGGAAAAATTGTAAAAATACACTCGTGCATACGGTAATGTTGCAAATTAGTTCCCCAAAAATGATAAGTTTACCGTACCTTGATAACAGAAAACCAACGTCTTATAAGATGTAGCCCCTCCCCGTAGACTACAACCTTAACATGATAGAAGGGCTTGCGCATTCTGATGACCCCTGGAGCTGTACTGGCGGTAGAAATGATAATTGATCCTGGATGGGGTCATCCATGTCAGATAGGTCGAAGGGTTGGAGCCAGGTAGTCTGCGCAGCGCCTGTTCCTCAGTGAGGCGGCTGCAAAGGCGTCTGACCCCAGTGGGGCGGCCATTTTCAGTAATGTTGTCACGTTACAAACACTATTGAATAAGGCAATAGGAAACCATTTCAATTAATTATTCCATGCATCAATGATTGACATAGATCTAAGTATGACTCCCGGCAACAACGGGACTCGTCCAACTGGGCCCCATATCGCGCACGGCATCGGGGAAAGGCAAGGCTTACGTGGTCGTCTTCACACGTATTTCTAGTAAAGTAGAATCGACAGCGGCAGAAGAGAGAAATACAAAGCAAAGGGCCAAACCAATTAGAATAGGGACTTGGGATTTCAGAAAGATGTTGAGGACAGGGAAATGAAAAAACAATAAACAGGAGATGGAGAGAGAAAATAGTTTTTTTTAGGACTGAGCGGAGTGAGAGGGAAGGATAGAGAGGATTACGAGGGAGATAGTTATAGAGTAATCTACAGGGGAGGGAAGGAGAGCCAGCGAGGGGTGGCGATAATATTAATCAAAAATTTAGTATGAAGCACGGCTGACTGGCTAAGTAGCGCTTGATCACTTAAATCACTATTATTTCCCCACATATTTTCACTCCTGAATACAGCCCTTCTCATACTTCTCTCACCATTTATTCTGCATATATAGTATGCTGAAAAGATGAGGTAATAATTGATATTCCAGGCTTATCCCCATGCATAGCATTCTCAGTCACTACTCTCCATTCACTATCCTCTCTTTCGCTTCAATGGAGGGACTCGAAAACTGTCAATATATTGGGTTCTAAAATTTCCATCGCTGGCTCTGGATGTTATTTACACACTCTTTCTCCCTTCACCAACTTTGCTTCTACTTTCCCCTCCCCCCAAGTTCTCCTCCTTTTCTTTGACTTTAAACAGGACTGGTACAAGCAATATCAATGTACTCATCAGTGATTTTCTACAACACTGGAGCACATTCACCATCTGCATCAACATTGACGTTTTTTGCTGCACTTGGAAAATTTCTGTATTGACTATCAAAGGGATGGACATTTGTAGTGTATCAGCGACCAAAGATTCTAAACTAGAGACCAACTATGATATTACTAAGTTCTTAGGACCAACCTTACACCAACTATGATATTACTAAGTTCGAGTATAATGAGGTTAACCTCCCGCATGTCTTCTAATTAATTATCTACTACATCAACAGTCTTGATGAATGTAGATATATAAGAACACAACCAGATGCTTGAATGAAGGTTTTCAAGGAGAATATTTTCTTTACATGATTATTGACTGGGTGAATTGTTTAAATGTTAAAAGATTAAATCAAAACAAGAATCGCTTATCATTAAAAAGGGTATAAATCCATATTTATTTTCCTCAAATCCCGACAGATTTTCAATAAAAGTTCCATCATTCACTAATCAGATCAGGTAGGCTTGCACGCCATGATCAAACCATCTCTAAAGCTTACTTGAATTCCATGAACATAGAAGAAAGCACTAGACCAGGCGGTATTAAAAGGATTGCACCAACAAGTTGGTGAGCAAAAGATAATTTTCAGGGTAATGAAAAAGAAAATTCTCCGATGCCACTTTAGTTTTCCTCTAAATATACGTATTTAGGAAAAAAGTCTTAACTCCAGTCGTAAGTGACAGTGAGAAAGGAATCCGCCATCCTGCACTGAATGAATGGATTTGATTCTCTTTGGAGATTACTACAAGGCCAATTCTCACCCATCTAATTGACCCTTTATTTGAATACCGATTTTATAGGGATATTTTCGCATTTAGCATATAACTACAGTCGCTAAAGTGTTTCTGATAGAATATTAAAGCCGAACCAACAAGCTTGCTAATTATCAGGTGTACGTGACAACAAGAATTCATAGGGAGGCATAATTAGACAGGGTAGACGATC
The DNA here is from genome assembly GCF_022747635.1 of Hetaerina americana. NCBI lineage: Eukaryota > Metazoa > Arthropoda > Insecta > Odonata > Calopterygidae > Hetaerina > Hetaerina americana. The sequence goes on along the minus strand of NW_027286625.1, from coordinate 4,356,710 downwards.
AACTAGAGGGAATAAAGGCGATTACCCTTTGAAGGAAAACTTTGATCGTGAGGAATCGGAACGCAGTGGCAAACGAAGGGAGAGCCGGGAGAGAGGTACGGGACTACGGTTAAGGAAAAAGGAATGATCGCGGGGAAAAATCAATATAGTTCTGTCGGAGAAATGGTTCAATTTTAATGAATACTTGATTCAAATAAAAAATAGACGTAGACAATACGTGGAAAAGGCCCGATGGTTCAGAAAGTTATCAAATAGACTGCATTATGGTTAGGCATACATTTAGGAACAGCGTAATCAATTCGGAGTTTCATGGGAGCTGATGTGTATTCAGATCATATTTTAGTACTGTTGAAATGTAATGCCAGGTTTGAGAGTATAAAATAAAGAAGATGGATGAGGAAATTGAATATATATAGATGGACTGACGGGAGGTAGACATTACATGAAGTTGCAGTTTAATTTTCAGTTATTAACTGTGTCAGGTTTTTTTTCCTTTTAGACGAGGCTAAGGACGTTACGGTGGTCTGTTTATGTTAATCCAAAACCTACAGCAAACGGTAGACTACCAATTAATAATGAATTTTTTGTGTTCTACTCCCTCAATTGAAATATATCTTCTTTTTATTCTTCCAGCTCGATTTAAACTTGATTATGAAGTGAATAGAATATTTCTCTTATGGAGTTGCTTTTAAACTACCTCAAAAATAAGATTCTATAGATTGATAAATAAAAGAGTACCGAATTCTAATGTCTTATGTTCACTATTATTTGAATGCCTTCCTATTGGCAAATTGTGAATCTGTAAACTATTGTCACTTGCTTCCATAGCTAGTTTTATAAATTATGAAAATTATTTATTAGCCTATATCAACTTGAGCTTACGATTGAGTTATTGAAACATTCCACTCAGCTCTTTTAAAATGGTTTCCTTATTTTTTCGTAACTTCTTTCCATAAATAGCAGAGCCTGTATGATTAATTCCATTCTTAGTTTACTTCGGTGATTCTACCCTTCTACCCTACTATTTCAGACACTTAAAACGAATTATGATTATGTTCAATGAGATTGTCGAGTCTTCATCGGGGTTTTCCTACGAACGTTTTTCCTTCCCTCATCTATGGCCGGACTTTTTCATGCGAATTTGTTCAAAGAATTCTGAATGTCCCTATTCTGACTTTATGTTTTGCTATGTAGTACTCATACATACATATTCATCCATCATGACCAAGTACTTATGCTTCGAACATTTTTGAGCCTTTTTCCATATCCGTTTTTGTGTTTTGGCTCTTATCAGACTTGTCTTTGTTTTGCAAAATCTTCGTATTATATGTTTTTCATCCTTGCCTGATGTTCCTGCTTTATATGCAGATATCCACTCTTCCTTTGATTCAATTTTCGCTGCTCTTTTTTCGTATTTACTTTAACTCATCGTTTTTTTTAGATTTATGTTAAATCTGAATTTATTCATTATCTTTTCCACGAAGATGAACAGCATCTACCGTCTTTTTCCCTTCTCTACTAACATTATTGTGCCATCAGCAAAACATCTCATACTAATGTCTTGAAGAAAAAGCAAGACCCCATCCTTACTTCTGCCCTTATTGTTGCTTGTGCAGCAAAAAAACCTACACGATCACCACAAAGTATTTTACACACAGAGCACACACATTTTGATTCTTGCGTGGTCGAATATCAATCTCATTTCCTTTTGGGGATTCAACGTTCCCTTCCAGTCAACATCCTTCAATACTCTCTCCAAAGAGACGAAATCAATAACCGTTTATTAGTGTTCTTTGTTCTCTTCCCTTTGAGAAATCTTTGAGTACAAATGGAGAATCTCGTACCTTATTATCTTTAAAATAAATTCTCTTTTGAAATACTACGTTTTCCCTTTCATTCTTCAGCAAAGACTTATTTTAAGGATGTTTTAAAAATGAGCAGACGAAATCGTTACCGAAACTTGCTTTCCTTTTTTGATGCATGGAGAAATGCAATTCTTTTATAATATTGTCAGCCTCATTTCTAGTAATTTTAACAGTTTATCAAATCTTGAGACCTTTCCTCTTGGCATACTGGTTAAATTAAGTTCCAAATATTGATCCCATTACTGAATCCCTTTTAGCTTTACTTCTTCGATAGATCTTTCACTGTCCTTTAATGCTCTTCTATTCTTACTTCTAAAAGATCCTCAAGGTTTTAAAAATATTTTTACAATAGATAGCTATTAACATATCTATCTATGCATACACACATACACATATATTTATATTCATATATATTTTTTAAATTTTTTCAGTGGATATCATTTCGCTTCTTCCACCTCTTCACTTCTCCTTGACTTACCATTACAAATTCACCCTTGAAGTACCAAATATCATTGCGTTGCATAATCTCGGAAGTGACTCCTCTAAGTTCTAAAGGCTTCTTCAGCTTGATTGCATGGCCACTTATTTTACGCGTCATCAATAATTGATTCATCCATTCTTCTCTGACCTGTCCTGCTTTCCCACTAATTACATTTCTGATGATTCTGTATCTCTTTAACCCTTCTTTGGCATTGTCTCATTTTCTATATTGAGTTCAGTTCTTCCCCTTTGATCAATGGGTTCCTTTAAAAAGCTCCCCTTTTCACCCACTTTTCCTTTAGCGGCTTTCGGTATTTCTTTTTTTTAAATCTTTTGTCGTCATTCACCAACTCAATCAATTGATCTTTTAATTGAGCTCCATCTAGCATAATTTTTAAAGGTCAACCAACGTCCTGTTTCCTTTCAGCTTTCCCCCTTTTCTGGAGTTCTTCCACTCTTCGTTTGAAGATTTGTCTTTGGTATCCAGAGATTCGCGAATCCTAAGCCGCCATTTATCAAAAACAAATTTTAATCACTGATGATCATTGTCCCAGTAGTTAGATTATTAAAATGGTTAACTTTGTAGCTAATTGAAATTAAATTTAAAATGCTTCGCCTTTCCACATAAACCACTTTTATTACTACCTAGGTTTCGTTATGGTATAACATCATCAGATGACCTGATGATGTTATACCATAACGAAACCTAGGTAGTAATAAAAGTGGTTTATGTGGAAAGGCGAAGTATTTTAAATTTAATTTCAATATGAAGAATTTCCACCAAGTGACGCCAGAAACTGTTTCATTTGTAGCTAATGCCTTTTTTCATCGGAAAGTAGTCTAAGATAATCCTTCGTCCTCATTTGTATTTTCTTTTACGGATATTTCTCTAATGTGCGTATGCCGCTTGAAGGGGAAGTTAGGTGCAGAATTTGACCCGTCTCTTTCTTTGCTTTATTTGCCCAATGTATATTTGCTTACTCTCTGTCTCTCTCTCTCTTCGCCTCTTTCCTCTCTGAAATTTTATATCAGTCTACGGCCAATTAAAATTTTCTATTTTTTTGACATCTATCATCCATAACTTAATAATGCGACGTTAGCATAATAAAACAAAGGTAATAAGGTCGTCAAGAAACAGGAAAGATAAGGTAAGCCTTAAAGTTGGGCCGCATATACTAGAACAGAAAGAACAGTTCATACATTTAGGAAGTGTTATAGAAGAAGGTGTGCGAATTAGTTATGACATTAGAAGAAGAAATGTGTTCACTAATACCGTCATAGGATTATATATATATATATATATGTATATATATTTATATATATATATGTGTATATATATTTTTTTTAAGGTAATCTACCGGTTAAGGTAGGTTTTTGGATGGACAAAACTAACCACCAAACAGATATTTTATTTTATTTTATTTTATTTATAAATATGATGGACTATATATATATATATATATATATATATATATATATATATATATTTTTTTTTTTAATTCCTAAGAATAAGGACCCAAAGCCCTCGGAATACTTATTATCCACAACCATTCATTCTACGGGTAGTCACCCTTGTTTTGCCGCTGACCGTATTATCTAGATGTTGATCCAGTATCAGCAACCTGGTAGGCGGTGGCCGGCAGCTCTAAGCACAGCCACATCCGCAGGTTATTCTGATATAATACAGGGTGGAACAGAATTTTACGGGTGAATTGTACAAAAACCAACCAAGATAATTTTAAAAATATTTATAGTATATCTCTGAAAACGATATCCAATGTAATTTTATTTCCATTTTTTTTAAGTGTTAAATTGGCCCACATGCTTTTAGATTCACTATTACCTAATTTCTATTTCTCTTTACGGCGGAACATGAACATGAAAAACAGGGTAACTTGCTTTTTTGGATACTACTTCAGTCGTTTGTTTTCTGAAATAAAACCTATGATTCCATCAAAACTAAATCCCATTCAATGTAAAGGTGAATTTATATCGAGCCATGACCAAAAACATGAAATAAACCCTACATCTTCCAATATAGTCCTTTTAGTGAGCTAGAATAGTCTTTTGTAAATGCCTGAGAGGTTTCAAATTCTTTTATCTGCAATCCTAAGTTTTCTAGTGTCTAGGAATATGGTAACGTTTCAATTCTCCTTCTGAATCAACGATCTTCCTTAAAGCTTCTGAGTATACCTGATTGAGTACCATGACAGCATTAGATGGTTTATGAGTGCCTCATAATATTATACAAAAGATCTAAGAAAAATGCTTGACACGTGGTTGTGCAGTGGGTAGAGAACTGGGCTACTGACTGTAGGAATCGGGTTCGATTCTAGGTTACGCCTCCGGGCACCCAAACTGTATGATTTTTCGAGAACCAGTTCTTCATGGGGAACTCTAGGTAGGAAAGGAAAATGCCCTGATGTGTTATTTTCACCCTCCGTTGGATTTTAACACTAGGTTGAGCTCTACCCTCGTCCAGAAAACTGACTTTTGTGTGCACAGGTAACCGGTATTTCAATTTTTTCATTAATGGATTTTGGGTTGAAGCATTTGCACATGGTCAGGAGTTTATGAAAGATGTATTTGCTCTGAGATTATCTCTCTTAATCGCTTTTCCTCTAATCAATCGGTCGGCCATGGGTCCTTAATCTTGGTCCAAGTTAATCAAAGTCGATAATCATTAATTATCCAGCCTATCGCTGTGCTCGATACCCCGATGAAGGCGAATTTTATGGAAACTGGAAGGATCCCCTCTGCTCGTTTCACAACTCAGTAAACAGTTCTCCGAGCGATAGTGACTTTTCCCAAGGGAATCGTGGCTTTACGCGCTCGATTTAAGCAAAGGAAGCAAATTAGTTGCAAAATGTCGCTTAGTATTAAATTAACGCAACTGACAGCAATCTAAAGTTAATCATTTACATCAACTATGTACTCATAACTATGAGACTAATATTGTCAGAGAGGGAATCATGAAATTCATAGCATAACCATATATTTTAGTTCAAGCACTCTTCATATATTTTATCCCCTTAAACAGCATCGTGATTATATTTTTTTACGATTGCTTTCATGGGAACAGTGCTAACCAAACACATTGATCTGGAGAATATGCAGTGCATCAAAAAATATCCCGGTAATGCAAAAAAATGGCCAGAGTAAAAGTACCTCCGTTTGGATATTAATACTTTGATTGAAACTGTAAAAAATTAATTGAAGTCCATACGATCGCGAGTTAAATAAAGAGTTCCCAATTCGGACGAAAATTCCATTCTGACCTTTAATTGCGAAAGAGGCGTTAATTTAAATTTGACAAGAATGTAACTCGTCTTCAGGGTATTAAATTCGGTGAACTGCGTGATTTTTCAGCGCCGATTTGTTTTGAAAAACGGAAAACTTAACGTTTAATTGACTAGAGCCCAAGTTTCAATCTCCTCGATAATTTCACCTTATTCCTAATTTCGTTTGACTTGGTCGAGGTTCCATCTTTCTCTTCTCCCTCATTCTTTCTTCAACATAATGAAGAGGTCTTATTATTTTTTGGTCATATCTCTAGTGTATCAATCTGTATTCCTTGCTTCATAAGTCGTCTTTACTTGCCCATTTTATTCCGGTGATTTCGAGTATATCCGATTTCAGATTTGCTATCCCTGAATTTCTCATTTTTCAGTCGATTCTCGCTTCAATGAATCTCGCTTGACACTTTTCCTCCGGGAACTAATCCATCTTTGATCCTCCACTCCCCCGTAGTCTGAACACATTGATCCGATTGCGTAAATACTGTGCCTCCGCAGTTTTATCGGAATGAATGCCATCGCTTGAGTTTTGAATAGCAGACTGAATCTCTAGGGATGTCGTGTCCACCCTACTTTCTTTCACGGCGTGGTACTCAGACCAATTCCGTGAACTTCGCTCTCCTCCTCGAGCGTGATAGCCGATTCCTGGATCGATTTCATTGATCGGCTCCCACCGGCAAAATTCCCATGCATCACCAGGGGTACCTTGTAGTTTAGCTGTAGAAATCATTTTTCTCATATTTTCCTATTTCCAGAAAAATAAGGAAAGTATTTTTTTTAAAAAGATCTGACAAATATTCGTTTCGTCTTTTTTTAATTAGTCCCGTAGAAATTCATCTTCGTTCACTCTACCCTTATAGTCCATATGTCTCGATTGCAATATATTTTACAACCTCCGCATTTAATTTTTACCTTTAACGAGAAAATTTCCGCTCATGATTCTTAATTAAGACATTTCATTTCGTATCCCGCCAACATTTTCTCACGAGGTCAAACGAACGTACCCAGAGTGCCGATTTGAAGCGTCATAAGCCGAACTTTGACCCGTTATTACGGAACTATGCAGTAAAATGTCCGTCAGAGTTTTACTCGTCGCGTTAACTGCCCGGGAATATGCAAGGGGTTATTCATAGCGGACATTCCTATGCTCGGGGTGTTGTAGTCACAGTTTGTCCACTCTCCCTCCCCCGCTCTCCTCCACGAATGTGTTAAATTCTACCCCAGATCTTCGCTTTACATTTCTCATCAGGCCAACAATTACTTTCCCGGAAGTCGTTTCCGCGGAAACCCTCTCTCATCTCGGCGAACCACTCACGAGGGAGTGGTTCACCACCTCGAGCATCTTGAAATGTCCTCATACGACAGGTCAAATAACCTCCGCCGTTCATTAATGAGCTGTGGCCAGAGAGAAGGAGAGACGGTAACGTGTCAGGAACATGTTCTTAAAAAAAAGTGTTTCATGCCTAAAACTTGCCATAAGATGGTGCTTTCGCCTTAACCAACTTTATTTCAAATCTCTCTGAACAGTCTCAATACATTATACATACTTTATATTTCCATCCATCTATGATTTTTTAGCTATAGTTCACACGAACTTATACGCCATAAGCTCGTAAATGTAGTGATATATACCGGTAATACGATGGAGATCGTGTGAATGTAACGAAAAATTGAACGAGATCTGAGTTGAAAAGTACAGATATCTGGGAATTATGGTAAATAAAAACTTAAAGAATGATGTAGATATTAGAACGATAATAGTCATGGCAAAGGAAGCGTTCAATCAAATTAAAATATTGCTATGCAGCAATTTTGAAGAGGAGCTGAAAAAATAGCCAAGTTCTACGTCAGGAGAGTAATGAGTATGTGAAAGGTAGACCTTGGGTAAATCAGAGAAGGATAGAATTGAGGCGCTGAAGAAGATTGTGGAGGAGAGGACTCTACTCTATACAATCCAGTGGAGGAAAGGAAAGTGAATAGGGTATATAATAATAGAGGTAGGAATATTAGAAAGAGCAATTGAGGAAGCAGTGGAAGGGGAAAAGAGATGAGGTAGAAAGAGATTGAAAATGTTGGATGACACCAAGGCTGGAAAAAGTTATAAAGAAACAACGTATCAGACAAAGAACAGAAACAGATGGAGACAAAAATGAAGAATGGAGTATTTTCTCTCTTGTGGTAGAAAACCGGATGATGATGACCTGTAATGAGTTATCAAGTCATCAATTTATACCTCATCTCTTCTATGCGTACCTTTCCTGTCAATCGCCTGTGGGCTGTGATTCAAAACTGTGATTTAGCGTGACCATACAAATTTACTAAACGCCATAATATCTAAGTACAATTTTCGTAATTTCATGTCTTACCGATTTATTTCATTTAATCCGTTCTAATTTCGTAAAATTCTAATATTTAGGATTTTAGTTTAAAAACTCCTGTATTGTACCACCTGATTGGATGAGGATCATTTTCAATAGCCAATGAATGCACTTTCCTGTAACTTTGCATTGTTGTCATGAGATGCCCTCATGCACGTAAATACTATATGTAAGGTTTTCAAAAATTCAAAAATAATAACTATGGCACTCTGTGACATCACAAACAATAAACGAACGTGATCTATTAAATTATTAATGAACCATCGATTGATTTCTAATTTCAACATGATTATGATTTTAATAGGCAAAAATCAACCCTTAGAGGTCAGATTTTTTGGGGAAATTGGAGTTATCATACATGGGTCAAAATGCTTAAGTAATTAGGCAATTATTTGAAAATAGGGGAAAATTTGCTACATAAGCTATGAATTTCTCCAAAAAAGATACAAGAACAAATGAAACAACGGATTAGATTTTCGAATAAATTTATTAGGTAATTCTTTTCGTTTACGTAGTGGAAATTGATGGCAGATAAAAGATTATGTTTAAAAACGATGAATGTATTTCAAAACATTACGTGTATCATAAATTATTTCTTTTGGCAAAATCGTGAAATTTCAGATAGGAGGCAGAATCCATTTATATTTCAGATTAAGTTCCCGGAAATTACACCGAGAAACGGGAATATAAGTTCAGAATTGCATTGGGAGAATCAGTTTCCTTACCATAATTGAAAAAAAAGAAATGACACGAGAAGAATGAAAAAAAAGATTAAATGGTTGAAAAATTTTCCATTATGAATTTCCATCGTCTGCAATTTCCTTCATACAAATTTCATTTATTCGGTGAAGAAGAAAGCATGGTGCAACTTTGGGAAAGACCTTAAAGGGGAATAGAGAGCAGTATAAAGGAAATAACTGAAAAAGAAAAAAATGGTGGGGAAGACACCAACTGAGATCACGAGAGAAAAATTTTCTGGACAGTATTTTCGCGTAAATAACGCTTTAAGGATTATTGGCATCGTTTTGAAACTAATTAAAAATACCGAAAAGAAGACTTAAATCCAAGTATAAAATACCTCTGTGTGTGCTCCCAAAAGAACAAATTATTCCATGGGCGTTCCCAAAATTGAGAGGAAAGATAAAAGTAAAAAACTACTTCGGGCCCTTCGCTTGACTTCACTTGTCGAAAGATCCTTAGAAAAACAGGGGGAAGAATTGAAATCAGATGAATTACGTGATGAAGATCAATTTGGATACCTGAAAGAGGCTGCGTAATGAAATTTCTTTTAATCTTAAAGTTCTTACAGACTAGGAAATAGGATCTGATACAGACTCTTCCTCGTGCTCTTGGATTTGGAGTGCAAATTCATTATTGTCGTCTGGAGCAAATTGCTATCTATTCTGAGGGACAAAGGAATGGCCCGCTGCAGAAGAGTAATGGGCTGTCTGTTACAAAGTTGGAAAGTGATGTCAGTTAAGATATTCCATCGTCAGTCAAAATGCTCTGCGTCCACTTTTCCTGCCTTCCTCCGGATGTCTCCCCCCCCTTTCCATGCCACAAAAACTTCTTGCTTTATTTTCCTTTCCATCCATTTTACCTTTGCAACCCTTCTAAAATCCATATCCCAAAATTCCCCAATCTACGCCCATCATATTGCTTCCCAGTGAACAAGTTTCCGAGCCGTAAAAAATCACGCTCCATTTTAAATTTATCGCTGATCTATTCGGTACATCCTTACTTAAAATCCCCGTCATCAGCACCACCCTTCTTGTTAATGAGCACACAAAAAAAAACTTCTCAGTTGTCACGCCCCTTGCCTTTATCATTCGAGAGAGAACAATTAATTCGTTCGCTCAGTGAAATTCCATCTGGCAGTGAACCGGTCAGGCGGAGAAAACGGACCTCACGATGTCTCTCCCGGGGAAGCATTATTCTCGTATTTTTATCTAAGGCCATTAACGGCAGTCGTCATATGCTAAGAAAACATTGGCGGAAGGAAAGTGGCACGTAGATATGTGCGGTTTTTATGGGTTGCTCCCATTAACCTTTGAATGAAAACATTTGTAAGCACTCGGCTCACGAGTATTGATTTGGACGCCTTCACCAATCCCCTTCGTGGCTCGTGGAAGAAGACGCGTTCCCAAAGAAGATTTCGAAAGGGTGTATTTTGAAGGGGAAACTTTAGTAATCGAGTCAAAAACTAGCTCGAAATGAAACGCAGAGGGAGAAAATAAGATTCGGAACTGAAAGGAACACAGATAACTCTCTTTTCTGGTGAGCTTTTTGGAGCAACCCTTGTAATTACAGTAAAGAGAATACGCTGCGTGAAATTATCCCAATTGAGAAATGAGATTCGTCGTCTTTAACAGTTGTCGTAGTTTTAATTTGTTCCTTCGAGTATCATTCATAAATATTTTAGTCCAAGTTACAATTTAGTTCCTAAAAATCTCGTTTAATTTGAACTATGCTAGCGGCAGTTCGTTGCGTATGGAGCTCTAACGATTTAAGTCATATCGTAACAAATACGCATCCAAATAATAATAATAATAATAATAATAATAATAATAATAATAATAATAATAATAATAATAATAATAATAATAATAATAATAATAATAATAATAATAATAATAATAATAATAATAATAATAATAATAATAATAATAATAATAATAATAATAATAATAATAATAATAATAATAATAATAATAATAATAATAATAATAATAATAATAATAATAATAATAATAATAATAATAATAATAATAATAATAATAATAATAATAATAATAATAATAATAATAATAATAATAATAATAATAATAATAATAATAATAATAATAATAATAATAATAATAATAATAATAATAATAATAATAATAATAATAATAATAATAATAATAATAATAATAATAATAATAATAATAATAATATCACATCAAAACAGCATTAATTTATTAGGAAATGAGTTTTTAAATGGAATTCATGGATGTTATATAGTATAGTATGTTATACATACTATATATTACAGAGGCTCGGTATTCGAACCCACGGCCTTCGATTTATACAGCGATCTCCGCAGCTAGGCAAGCCAGTTTAAAATTTTAATTGGTTACACAAACATCAGAACGATAGTTTTAATAATCTAATTTTCGAGTGGCACTCACATAGAGGGGAAAATAGAAAAAGAATCTAGTTTTTGAGCTATTGTGCTGAGTTATTAGCAAGTTAAACACGCAGTCTGTGCAATCAGATATGAGTAAATGTTCTCATTTGGGATTCAGGATCATTTTTCCCTCGCAATGTTTTTCCTCTCTACGTCACTGTCTGCCTTGTTTCTGATTGGCCGAAGAAGACATTCCAATTAAAATTGTAAAGGGGTTTTCCCATGGTATAAAAATATACAGCCATCATTTTTTGTTAATTTATAAAACGAAAAAATGGTTAATTTTTTTTCAGCATTCTTATTTTTGAAGGAAATGCCAACAATTGAGGTGATTTATATGCTATGGCCATTTCTCTGTTAAATCAATAAACCACGAATTTATAAGGAACTCCCATGGTCGCATTAGAATCCTGTGGTTAGATGGGAAAGTAGCAGGAGATCTTGCCCTTTTCAGTACTATATCCAAGGTAATATTCTTCAATAAAATTCCTGCGCTATTTATCGTGCGATACGCGTGGTGTACACGGTGATTGTATACCATATGATTCAACCATATCTTGACGCCCGTAAGATTAAATGAATTCTGAAGGCATGTACATTTTCAATAATTTATTTTGGGTGTACTCAGTCACTTTTTAATATCATTACATACTTAAAAAATTGCGGATATTTTGTTAATTTCAGAATTCGTAATGGCTTTGATAGCTACGATTACTTACGTTTAGCTTATATTCTTAAAATGATTGGAAGCACAAAAGTTTCAAAATGATTCATCAAAACAAGAGCTGAATGATTATTATTATTCTAGTTTAAGTATCCAGCAAGTTTAAGTAGTCATAACACTTGATATTGATCTGAATGTTGGCGTAGGTGAAAGAAATACTGATGACTTTGCATCACTTTTACTCGACAGAATTGTTATCGAATTCCACATGTATTGAAAGAAATATCCAGTTATTTTTACATGTTATTTTTTCTATGCTCCATTTTTTACAAATACCAGTTCTCGGGAGCTAATGAAGAGCAAGCAAAAATTGCCAAACAAAAAGATAGAATTAGATCAAAGAATGATTAGGAACGTTAGCTTAATATGTGTGTGTATGCACGATATATATGGTAATTGTATGGTTAAATATGTATACATGTTCATGTGTGAATGCTATAAAGTGTGTATAATATGGTTAAATATGTATGCATAATTATATAACACTATAAGTTGAGGACCTATATTTGACAACTATTGGCAATTAATTCAAGAAGTAAAAACGAATACATTTACATTAGTTTCGGGTGTTATGGGGTCATAAACTCAACACAGGTATTTTTTTATCAGAGTACATCTTAGCCTCAAGTTGTACCCTTATATTTAAACTGTATTGATTGATAATATCGATTCATAATGTTGATATAATATTTTTCTTTCTGTTTTCCTAATAAAGTAAGGGAAACGAGATGGGAAACAGTTTGCGGGAAACCCTATCAAACGGCAAAACCTGTTATAAGAATAAAATGAGCCTGGATAAAATATGAAGACGTAGAAAAGATTTTTTTGGGTCATCGGACATTAAACAGAGACGCGCTCTCGGACTGACGCCAGCGGTCCAGCAGAAGGGGAGATTCGAGTGACTCCTGACGTCAGCGGGGACCTCGCCCCCCACCTCCCCAACACATAATCCTATTTGCTGTGGGGATGAGCTTCAGACTCCAATTCATTAAACATTTTAATATCAGCTTTAATATTATATTTTCACTTCTGGAACCATATTGGCTGAATTAAATCCACCACCAATACCAGTGAGAGAGAAATGAGACGAGTGATCGATACAATTGATATAACGGGAGAATTACTCTTGAGGTGGAAGTTAAGGACATTTTCTATTTAATTTAATCTTTGAACACTTTTTAGTTTTTCAGCGCCACCTTCAGGTACATGCAGTGAGAAGTAAAAACCTAGTTTTGTTCATTTTTTTAAAGTATATCCCACCAACTCGCCCGGTATATGCGCGAATCTAATTTCAAATACAGTTAAGATTTATCATCCTTTTAGTTGTGAGTGATGTTTTTATTAGACAGTGATCAGCAGTGTATTAGACAGCAATAACAGTGAATCCGTAAAGGTAATCTTTCGTCGGTTGGAACCCCCGAAGTATCGTCTCAGAGAATCCACGCTTAATCCATAATAAGAAGACATCAAGTTGACTAGTTTCGTCCCTCCAACTGTACAAAGATCCCGTCTTGTTTCACTCCATATATCCTCAATTTCCCTTCATTCGGCCGTAATTTCTCTCTCAAGCTCTGGCTTGTGACTGGAATTCTCTCATTCTTTGGTCCCGCAAAACTGCACCCCTAAGGGCTCAAATATACCCCGTAAATTGGTCCCCGTCATGTCGTTATTCCGTCCCTTGGCAGCCATTGTCGGCTCATGCGTCAATGGACGGATATGAATCTAAAATACATGCATAAACTTTAGTTGGTATAGCCAGTCTTCTCGATCTCTTCATGAGGAGTTTCCAAATTATTCTTCCTCCATCAAACAGGTAAAAAATATGGAATTTTATGCTTAAAAAATGGCTAATTTTTAATGAAGTAGTAGTCTACAAGCTTAAGCTAGGTTTTTGACGGAGACTGGAAGTACCCACTAACGTGCCCTGATTAAGTGATACAAATATAATCTTTAAACCCTTTACTACGAGCAATCGCACATATAGTATTACGCTAACTCGCTATGTATCTGTTCGTACTTCCTGCCTCCCTAAATTTCATACAAAATTTTTATTCTTTTCCTCACTCTTTCTTGCTCTTACAGTGCTTTCTCTATAATATAACCGTCTTCGGCATCCCATTGGCTCCAATTATCTCCGGTATCCACTTGTCCTGGCTTCTCTTAATTTCCATCAGCAACTTCCTTTCTTTCCCTACCTTGCCTAGGACCTATTTGTTTGTTCAAAGGTCAATATTTTCCTTCATGGAGATTTATAACTCAGGAGCACATATTTTCAGCCATTGTTTTTTTAACTATGAGGTTAAATAGGGCGCTGAAATGGACATAAATTATTTCGTTTCTTTTTCTCAAGTATTTTTCACGACGGGTAGCAGCCTAACGTCCTCCTGTTTTAAATTCGAATAATGTTCGTAGCAGCAACGATATCAGCTGATTTCCCAGCGCGTTTGCTAAAACTTTGTGACTTACTTTGCACACACCATCATATTAGCTTTGACTATCACAAAGACGAACTGTCACCAACGAAAGAACATCAAAATGTGTCCCAAAAATCATACGGTTGTTGATTTTCTTTGGAAAAATCATATATCACTGACGGGTATATTGTTAATATTATACCAATAAAATTACTAACACTATACCTGGTATTACGAGTGTTGTCAGAGATGAATTATTAATTTTATTCATCGAAGACCTTTATGTTGTTGGATAGGAGGTGCGAGAGTAAACCTTTTCGATTGGTCAGTAACGAATTATTTTATATAAATGATCCGGTTCGTTTATGTCAAACATTCATTTTCTAAACGGATTAAAACTAGAGGGATATAGTTTTATCCCAACATCACATTATGTTCGCAAGAAGAAAATTATTGCTTATTAATGAACTCACTCAATTGGCGCAATAAAAAATATTAACCCAACCATCTAATGTCTAACGAATTGGTTTGTGGGAATGAGAAATGCATTGTTTGACTGGGAATGCTAAATTAATGAAATGGTATTTTGTCTCAGTTGGTCCTTTTTCGTAAACAGATTATAATTTCTTGTCCACTTCACATACAACTAATAGTTATTGGTGTCTCACCCACGACCACTCACCTTGGAGGTCAGCAGGGGGATAAATTATAAACGACGGCAGTAGTAAAACATGAATTTATTTAAGAGTAACATTTAGAGCATGGAAGTATTTAAATTGAAAACAGTTCCAGTGGGTGGAAAGGAAAGCTGTATGACGCTGCCAAAAGAAAAGATTGCCGAGAAAAAAAACAAAAACCAAAACGCTTCCACGTACATGTATGAGGCATAATTTATATAAATATTGAACTGATATTTAAAAGTCGTAATTGAAGTAGGGGAGGGAATGGAGGACTATCCGCATGAGACGGAACTTTATTACTCAATTAATGATGGTTAAGTAAGTCCACTGAGAAAGGAGTGAATGAGAGGAATATGAAAGGAGAGAAAATCGATAACGACCGCATCCCAACGAGAGGCGGATAGCATGCCATGGATAGACTGATGTATTTGAAGAGCTCCCCAAACAACACTCGAGTGGTAACCAGGATGTCAGTGTAAAAACTTGTCAACCCCTTGAATTCAACCGCGCGATACACGAGCGGCTGCTCTAATCCGTTGTCCATCGCAACAAGAGATACGACCTCTTTTTTGTTATCCTAAGTTTTTTTCCCATCCCATTCCAATGCAAAATTGTCAATTTTACCGTAGCATGGAGCGATTTCAGTCGGAGGCTGTGGCTTGTCTTATTTTGTGGGTTTTTCCCCAAGCTGCGTCCCAAATATTTGGAAGCACGGAAACGAGTTCGGAATCTCTATCTGCTGGATGATGCTTGCGGAACTGAATGAATGAAATAATTATTTAACGATTATATTTTTGCTTTCTGGACATTTCCGATGGTCAATCCGTCTCTAGATTTTAGATAAACTACTCTTGGATCGTCAGAATGCATCAGAGGGACCGAAGCGCAAGAAGTTAACACGGAAACTATTCCCGAAACGGGATTCAAACCAACGAGCTTCATGTTGGAAGATGAGCGCCACTAGATAATCCAGGACAATAATTGATTTTCCATATATATTTTGTCGATATATATTGTAACGTTAGGACATGTGATTGAACTCAAGTGCAACGTTAGCTAAGTTCTTCCTTCAGTCGAGTAGTAGTTTCCACTTATATTGTTGGCTATGAAAAAAACCACATCCCAATGGTGAGTTCGTGTTGTCAAGGAAGGCTGAGAAGCCGTCGGAGGAAGTAGAAATGATTTATATGCTATTCAACATAGGAGTCACACGAAATATCCTTTTATATCTTTTACAGGCTTTTATATTTTACTGAAAATACCTTCTCCGGGGACATAGTAGACCAAAATAGTGGCAAATTTCCTACGTGGCAGCAAAATGCCATATTTTCTTGGCTTGAAATGATAGTGTACATAGAAATCTACTCAATACCCACCGAAAAGGGTGTCGCAAGAGTTTTTAGAACAATACTGGTGAAAAAATAAAGTTATCCTTTAAGTTCCATTTTAATTTACAGTAAGATTATACCAGGGTTCTCTCCAATTCAGATTCTCTCCCTAATTCAGGTTTACCAAATTACTAACAATTCTCAAATAACCCAAATTAACTCCGCTTCTCATGCATCCCCTTCTAGCGTTTGGACAGCTTGGGGCAAGAGATGTCCGCGTTCAATGTCGTTGATGAATGAATTACTAAGACAGATAGCCTCCTTAAGTTGTAAATCACTCAGGGTTTAATAAAAATCGCACCATTGAGATGGCGGGCATCTACGTACTGTAAGGACATTATTTTAAGCCATCTTAACACAATAAAAAAAACTCAGGCTCAGTCGCTAGTCTTCGGAAAGCATTCCGCGTAACCTGCATATTTCATTGGTTTTGTCTGATTTTTCTCCTCTTTAATGCTTCTTAAATTGCCCCGAGTTTTTGAGTGGCCACACCGTGGAAGAGTGTGACACGGAAACAAATTACATCCGTGGATAAGAAGAAAAATGGTCCATAAACGACAGCAGTTGGCACTCAAAGTAAGTAAGAAAATAGTTGAAAAAAAAGGTGGGGAGGGGAAGTACAGGTATGCGTACGGCTTTCCTTAAAATTGCAAGCGGTCGGAGCACTCGCGAGGGGACGCTGACCGTTTCCCGGTGTCCCCAACGCTGCCTTACCATTCTCCCCGCGTCCTTTTACCCTCACCGGGCAACCCCGCGATCCCCGGTGCAGAAACGTTTATGCTCCAGTCCGGATTAGTTCGCTCCCCGCGCCATTCATTTGTCCATTCATTCAGGGCCTTCGTGGATGAGACACATTCCGTGGAAAACTCTATGTGAGGGTGAATATGGAGTGCGAGAGGGGGGAGAGGTGCGTGGTGGTTGAGGAAGCAGTCGATCGATGGTGGGGTAGTAGGAAGTAGGCGAAGTGAGGGAGTGGGGGAGTAATGCGAACGCGGTCGATTCCTTCGGGGTTAAAAATTGCCATTCGACCATTTTATTGTGTCGAGGTGTGGAGGAAAAAAAGTATGGGCCGTGGGACGACTGAATAGAACACTTGGCGAGTCTCTTTCTCGTCACCTCCTCCTCTCCCTCCGCTGTTTTTTCGTTTCATCATTTTCTTATCCCCGGATACTTCTCGGAACTCTATCTCTTTTCTTCTCGCTCCCATACACTTGCATTTTTCCTCGGTCTTCTGTCATCATTTCTTCGCTCGCCAACTCCTTCACATATCCCCGGTATATCATCTTACCTATTCAAAGCGTTGAAATTGGTGAGGATGAACCAGTGCAAGTGGAACATTTTACAGGTCCGAGAAGTGTTTTTGGCGAAGTTGGTCAAAGTGAAAGGCACAAAAAAAGAAGAATTGCATTAGGGAAAGACGGTCTTACCAGGAAGAGGAAATTGATGAGTGGGACGAAGAGTAAAAATTTTTAGATAAGGCTCGTTAAAATTTATGAATGGGGCGTATTTGTGTACGGCTTGAAAACTTGGTCTTAGCAGGAATATAAGCTTATTTTGGAGACTTTTGAAAGGTGGGTGTGCCGAAGAATTGACAAAGTAAAATGAACGGAAATAAAAACAAAAAATGACGCTCAAGGTTTGGTAGCGGAGAAAAGAGGGTTGTAGAGAGATGTACAAAGGAGACAAGAAAAGTGGATGCAGGAGACTTGGAGAGGCAATGAAGATACTGGTCAAGGGGGAAGAACGTAGGGCAGGAGAGGCAGGTGCAGGCGAAGAAGAGGCACGTTGGCCCGAATGAAGAGAGACAGAAAGTAGGGCGTCGACCTAAAACCTACCTTAAACGGTAGACTACCATCGATAATTTTGAAAACCCATTCTCTCGTCTGCAACTTCTCAGTTTTCGTTCCTCCCGTGTGAGAATGTCCTATGTGTTTTAGGGCCTCGTATCTGAACAAATATCCAACGGACCTTTATCTTTTAGACTTACGGCGGTGGAAATTGGCGGTGGTGCAATACTCTAACAACATTTTATGACTTTTTACATATAATTAAATCCTAGGCGGTATTGTATATTAAATAAAATAACCTAGTACTTTACATTTTGTATCGAGCAAACTATGAAATATGCTATCCTCGGATATGAATAAACAATCCTTCAATGTAATTTATTTTAAAGGCTCGAATGAAAATGTTTTATCATGCATATGTTTAACCTTTAATCTCAATCGGATCCCCAATACTTGATATTTTCGAAGACAGAAGACCATCCTCCAATCAATTCTTCAATTTTCATCCGATCTTGCTACTTTTTTACCACCTTTTTCCCAACATTTTGTTGAAAAAATGCAAAATTCCCTCTGATTAATAAGAAATGGCTATATAATCATGAAAATTCAGTTGACCGGTACGACTAAAATATACTTGTTAAAGGATGCGGCAGAATAAGGCTGCAACTTCGGATGGACTTGAAGTGATTTATTGGTGTTTAATAAATGCTTTGATCTCTTTATTTTAGTTTTCATTCTTATTCCTAACACACTGTAACAATATATTCATGTGTGGGTTTATATATAGGTTTAGGTTTACCTATACACACCCTATATATATTTGAATGTGCATATATTTACCATATATATCTCCCATATATATATATATATATATATATATATATATATAC
This sequence comes from Hetaerina americana, assembly GCF_022747635.1. Lineage (NCBI taxonomy): Eukaryota > Metazoa > Arthropoda > Insecta > Odonata > Calopterygidae > Hetaerina > Hetaerina americana. The sequence goes on along the minus strand of NW_027286625.1, from coordinate 4,337,639 downwards.
ATACATATATATACATATATACATATATATATACATATATACATATATATACATATATATATATATATACATACATATATATACATATATACATATATATATATATACATATATACATATACACATAACACATACATACATACACACGTCTTGCAGTAGTAGTAGTTTTTAGGGGAGGCGACCGACTGCTAAGGTCATTTGCGCCATAGGGGAAGGACAGGAGAGGATGAAGGGTGGAGAGAAACCCGGCGTCGGCATTAGCCTACTCTTTACGAAAGGCGCCAAGGGGTCCGCAGTTAAACGTCCCATCCGACGGACGGCGTACTCACTCAAAGTACCCTACACAAAGCACCTCAAGTAGGGATCGAGATACCTCTGAAAAATATTCAACACTGCCGGGATTTGAACCCGCACCTCTGGGTGGGAAGCCAGTACGTTAGCCCCTGCACCATCTCGATCCCCCACACACACACGTCTTGCGTACGCATCTTACACCTATTTTGCGCGACGTAGAATTATTTTGACATATTGTGCAACATTGTACATAAATATTTATAGATTTTACAAATGAAACAGGGCGTTATCTACACTCTACAAACCCATTAATCCAAAGTTATGCACTTAACCCTCGCCTGATCGAATACTTCTTTTGAGTAATCTTTTTTCTAGATCGATATCAGCATCATCGGGTCAACCCTGATGATGGGAACAGGGATGAAAACAAATGCTCGGTATGATGCGAGGGAGGCTATGGAGCGGTTGGTAATAATATAATGGAACCGGAGTTTCTCTGATTTAGTTCCTGCCGCGGCTCCTCGAGCCAAAAGGCTTCACGAAGGACTTTCCTCCTCTTCCCACCACCCTCGAGGGAATGCTTTTCGATTGTGCGGGGCGTGGTGGGGGAGGGGGAGGGGAAAGGGTTGTTAAAATGGGGATTCCGGGAGCCGAGGCCTCGCGAGAACCCTCTGTCTCTTTTTCCCTCGTCCTCTCCGTGCTGCTCGGTTGGGCTGGACAAATAGGCAACGGAATTCGATGCGCTCACCCTTGACCATCCTCTTCTCTCCTACCTCTTCCCCCTCTCCCGTCTCTCCCGCTAGAGATTATTCTGGAGAGTTTAATGCGATTAAAAGTTTTTTTTATCGTTTCCGACCGAGCCGAGGAATTGTTTCATCTGTTCGAGGTGGAGTGCGGAGGAAGAGAGGCAGGCAGGGTAATTGGGGCGATAAGGAGTAAGTGGCAGATGACTGCCCGACGCGAAAGAAAGACATAAAAGAATCATTTTCCCTTCGGTGGAGGATCTCTGCTCCGAATGGGAGCAGAGATCGCTCATATTTATTCCACCTGAGAAGCGAAAAGGTTTTCTTTATTTGGAGATGAAGCAGACAAACCTTATTTTCGGTACACTTGAAAAAAATCAGCAATTTCATGTCTGTACGAGTACCCAAGAATCCATACCCAACATTAACGTATGTTATGTCTATGTTCGCTATTGGATTTTTTTTGAAAACGTTGAACAGACCTTTTTTTTTTAATGGTGTTTACGCACATTGTAGAATAAATATCGGTTTAGACAATTACATTTTCAATTTCCTTTGCATGCAATGATACACCTTCGTGAAGTCTTTAAGCCATGAATGACTTCAACTGATTCGCTTAATCGGCAGCATTTCTTAACGTTTGCAACCTACAAACACCTATATGCTATGAGGATTGCGTTGTATAATTTGCAGGCGCAATTGCTGATTACCTCACAGCATACCACGTTCGCTCTACGTATCTCGCTATAAATATTTTTAATCCCGCCGCAATATTTGCATTACTCCTCACGCAATCTTTCAAATGGGCTATCTTACAAGTGCAACGAAATCGTTCCCGTCGTGGGTATAAGAGGAACGGTGTAACACGGCCACCTTTGAGCATCGGGTAACATGGCGACGGCATTAAATTCGTTTGGATGACTTCATAGTCGCGGCCTCGCTCTCCAGCCAGATACCTCCGAATGTGGGGTTTGGGGTGAACGAGGCGGTCGCTTGGCATTTCGCGCCCCCTAGGGGTATCGCGCTCATAGGGGCAACAAGCATGTAGGGGTGTCATGCTCGCTAATTGGACAGCTCCGCAACTACAGCCGCTAAGGGCCTAGAGCTCTAAATCCTCGCACGACTTCCGTGCGATGATATTTAGAAACAAAAAATAAAAGTGGAATTTGCATTAGTAGTTTCAAATTTTGATATATTTTTCATCCCCTGCGCTCATCTATGCATCCATGCATAAATGTATTCTGTATTAATTAATCAACGATATGCTAATTTATTTGCTGCAAGGGATGGCGTCAATTTTTGAAAGAATTCGAAATGATAACCTATATAATCGACTTTAGCAGTAATAATCTTTTAGTTACCATAATTTACCTTCGCAAAATGGTAGATTATATAGGATCAGTTAAGGAAGCACCTACTTTGTAACTTGTTTTTGTTCAAAAAATGTTATTCTGCACCAGGCTGTCAGCTGAGATGTGTTACACCCATGAAAATATCTTTCCCTGGCAAATAATAATCCTCAAAACTTTCATTTTTATTGGTAAAAATTCATTTTTCTTGTATTCAATAAGCCACGCCCTGATTTGTTTGCCTTGTATTGCCTCGGTGGCGGAGTGTTTATGAATTTATTCGATTAACATTTGTGAAAAGTAAATGGTATGAAATGAAGAGATGAACCTAGAAGTTATTGGTTGAATGTGGTCAAGACAAGGAATATCAGAGGTCTCATAAACTGAATAGCATGCAAAAAGCAATGCTCGGATGTAAGGGGCCGAAAAATATGTGCAGCTCTAAAGGAAGAAATCAGTTTAAGGAAGTATGTCATAGTTTTTTCTGGAATGACGTAAAATCAGAATTTTACTGACTTAACTCCATATAGAAACGCATTGAAGGTATGTACTACTTGATTTTAATATTTCGAGCTCGCTCTATTAATAGAAATTAGATATACAACATATGCCATTCTTAATTATGAATCATGTTCCATAAACTAGTCCTTAAGCTTTAGTACTTTGGTAACCTTGGGTCACTTGCCTCATCTTATCCAGACCAAGGCAATATTTACTTTTCGAGTCGGTATCTCAGCATTAGATAACTCCAACACAGTTCAATTGAAAATTGTTTCCATTCTTGTTCGGCAATAAAATGTATCTCTCTCGGATGGATCCACATAAATCCACAAATTCTCATACTGGTTTGCATCCAATGATATTTATATATTTTCTTATTGCTATTTAAATTTGATGGTATTGTATACAATGACGGAGGAAAATGGATATAATTCCTTCCTAAGGTCCTTATAAGGTGCTTCCTTGGTCCTTATAAGTTCTTTCCTAACCCGTTTGTGTTAGTGACCGATGGATTAGCGCATTTAGCGACGGTTCTACTTTCGAGGACTATTTTTCATTGTGTGAAGTGCTCCTCTGTAGCACACGTGGACGGAGGGTCACGTTCCTTTTACTGCAGTATATCAATTTTGATTTGAAGGATAAGTCAAGTGAGCAAACATTACTTCAAATTTTAATAGCATGTTAAAAGGGGAGCAACTCGAAACATTTATAATCAATATCACCAAGGCGCCCGTCGCTTTTTGGCATCTTGACCGAACCCCTATATTTCTGGGAAACTTCTCTATTTCCTGAAACGTGACACAAAACGAAGAGATATCTCTCAGTTCGCCCACAAATTTAGTAGACAGACACTATATATATATATATATATATATATATATATATATATATATATATATATATAAGACCCTATATAAGTGGGTCGCGGTAGTCCAGGGGGTAGAGCGTTGGACTGTTGACCGGAGAGTCCCGGGTCGATTCCCGGGCAAGGCACTCTGGGCACCTTCAGCTCCACCCAAGCTATGTGATTTTACGGGTACCAGATCCTGGGAAACCATAACCGGCACAGGGAAGGGAACTTGCCCCCCTACCTTGGTGTGTGAATTTCACACGCCGTCGGGCTTAGTACTGGGGGAACTCTACCATCACCTACCAAACCGACCTTCGGGTTGATTACTGTATTTATGGTTTTTAAGAATCTGTATATGAATAAACTGGGTCTTATACCTGTATATAGGGTACGACAGCATCACTTGCTCATTTCCATGGTATTTGTCATGCAAATCAGCGAATTATGCTGCCGCATATTATGTGTGTCTATACTATATATATACACTATAGACACACACACACACACACACACACACACACACACACACACACACACACAGATATATATATATATATATATATATATATATATATATATATATATATATATATATATTTATAAACTAAAACATTCGGTAACAATAAAAAAAAGGTTAGGTTTACAGATGATCAAGCTTTAGTAAGTCACTTGTTTGCAAGCGTTGAAAGCATTGCTGAGCACATTCGAAAGTTTGTAAAATACGTGGAGGATGAGAATATTTGCAGGCAAAACAAAGGTTATGCGGTTTTCGACAAAGATGTAAGGTATTTAAAATATTAAAATAGGAATTCATAAATTAAAGCGGGTGGAAGAGTTTACCTATGTCGGAAGTGTTTTGGACCGAAATGATCAAATAAGTAGGAGTATATGAAGAAGGATTGCGTAGGGCAAAGAAGTTTCACAAGGAGGAGGGAATTGACGACAGGGACGTTGGATGGGGATGCTGAGAAAAAGCTCGTTAAAACTTTGATATGGAGCCTGGTTTTGTGAGGCGCCGGAATATGGCCTCTGAAGCAAGACGATAGTAGTAGATTGGAGGCTTTTGAAATGTGGGCGTGGAGAAGGATGGAAAAGGTGAAATGAGCAGAGAGGAAAACAAAGGAGGAGGTGCTGGGAATGGTGGGGAAGGAGAGGGTATTGTTAGGAGAAACACAAAGGAGGCAAGAAAGATAGATACCGAGCGTTTTGATCGGCGATAGTATACTGAAGACTGTGATGGAGAAGAAATCACAAGGCAAACGAGGAAATAATAGTTAAAGAATAAAAAAAAATAGTTATGTTGGCTGTTGTTATGAGAGGATGGAAGTATTAGGCATCGAATGAGAATTTATTCTTAAGTCAGAAGTCAGTTTGTTTGGTTAGGAGAGGCATGAAAATGTATCGTTGTGCCACCGTTTTATGGGCTGTATCCATTCACACACAACATATCTGTTCAAGTGCAAATTATATATATATATATACATATACATAAATATATTTATACATATATACATATGTAAATTGTACATATTATAATCGGAAGGAAATCTCAGCGACGCGCCGCTCGCCTTTCCATTTTCACGACGACCCCGCGACACCGTATCAATGCGGATCACCATTTATTGACGAAGATCACGAAATTTCCCCTCATTCTGTATCCACCCCTCCCTTCATCTACCACCTTATATAATATATTTGTTAACCATAGAGTTACCAACTTTCCCCTCTATCCCACCACCGCGGTCCCACGACACAAACGGTTCCCACACGACGTGATCGATACTCTGTTTTTATTTTGCTCAGTTGGGTAGAGCGATTTCTCCACAGGGAGAGAGGAAAGAGGGAGTAACGGGGAGGAGGGGAAGAGCGAAAGAGGGCAGGGGGTGGAGGTAGCAGACATGGCAGTTTTTGCGGGAGGGTACCGCGGAGAGGGAAGAACTTTAAAAGGACGAAGGTTAAACGAGCCGAACTCGGGGAGGGAGTGAGAGGAAAGGCGGGGAGAGCGGGGGGAAGAGGGGATGAGGGCTGAGAACGAGGCGGAGAGAGATTACAGAGATAATAAGAGAAGGAATGAGAGTCATGGAGAGAAGGAGAGAAAGAATAGGATATATATCATTCGCCTGTGTGTCTCACCCATTAAGAAAGTACAAATGTTCATTGTTCTAACTTATCAGAGAAATGAAAGTAAGGGTGTCACAGATAGCACAACACGCACAAATCATATTAAGACATTAAGCATTTGAAAAGAGATAAATAGAACATACACATGCTTTATTGTTCGGTGTTATTATTCCTTAAGGCTAGGTTTTATCCAATATGTACACACAAAGTGTAAAATTAACAGTATTTAATAACTCCTATCGATTTGGTTACGAAATGAAATCAGCAACCCGGATGAAAACAGGTAAAATACAAATGGTTATAATATACTTTTTTGCGATATGAAATATTATAATGTGAAATATTATGAAAATCTAGTGCTTGGGATATTATGGTTACTGACACTAGATTCAGGAATATCGATCGCTTCGAATGATGAGTGTTTCACGATTATTGCAATTGCGTCATAAATGAAATATGAAAAACAAGATTTAATACAGATTTAACTAAAACTGTGACAAAAATATCAAACAGTTTGACTGACTAATGGAAAGATATTTTATTCACAGGGCTAGTGGGACTATTATTTACAACCTAAGATATTGCACAAGAGTTCAAAATTTTTTATTCGCAATATTTAGAAAAGTGGTGCTCTTATACAATGCGAGTTAATCTCTAAGTGCTCGAAGTGTTAAACGTCATTTTTCCACGAAAACGTGATGCCGATTTTAAGTTTATTACTTTGGAGCGTAAGACTACATGTACATCAATTTTTTTCGATTTGAGGCTTCCTTCGCTGCTCCAGTTTGGGCCATTTTTAGCCGGATACAGTTGGAGAGAAAGTAATAAGTGGAAATGTGGAGGGAGCTGTTAAAAAAATGAGGAATATGAAGAGAAAAGGTGAGAATGAGAGAGGGAAGATGACGGAGTAAAGGAGAATAGAGGAGAGGGAGTGATGGGGAAGGATAAAGTGGAGGAGAGGATGAAGAGAGGGAGAGAGAGAGAAGAAGAAGCAAGAGGGGAAAAAAGGGGAAAGATGGGAGTTCTATCAGGGTTAAGGCATTATACGCCCGGAACAATGCAGCGTGCAGTTCCAGGCGGTTCGGTCTGTACACCCCTCCGTGCTCCCACACCCCTTCCCCCCTCTGCTCTACTCTACTTCTCCGCCCCCCCCCCCCCCGCGAACCCTTACCCATGTACTTCTCCTTGCCTCCCCCCCTCTCTCTCTTCGTTTTCAGGGCTGTGGGAAGACGGGAAGTTGGGGAGGGTACGGTGTTAGGGGTAGAGGTGAATGAGGGGAGGAGAGAGGAGAGAAAGGGGGAGTAGGAAGGGGGTTAAAGCCAGCCGCATCTGCCCGGCACCTGACGTAGACGTCAGGGAGGGCTCGAGCAGGGAGTGTGGAAGGAGAGAGAGGATTTTTGGAGGGTGGGGAATCGGTGGAGGAGAAAGGGGGATCGGAGAAGCGGTGAATGTGGGGGAGAGAGTGGGAGACGGGCGCGAGCGGGCTTAAAGGTCAAAGGGCATACGCTCTCTTCCCCGCCTATGTACCAGGGGGCCAGCTGAATCTCCCCCCACCCTCGCACCCCCGTTCTACCAACTCTGCTGCACCCCGCTTCCTCCTCCTTCCTATGCGGTACCCAACGACTGGGCGTTTGTTTTTGGTTCGCGTCCATCCATCCTGTTTGCTCGGGCGACGGAGTGGCCTCTGCCACGGGTCGCCCTCTCGGCCGCCGCGATCTGAATAAATCGAGGAGCCGTGTGCGTGCTCGCGTGCTCAACTCACATGTCCGCTGTTACTGTGCGAGCCTCACCTTCACCCCCCAGTGAGAGTCGCGCGTAAGTGTGACTGCGCCTAGGGTCTCGACGTCACGCGTCTTTTCTTCCGCTCGCCGACCATATACCTCCGCCCCCGCAGTAGCTCCGAAACGTTTCCCCTGCTAGTCAAAATACTCCCTCTCCACACCGGCAGAACAATTTTTTTCAACCGGGACGTAGTTCATTTACATCTACATGAGCCACCCTTCAAGCCACCAATAGGTTGTACGGCAGTTGGTGATCATCAATTGGTCGTGTAATAACAAAAATTAAGTTTTATTAATTGTTAATCACCAATAAATATGTAAAATATTTCAAATAATGGAGATAATTTGAATATAGGTAAATTTACGACGGTATGTAAGCGTTAAGTCCTCTACGAACGCGAGACTAACTGCTAGTAACAAGAAGGACAGCAAATTAAAAAAGTGTAAATTCCTCAGACCCACAAAGTATCACCGAGCAAGGAAGACTTAGTGTGAATATTTGGTAGTCTATCCTTTACCGTAAACTAACTGTACTACCGTAACTGCATTTCTATGTAAATCTTGCAATAAGAAAGACAAACTGACACGCCACATCACAATAAACCACTCTACATTGCCGCATACTTCCTTCATCGCTCCTTTCAGTCCAACACAGTATTACCTTTTCTTTCCCTACTTCGATTGACTAACTTCCTCCTCCTTATATTAGTCTTCATATTTCCAGCGCTGATAAACATTCTCAGTATTCACTTTTTCTTCCTGCTTTTGAATTTATCCCAGCAGCCCTCTTTCCCCCAAAACATTGCCTAATACTTCTCCGTTTGTTTTCCTTACCGTCATTTTGACCTTCCCATCTTCCTTCACAACCACATCTCCAAAGCCTCCAAAACCTTTGCCTTTCACCTTGCTTCAACGATCAAGTTTCCGAGCCATACAAAACAAACTTTGCCTTGATGTTTCAACTTCGTCCGATTTGGTGTGTTCTCTTCGCAAAACGTCCCTGAATAGCTTGGTTTTTTCCCCATTTTTTCCGTACTCGCGAATTTCCTCCCATCTCTCCCTGCGAATTAGGATGCGGTTGGGAATGAAGACGGCGGTGGTGCCGGAACGGTTTCCGAGGGATGACAAAAAGGCAAATGGGTAAAGAGGGAAAGAGGGGTTGGAAGGGAAGCCGCGGAGAGGGGAAAGGGGGGAGGTGAGGGGGGGAGATAGGAAGCGGGCGCCGGGAGGAAAGAAGGATGCGGGCGGAATTTTCGGAATTTGTGGGAAACAACACCCCCTGGCGGAAAATTCAGACGGACTGACCCCATTCCACCAAGATTTTATAACGTGATCGATCCATAGCGATTTGGCTTCGTGGGGAACTCTCTATTCGGGAGGAGAACATAGTTCATTCCGTTTCTGCGTTACCCCACGGGTTTTTGTACATGCATACATCGGCGTGGCTCCGCCACAATTTGAGTTGTGTCATTCAAAAAAATACGTATTTTCAATGAATATCTGGAACAATAATTCATAAATATTCTCGGAATATTCTTCAATCCATGTATCATAGATCAGTAAGTGATTCCATCGGGAAAATAACGTCGTAAATATTCGGATTACTATTTTTTTCATACATTTAGTTTGACTTCATTACCTTGTCTTTGTCGTATCGAGGTAAAATGGTGTAATAGCTATGACTAACTGTGTAATTTACAATTTTAGAGTGATCTTAGCAGGTCCAGTACTTTCCTGAATATTTTAAATGAATGAAATCCTCACGAAACTCATCAGCTTTTAAATCTCGTACATTCAATATCTCAAAGCTTTTACCCTTGCTGCTCGATTATCATGAGGAAAGAGATTTTTATTTTAATCAGAGAGAAAGGGATAGATGAAAATGACATCTAAAAGGAAGCTAAAATTCATGGACACATATCACGTTTAAATCAATAACATTTGTGCGAACATCATCAATTATTAGTAACTTCAGTCCTTTTCATAGTTGCCGAGAATCCTAAAACTGGTTGTCATTTGCGCTAAAAGAACACATCATTGCCGGAAATGAGTCCTAAATCTTCAAGAGGAAAGATAACTTTGATACGGTGGAAAATCCGTTGGTCAGGGCATACACAACGTTGTACTTGAATCCTTCCCATTGGATGGGGCTAATCAATACCAGGGAATTACTAGAGCGTAGGTTAGATAAGATTCACTGTCCTCTGCAGTGCTTCTGTATACTATATACATACATACATACATATATATATATATATATATATATATATATATATATATATATATATATATACTAACATACATACATATACATATATACTATATATACATATATATATATTTATATTTATACATATAATATCTAATTGAATTATATAATGGGAATGCTGGAGTTGATATTTCGCATTACTCATTTTTGAAATGATTTTAACGATAGAGTATACTAATACGGAAAATAATCACTTAGTTTCCGCAAATGGAAATATTCTCTTTAGTTGAA